>NC_133000.1:3085714-3394285 GCF_048564905.1 Vicugna pacos
ACAGAATTCCAAATCCATACGTCCAACGAATAGAATGAAAACATGCTCCCTTTCACTGGTAGTCCAGGGAAATGTACATTTATTTAAAAGTAAGAGTTAATATCTTTGATTTTTCAAACCGGAGAGTATGAAATAGAATATCACACCTGTTACTGGTAGGGAAGCAGGGAAAACATCACTGTGGGCCTTTGTGAAGCGACAGGTGAACGATGGGTACCTTTTCTGAAACAGCCGGTCAGCGTCTGGTGAAGCCAACCCCACAGCCCCACGTCTAGGAATCCTCCCCACAGGAGTGGAAGCTGACGTATAGGTGTTACAATGTATTCCTGGCGCTCATGGCATGATGTTTGTGGGAACAGAGACCTGGAAACAAGGCGAACGCCTGCTTATCGGTGATGGTTGGAAAAATGTGGTTCCTCCCTCCTGTGAATTATGTGAGCATGAAAAAGACTGCTTCCATGTCCAGCCTAGGTGTGGGTGGGGGCTGCTGCCAGCCAGGTGAGGGGTACAGTAGGAGGTTAGCCTGGGGGTGGAGAGGAGGGGCGGGTTTGAAGTGGGTAAAAGGAGGAAGTCAAGTGAAAACAGAAAAGGAAGAATAAGGCAGGCTGTGTGAGCAGTGTGCAGAGAGCTCCTTTACCCAGAACAGCTGGGGTGAGTTCATGTACTGTGGAGCTTCAGAGATGTTTGTGGGGGCCCCTTCCTCCAGCCACGACCCTGGTAGCTTGAGTTATTGTGAGGGACGCGAGGACCACCACTCGTGATTGTTTTCTCCTGGAAACCTGCAGAGCAGTGACATCCCAGGGCGGTTCTCCTTTCTGCCTCCGGGTGAAGGTGGAGCCTGCAGGTTTTCCAGGCCTCATCCCACCGCCCCTCTGGTTGCTCCATGGGAACAGATTGGGAAAAGGCTTACTTCTCTGGCCAGACTCTCAGGCTCCAGGCATCGGTGTGCTTTCTGAGTTCTCGCAGAGACATGCATCCCCTCCCAGGGGCCCCTGCTGGGCTATTGGGTCTGGATTTGCTCAGTGCTCATGCAGAGAGTGACCCAGTGCACAGCCAGGGAGGAGGTGGCCCACGGGTCTACCACGCACCTGGACTGGGATGAAACGCTGGTCTCCAGCCTCCCCGCCTTCTCTTCCTGGAACACAGATGCAAGCACGTCACACATCTTTCGAGGACAGGGAAAAGTAGCCATCTTAGGAAGCACCGTCTGCCCATCCCGGTCTTGTGCCGGGTCCCCGGCCAGCCGCCATCCTGCACGTCCTAGAAGTTTCCCCCGAACGTACCGTGTGCCTTTGTGCCCCGAAGCTTTGTGAGAGGTGCTCGTTTCACGAGGGTGCTTCCCTCTGCACCCCTCTCACCACGCCCCTGATCGTCCTGCCAAGTCCTGCAGGTTCAGTACCTTACAGGCCAGAGGCTCTTTGATCCTGGCATCCTTGACTCGCTCTCTCCTCCTGCATCCTCGCCCCTAGGAGCGGTTCTCTGTTTTCTGTGTTTGCTTCCATGCTTGTCGCCCGCTGCCCTGTCCCCAGCTCTGCTGGGACGGACTTCCTAGAGCTCAGGGACCTGCTTTGCCTTCTTTCTTCTTGTTTTCAAATCTCCCTCTGCCTGGCGATGATCACAGTACCTGGCCCATAATTCAGTCCCCAGAAACATCTGTCAAATGAGGAAGTGAATGAAGGGCATCGTGCTTCCTGAAATTTGTGTGTGATCTCAGGATGGGAAGTCGTAAATCCTGCCCACGTGCGCACAGAGCTCACGTGGTGGGGAGGCCACGTCACTGCTTGTTTGCAAAGGGAGGCGGTTCAATTTTAACAAGGTTTTTGGCGAATCACATATTTATGACGTTGTTTTTCATGCTCAGTGTGTTCATTTGATGCTGATGAAGCAACGGTTAAGATCGGTCTTTCATCGACTTTCTTTGCAGGGAGGGGGTCCAGGGAGTGGTGAATCCTGAAGCTCAGGTTTGGACTTGCCCCGTGGCCCAGGCGTCATTCTGGAGCCCGGAGACACGGGAGCTGCAGAAGCAGGAAAGTCCCACTTAAAGCTGTTTGTTCTCCCCGCAGATTTTCACGGCGTTGCCCCCCTTCACGCTGGGCATCTTCGAGAGGTCGTGCAGTCAGGAGAGCATGCTGAGGTTCCCACAGCTCTACAGAATCACCCAGAACGCCGAGGGCTTCAACACAAAGGTGCACTGCGTGGGCATCGGGGACCACATCCTCCAGAGTGGGTGGGTACCCGCCCGGGAGGGTGCAGAGGCTCAGTGGGGACACGGGCTCCCCCCGAGGGCAGACCCAGGGGACTCGAGCTGCCCCACTGGAAAGAAGCTTCCATCCCTTCCTTTTCTCTGCGTGCGCCCCCAGCATCCCATGGCCAGCAGTCCCCTCTGCCTGGTGTCTTTAGGGTCCAGGCCTCCCCGACCCCTCATTCAGCCCTGTCGCCTTGCCCAGCCCTCCTGCTGTCGCTGCCTGGTTCTGGCCAATGAGGACAGTTGGCCAGATGCGAACACAGGAATCAGGGCAATGGGGTGTTGTTTTCAGTCTGGAGCATCAGGAAAGGGAAAGCATCTAGGAGACGAGGGGCAGGCCACCCTGAGACAGGGGTCAGGGGCGGGGCTGGCCCAGCCGGGGCGGGGATCCTGCGGTCAGGAGTGGCCAGTGGGCCTGGGGTGTCACCGGCCCTTCAGCTGCAGCTAAGAGGGCAGAGCTGAGCCCCACCACCTCCCCCCTGGGAGGGAGGAAAGGCAGGCACCCAGCTTGGCGGGAAGGCAGAGTTGTTTCTGTCTCAGGTGGTCGTGCAGGAGGTTTGAACACCGTGTGCTGGGTGGGTACAGGAGCCCTCCGTAGAGAACAACTCTGGGAGGCTTCAGTCTGAGCCAGGGGTTATGACAGTCGCCCTCAGGGCTACTTCGCACTTAGGAAAGCGTCCTAGACATGTCCAGTCAGGGAAAAAAGAAAAGGACCTTATTGGTTCGAGGCAGTTCCATGCACAAGGAGACCAGGAGGGCTAACTGACCAGCCCCTGGTTCACTGCGGCTCTTTGGTTGGGAAACAGTCCTATTCTGCTTTATTTACGTAAAGCAAACCCGTGTTTTACAGAGTTTGAATTCAAAGGGTGTGTGAGATGGGGAGTGGGGAGTGGACTCATTGGGAAGACAGCAGAGCTGAGGACGCTTAAGACCTTGAAGATTTGGGGTTCGGAGGATGGTACCAAGGGCAGGGAACAGATAGGAAGAAAGTGAACATTTAAAATGGGAAAATGGCGTGGTCTTATAATTTCTCGCTGTTTTCTCCTGTCCCCCCACTACGTAAGAGCAAACTATGTGACCATTCCCAGAACAGTTTGTAGATTTTGAAATGAATTAAATCTGCCTTCAGTAGCTCCGCCACCCCAGGGGTTAAGAGGATGGCTGAAATGCATTTTAAAACTACAGCGCGGAAGAAACTAAACTTCGTGGTCTTCTGTTTAACCTTTCAGGGGTTGAAGAGAATTTTTCAACGTGCATATTAATCAAAACCCTAGAGGGGAGGGTAGAGCTCAGTGGTGGAGCACGTGCTCAGCACACACAGGGTCCTGGGTTCAATCCCCACTACTTTCTCTAACAATAAATACATTTTTAAGAATTTCTAAAAGTTAAAAAGTTGAATGGGAGGGATTTTAAGGAGTAAAACAGAAGAGCGAGACTGTTGGTAAGAATTTACATCTGACGTGTTTGGAATGCTTTCAGACGGCGCAGTGTCAGGCTCTTTATTCGTAATTTGACCGAAGACCCCTTTTCGGGATGACTGTACAGTTTTGTTGTCTTCCTTTCGATTCTAAAGAGAGTGGATTGTAGTTTATTTTTCGGATGTGGGTAGATTGCACACTGGCCTGTGTCTACGTGCATGTCTGTTTGGGTCTTTGTGCTCAAGTAGTAGTATCTGGAGATGGCCTGGTCATTTGTATGTTAAAGTGAGGCAATGCTTTTTCCACCTCCTGGGGCTGGGCAGCGCCGCCCGCGTCCCTGACAGTGAGGGGCTTGTTGAGCTGCACGGAGGTCACGAGTGTGGGCAGCGCTTGACTCCTTCGGTTTGTTTTTCCGTAGGTTTTCTGGGGTCACTGCATCAACGCCCTGATCCACTCCCTCATCCTCTTCTGGTTTCCCATGAAGGCGCTGGAACACGGTAACTGCTTTATGATTCAACCATCACCCGGGAGCTTTGCAGCCCCCCCTGGTGCCAGTTGTTCACAATTTTTTTCCCAGTTCTGCAGACCCAGAGATCACAAGAACACATTTCAGAAGAAAAACATACCTAAAATCTAAGAAGAGCTGGTCTCGGGTTTATAGCTTGTCAGTTTCGCCCATTTTGGCTCTGAGAACCCGTTTTCTTTCCAGTTGCCTGGAGAGCTTAAGTACTTGGAGTTTTAATTTTATTTTTAATAACCATTAGAGTTGAGGATCTTAAAGAAAAACGCTGTAATGGAACATCGATGCCTCTTGTCTGTGAGTTTGAAATTCTCCACAGTTACTTGGTCTTTCATTTTCCAGGCCAGACGTGCCTGCCCGCTGAGTAACTCGGAGCTCTTCAGGGCTCCATCTTATACCCAGTTTTCCGCAAGCGTCTCCTTCCCTTGACATACAGTTTTCAAGCAAAGTTTTAAGGTTTGTCGAGGACTGACTGTCCTGACTGGTTTCAGTCTTCCCTGCGCCTGGAAGAGGGTGTGCGAGACGTGTTTCTGGTTCTGTATCTGTTCACACTTCTTGATCCTTCCAGAGCGTGGCCTCTTAAAGACACATACCTTTTAGTCTCAGAAAACGAAAATGGATGACAGGAACGCTCCTCTTTCACCCCCTCCAATCCCTAACGAGCCCCCAGGAAACATTACTCCAGGTGTTGCCCAGACGAGACCTTTTTCTGTTCGGAGAACCAAAGGATGTAAAGTTTCCAAGCTGCCTTGTTTCTGTGTCAGTGTGTTTTGTGCTTCAGACAAGCACGATTCATCCTCAGCGATACGCTTTAACCCATTAAGCACCGACAGTGAGGGAAGACGTGTGTCGCAGCCAGTGTATTGCACCCTGTGCCCTGTTCCCTCAGTTCCACAGGCCTGCTTTTCCTTCAAGGGGCCCTAAGTCTCTAAATCAGAAAGTGATACTTTCTGCTTCCAACCCCACCCCAAAGGGGCGCTCCGGTGGGGTCATTTTCTTTGAACCCCAGAGCTTTCCCTTCAGTCATCTTTACGCGTCCTGAATTTAATGCCTTTTGAATTACGTTTCTTTTGTGAATAAGGGCTTACAAATATGAGCGTGTTGACTGCGGTTGGGTGATAAAGCAGCCGTGTCGGTGTCAGGCTGGGCAGGTGATGGAAAGGAGTGATGAGCCCTAGAACGGCTTCAAAGTGTCCTCTGAAATCTGAGCCCAGCCTTTCGTCCCCAGGGGGAGAGAGCAGGCAGCCTGGACTGGCCACGAGTACCATCTCCAGAGCCCCCACCCTCTTACCTCGATGTCGACTGTCCCTAACTATGCATGAAGTGCTTCTCTCTGGACTCAGAGGTTTTACAAGGTGGTCATTTACTTGCCTGCTTCAGTAGGAGCCAGGGTGGCCCCAGTCTGCCCCAGAGATGATGGGTTTCTGTCCCGAGTCATGGTTATGTGCTTTGAGATTGTGATTTATAGTTTATGATGGCTGTAATACACAGTATGTATTTACAATATGTATGCTATAAAATATATAACACTACATAGCATTTGTACTACATGGTGCATGGTACATGCGCTGTGTAATGTATGCTGTGCTGTATGTACTGTGTGGAGCACGTACTACGTAGCACCGTATAGGACACAGCGTGTAATGGTGTGAGTGTAATCACTGTCCTCTGCCTAGATTCCATCACACATCCATTCGTTCACGAATGTTGTTTGTATTTAAAAGGGGACAGACTCCCAACAGTTAGCAATTTACCTAAGAAATACCACCAGGTAAATTTCAAGTTAGTTCCCGCCACCTTCGTCTCCTTCCCTCAGGTTAGCGATCTGCCCAGCAGCTGGCCAAAAGGGTGATTTCTTCCCCAGTTTTTACTGTTACCACCGTCATCATCAGAGTCATTATTTCGTTCTATTTATTAAGCCTTCAGCATAGAGGTTTCTTGCAGTTGTGTTGTAAACAGTAACCTTTCGAGTGCAACTGTTCATGCTGAAATAAATTGCAAAAATAAGTGTATTTGGCAAAGAACAACAGGAGGGCTCTCGTGTGCTTCGTATTGGTTGACGTCTGCTTGCAGATGGGATGAATATTCCAGAGTTACTTTCTAAATTCTCACTGTAAGTACACAGCAAAAACCATGGCGGCGTTGCTTCTCAGCCTTGTTCGTGCGTGTAATTTTTACGTCCACGGCACTGTGGCAGACTCTCAGGGTGATGGGCGAATGACTCAACGTGGGTCTCACCCTCACAGAGTGTGTAGTCTGCCAAGGGACGTGGATTACTCCACACAAGGCAGAGAGGAACTCTGTCAAGTAAAGTGCAGATAAAGTGCTCTTGGATTGCAGAGGACTGAGAGAGAGATGCCTTTCATTTGGGATTACTAGTGCCTAGTTAGAGAAGGTAACATTTAGACTTAACCTGAAAGTCCACGTGGGACTGGGATGTGGGAGGGCTGGAGGAAGGAGGTAAACAGAGGGGGTGTTTTTGGGCAGATGTGGAGAGCTTGAGATTTTGTCCTTCCAAGGTGGAGGGCAGGGAGAAGGGAGTGGATTGCAGAGGGAGATGAATGATGTTAAGAAATCAGGGCTCCATTTGCAGGCATTGGACAGTCAGTGGAACTTAGATCGAGGAGAGAATTATGATCAGAGCAGTTTGGAGGGAAGGAATCTGTCCTGTCTTGTAAGGTGAACGGTCCAAGAAAAACTGGAGGCGAGGATCCCAGTTAGGTCTCAGGCATTCCAGGGAGCTTGAGGAGGGTTAAGCCCGGGAAACGGGAATGTGTTTAGAGAGGAGGGAACATATCTTGAGAAGAACTTAACTTACTCAGCAAAATCGCAGCAAACCTCCGATGTGCCAGGCACTGGAGGCGCAGTGGACAGACACGCTGCCTGTCTTGCTCTCGGGGGGCTTCCGGTCAGAGCTGATGGTCAGGAGTTTTCGTGTGTCAGTGCTTCACTGCCAGCGGGCTGTGTCCCGTGGGCTGCGGGTGTTGCTTATAATGGCAGGACACAACGTAGTCTAGGGGCTCAGGGAAGAGTCTTCTCCAAGGATGCGGTACTTACGTTCTTCAAGATGAGTAGGGCCGGGGAGGTGTGGGAAAAGGCGAGGAGAAAGCATTCCTGGCCAGGACCAAGTGAGCATGCGGGGCTTGTGCTGCCAAAGGGCCTGGAGAGCTGATGGGCAGTGGTTCCCAGTGGGGCTGGGGGCCTGGGCTCTGGACTTTGTTCAGTCTCTGGAGAGCATTTCGTGACCCTGAGCATCCCTGGCCGTGGACAGTGAATGTATCCTTGTGCAGCTGTCAATCAAAATGTGTCTCCACGTGTTTCCAGCATCCCCTCCGGATCAGCAGCAGCATCCCTGGTCGGGGGAGCTGCGGCATCAGGGGGCAGAGAAGTGAGGTGAGGGTCAGATCACTAAAACCCAGAGAGGGGCTTTTCCCAGGGACGGGTTTGAGGTGGGAGTTACATGATGGGATTTGTCTCTGAGGAGGGTAAAATTGCCCTGCAGAGAAACACGTGAGGTCTGGCAAGAGCATGGGGTTTTGGTTTTTTGGGGTTTGGGGGTTTTTTAGTGGGTGGAGGGAAGCCCGAGTTGGATATCAAGAAAGCTTGCAAGGCTGAGAAGAGCTGGGGTGCAGCATGACTGGAGTACCCGTTTAGGTGCTGACCAGCTGACCTAAGTCCTGTGACACTTGGAATCACAGCTTAGAAGGATGCATCCACCCGGCTCCCAAAGAAGTGTCGGCACGTGGTGCCCATTTGAGACAGATCGGGGCACCTTCAAGCACGGGGACCCTGGCCTCACAGAAGAGCCCGCCCCCACGTGCGGACTCAGAGCCCCGGGAGGGGAGCGCGGCCCCGGGGCTGAGGTCCCTCGAGCAGCTTCCTTCTGCTGTTCCCTGCTCTGCGGACTGTGTCACCAGGATGGTGGCTTTTACCAGGAAATTCTCCCCACGCTCCCGGGAGAGGCTGAGGTCCACACAGGGCCGTTCACGCTGGCACCTTGCATTAGGAAGAAATGTTCCCGGCACGTCGCTCATTCTTTAGGACGCTTCCAAGAATTTTGCTTTGCTTATTTTTGCCTGGTTTTGGATAGACTTTTCAAAGCACTCCTTCACTGGTGGAGTTTGTGATGATTCTTTTCAAGTTTTGAAATACATTTTTCCACTCCAGCAACTCTGCAAAATCATATTCCTTCCAACCATCACAGCCTGACACTCACAGCCACCGCCTGCCTTCAGCTCCCACCCTTTGATCCAAAATGTGATTCTGGGTTAAAACCAGAGACATCACCTTTGTGGGGACCGAAATTCACCAAGAGCCTGGTGCTGGGCCACGCTCAGGCTTTCCACTGAAGGGCCCAGTCTGCATGTTTGAGCAGCCCTCTTCGAAGGGGAATGTGGTTATTGGCAGAAGGACGTAAAATCAGTTTTGATTTAAAAAAAAAAAACTCTGAGATTTTTCTTGATGAAATTTTAGAGGGAGGTGAGAGAGGGAATATGCTTCCCAGCAGAGAAAATTCCTAAAAATAAATTCTTGATGCCTCTGGGCCACACTCTGGAAACCACTCCCATCTCTTTCCAGAAGAAGAAACACCGTGTAGACATTTATGGTGTTGGCACTGATAAAGCAACAGGTCTTTGAACACTTTTTGGAGAAGGCTATTGTGTGCTTTTCAATAAGTCTGCTACTGTAAGATGAGCATGTTTTACAAACGGAAGTGATGGTGCACATGTGCAAAGTGAAACGCAGGGCACTTCCCTCTGCCTGTGGCATTTTTGGATCATTTTAGCTTGAATTATTTAAGACCTAGACCTGTTACTGTAAATCCAGTTATTTTATGTCACTTATGTCCTGGTGACTTGCATGTTTTCACACTGAGCTGAGTTGGGGGCCATTGTTCTCTGAGATCACAGCTTCTTAAAATCAGTTACTCATTCATCAAAAAGAAAAAGGTGAGTGAGTGTATCCTCTGTGCCAGACCATTGCTGGTTTCGGGACGGACAGTTCTCTGCCCTCGTGGAAGTTACGCTGGACAAGACAGGACTGAACAAAAAGGGTAACGAGAGAGGATGGTCCTGGTCCCATGGAGTGCATACCAAAGACCACTACCTGTCCCGGCTTGAAGGATTATCTCCTGGAGGAAGTGGCAACAGCGCTGAAGGATGAGTAGAAGTGAGCTAGGAAGAGATGGAGGAAAGGGTTTCAGGTCATGGGAATAGCGTGGGGTGAGAGGTGTAAAGGCGCACAGGGGTGGAGGGTGGGGGACGCAAGGCTGCGAGGCCGGGCCTTGGGATATAAAGGATGGAGACAGAGATCGGACCTTTCCCAGCCTTCTGGGACGAGTGAGCCTTTTGGAGGATGAGTTTGGTGGAAGCCATTGGTAGGTTATAAGCAGAGCGGCACACGGCTGGCGGAGTTGAATGTGACCACACTGGTCGGGGTGACTGTTGGCGTCCAGTGGGTTGGCTGTTGCGTGGTCCAGGGCAGTGACCACAGCAGAGGGGAGAAGGGGGCGGGCCAGAGGGCTGCTTAGGAGGCAGAGTTGGAGGATCTGGTGTTACTTCCCCGGGCTGCCTGATTCTGCTGCGTCCTAAACCTGTCCAGAGAATGTGTTGTTTCTGTCACAAAGTTTACCAGCAAAATAATTGCATTTTAAAGTAAGCTATGGGAGACAGTAAGCCAACATCTTGTGCCCTGTGTACAGACTTCAAAAGATCTAAAATAAATGAAAAACGTTCAGAGATGAACATTAAATGCTAAATGGGACAGAAAATGGGGGTAACCACTCCGTGTGGCCCCTGCCATCTGGGAAACACGCCAAGAAGACAGGGTTGTGTAGACATCCACCAAATCCTGAAACATATAAATGAAGTAAGTGGTGCTTCCTCACTAAAAACCAGAAGGATGGAACATTCTAGAAGCTCTTAGGTCTCTACAAATGAAACCATAGCTGGTGTATAAATCTAAGCCACAGTTACCAACCAGTTGTTGTGGCACACTGAAAACTGAGCTTCCAAATTCCAGACGGCTTTTCCTGCTCAGGCTTGTCCTCCATGCAGTGGGGTTACGTCTGCCCCACGTGCCTGCAGCACCGTTGTTGGGAAACAGAGTGAGGCAGAAGGGCCGTTGTTTTCATTCTGTTCAGTGTTCCTCATGTTTCAGTGCCTCTCTTACTAAACCCTGTGTTACATGCATTTTGAACAGTTGGGTTTGGTGTAATGCTGTACGAAGTGCGAGTCAGTGTTCCCAGATTTCACCCTTATAGCTTCACTGGGAAGTTGAATTGAGGTGTATTAGGGTGGGAGTAGCTATAACAAACAACCCCCAACACCAGGGGCTTTAGCCCAATAAAGGCTTATTTCTTATTCGTGTCAGCGTCACTTGGAGAAGTTCATTGTTCATGGGTGTACTGACTATATTTTCTTACTTTCTGTATTTGCGGTGTCCTGATGTTTGGGGTCTTCAGCCTGGAGAGGCAGTGCCTCCCAGGGAGAGCCAGTTACTCCCACGCAAGCATGCCTTTGCCTTTGATATACAGCCAACCACTCTCGCACCCACAGCCCTGGCCATGTGGATCTCACTCTCACACCAGGCCAGCATCTCCTGTCCTAAACCACCCCGGGGCCAGGCACCACACAACTCAGGATCACCCTTAGCACCCAGGACTGTTGAAATTCTTCGCACTTTCCTGAGCTCACTCTGCCTTGTCCGTTTTGTCCCGTGAAAACCCCCAAAAGGCTCTGGGCCGTGCTCTCCCTCGCCCCTCCTGCCTCCCCACTGACCTGGCGCTTCTCCGCGTGGCCCTGCCTGGCAGCCCACCCATTCCTTCTCTAGGGACCCACGAGGACAGACTGCTTCCTTCATGAGCGTCACGTCCACGTCTGTGTGTCTGACTGAAACAAGTCCTGGGCTCATTTCAGTACAGTGGGGCTCCACCTGTGCCTGGCCCCCAAGTTCACCCTCAGCCTTCTCGCCTCAGGGAAGGGAGCCAGGAAGAGGACTGCTTGCTCTTAACCATCTCTGGCAGGAAGTGACCCGTCACTTCTGCTCACGGCTGACTGGCAGGGCCCAGGTCACCCCCAAAAGGGCTGAGAATGTCGTTAGGCTGTGCCCCGGAATAAACACCGCATCTGTGGCCTGCTTGTTGGCTGTTTGACATTGGCAGTCAGATTTGCTTTCCATCATTTCTGCTTCCTTTTCACAACCTATTTTTTGCAAACAAAAATGAAAAAAGAAGGTTGCAATCTGAGTTTCACATCCTTAACTTTGTCCGTCAGAAACGTCAGTCGGGAAGAGAAAAATCCAGCGAAAGGCTTATATAACCAGGCACTGCACCCAGCACTGGTGATGAATGTGGTTATAATCACTAACACTTGTGTCAACTCGGCTTTTCACAAGCTCTTTCCAACAGTTTATACCACTCTTTACAGAGAAAGGAAAAAATAAATGTTCCCTTCATGAATACATAGCATTGGAAGCAGAAAGACTCGTTTCAGTCGTAGGACAGGCAGCTTGAGCAGGATGAGTGCTAGAAGGTTCTTTGTAAGTGCGTCATTTGAAACTTGGAACACGTTTTCACTCTTGATATTAATCTAATAGGAGCTGGTGGGCACAGCCCCTCCTCTGAACCTGTGGAGTCTTAAGAGGCCTGAGAGTGAGGTGAGAGAGGGGGAGGCTGTTAATACTCTGGAATCAGGGCCGCGCTGAGCTGGTGCCGCTGGAGGTTCCCAAAACAAAAGGCTGGGAGAGGGGAGTTGGGGAGCCTGGCCTCTGCTCTCCAGCCAGACTCTTGGCAGGCACCCAGGGTCGATGCATGGTGCCCCCTCCCCTCCCTCTCCCTCTGCGTCACACGTAGGTGAGGTGCCTGCGATCCTGGATTCAGGTGCTCCGTGGACTCTTACTAACAGTCCACGCACGCATTCACCCCATCTGCTTTCCTGGTCATTAAACCCTCTCTCCTCTGGCTGCACAGTTCTGTGCTATAGCTTTGTCTTCAGATTTCGCCTTTTGTCAGAGCCCCTTCTGGAGGCGTTTTTGTGGTTTCCTGGGCCCTGATGTCATGTTTTTAACGAGCATTCAGTTGAAATGGCCTCTTTGTAAGATGTCATCAGCCCAGACCTGTGGAATATTCCGAGGTAAGTTCCTTGATCATTCTGTCTGTTTCAGAAATGAGACATACTTTCCTTACAAATCTTGGGTTCTCCCACAAATATTCTCAAAGAGCTTTCTGCATGCAACGTTTTGGGCCGTCACCACCAATGTGGAGGGTCCAGGTGGTTTTCTCCCCGTTGTTCACAAGAGTCTGTTTTAGGGCCTGCGTTTCTAGACCTCGTTCAGCTAATCCTGCGTTACATCAGTCCCTGGGTCCAGTCAGACTTTGCAGATGATGGAAGTCTGGGTGGACAGGCCCAGCTGACGCTGTGGGTCCGTGAGCTTTGGAGCCGGGGCCTTGCAATGTCCAGCTCTCAGGACAGTGCTGTAAATATTGTAGACGTGTTGTAATAACCCTCTTGATGCGTACAGTCAGCATCATCATTATGTTAGGGTTATCTCATCTTCCCTAAAGTTACTGTAAGTCCACTCAGGTTACCTCAAGTGCAAACATTTTATTTAATGCCAGTAGCATTTTACTATCCTGGCAGGTTAGAAATGAACACATTCTGAAGTTCTAGAAGCTTCAGCTGGAGAATGTCCTAGGTTTCGCAATCTGTTTCTTCTGTCCATGCGACATTGTCAGCGTGGTGGTCCGTGGTCTCAAGGGTCTTCACAAGCGAGCTCTTGGTCCCAGAGGTCATCGCAGAGTTTGCCCCCTTCCAAGGGCGTCAGGCACTGTCAGTCGCAGCCCTTGGTACCAGAGCCTCAGCCCGTTTCTCTGCTGATCGTGTGAATGGGGAGGTCCCACCGCACGTGCTCCTCCGCAGCCTGACCGCGGAGAAGGCGTTCCCCTCACACACTGGCCCCTCTTGCTTCGGGCGGCCTCCCTGTACTCACTACTTAGCCCAGCTCCTCTGCTTTCTTTCCTCTGATGCTGTGGTTCTCATGCTGGGGGTTTGCCCCCAGGGGACATTGGCAGCGTCTGCAGGCGTTTTGGGTTGTCACAGCTGGGGGTCGGTATACTGACATCCAATGGGTGGAGGCCAGAGACGCTATGACACATCCTGCCAGGAGGAGGACAGCCCACATCCAGGAGTCCCCTGGAGGCAGGTCAGCAGGGCTGAGGCCGAGCAGCTCGGGACTTGTGAGACGCCCCCCAGCTCGGGAGGGAAGTTCTGGGCGCATCTCCCAGACTCGTGCCTTACGTGGTGCGGATCCCTGTCCTGTGAGTCTCGTTCCCTGGCCACCTGTCTTCTCTCCTAGAAAGAGCCTTCCGTTAGGTGTTGGTATTTCAGAAGAGTGTTTCTTAATCTAATTCTTTTCTCCCTTGAAGTTCTCTTCTTTTATTCTTTGGGGTCCATTTTTCTAACTCAGTTAATGAAAACAATCTCTTCTTTACAAAGTTCACAGCTTCTTACTAAGTGTGTGACACTTAGTGTGTGGCTTGCCTGTCGCCTAACTTCTCTTCACTGCACCAGTTTCCTCATCTGAAATATGCAGGTAATAATACTCTTTCATATCATTAAAGGGACATTAGGGTACTAATGTCACACACGAGTGACGCTGATATCCGTGTATTAGTGTTACATGCATTGGTAAGCTTCCTTGCACATGTAAAGTGCTTAGAACAGAGCCTGTCTCACCATGAGTAACAGATGTTACCTGTTTTCAGTGTAGAACTCTGGACGTCTAACAATTTTCTGTTTATTATGTCTTTATCCATGAAATAGGAAACACATTCTGAGCCCTCCATATTTAGACTCGTTTTGTATATTTCATTTCGTTTTGGACGTGAACCAACCGGCATTTGAAATATTACGTGAATCAGCCAACATTTAAAACAGTACATGAATCAACCAACATTTGAAATTTTAGTAGCCAAGGGAAATTCAAAAGTTGTCAAGCCACAGTTGTAAACCTTGATTTTCAGGGTAGTCTTTCCCCCCTTCTAACTCTTCCATCCGATCAGCGTTTTCTCTGGACTCCGTTAGGGCTGAATGAACTTCAGATCATTGCTCTGCTCAGTCAAAACCCTGTTCTCCATTCATGGACCCACAGGGTGGAACTGACTCTTGGAAGTGCATTCTGAGCTAAAATGAACAGGAGGAAGCCCTGAAACCCTCAGGTTCTACCATTTAATGCCTGCGGCTGAGTCAGCAGGCAAGGACATGGACCTTAGCGTCTTAGAATTTTCTGTGTGAAAGGAGCCTTAGTGATAATTCAGTCCTCATCGTCTGTATCTGATATAACACCCCTGTCTTAGAGGTGTGGAAACTGAGTCCCGGAGCCTCAGATTTCAAAGTACTGTAACAGTGGCACTGGCGCGAGTCTTCTCGTTCCCACGACTGGGCGTACCTTCTCCTAACCCAGCTCTTTCTCTCCACCTCGTTTTCCCAAACGTCCTTTCGCTTCTCCGTAATAGCATCACGCTTCCCTGCTCTCTCTCCTCCCTGTTGGTAAGTCAGGACGCTGATCGCATGGCACCAAGCTCTCACTTGCCCACTCTTTTCATCAGGGTTCCCGTGTTAGTACAGCCAAGGAAATGGGACCGCCACTGACCTGGTGACTCAGACCGGCAATCTGGACCTCTCCTCTGATTCCTCACGATCTTTTTCACGCCCATCAAATCCAAAACAAAGCCTGTCATTGCTCTTTCAGAGCATGTGCCACACTCTGTCACTTCTTTCTGCCTCTGGCCTGCGGGGTCAAGAGAGCCTTGGTGGTGACGGAGATGTCCTGTTCCTGGGCTCTCCAGGATAGCAGCGACTCGCCACACGTGCTCCTGAGCAAGCGAAATGTGGCCAGGTGTGACTGAGGAGCTGAGTGTCTGTAATAACAACTTTATTGATAAATTATTTACATACCCCACAGTCCACCCATTTAAAGTGTACAGTTCTATGGGTTTTAATATAGTCACGTGGTTGGCGCAGCCATCACCTTCATCAGTGTTCAGGCATTTTCTTTGCCCCCAAAAGCAACTCCATACCTACCAGCAGCTGCTCCCCATTTTCTCCCAGAACCCCCAGCTCCGGGCGGCCACCTGCCCACTTTCTGTCCCTGGACTTGCCTCTCCTGACAGTTCACACAGGTAGGATCAGACCGTGCATGGCCTGTTGTGACGGTTTCCATCACCGAGCTTGCGGTTTTCGGCGTTCACCCGTGTAGTCGCACGCACCACTTCTTCATTTCTCTTAATCGTGGTCCACATTGTGTCCGTCCGCTGGTTGATGGATACGTGGCTGCTGTGAAAGATGCTGCTGTCAGCATTCACGTGCAGGCTCTTGTGTGTTTTGTTCGTATGTTTTCACCCCTCTAGGGTTTGCACCTGCAGGTGGCCAGGTCGCGCGGTCCCTGCGCGTGACCTTCCGAGGAGCCGCCCGGCCGTTTCCAAGGCGGCCGCCCCGCTGTGCGCTCCTGCCGGCAGGGCATGGGGGCTGTGGCCCCACCCACCGCCTCCCTTCCGCCTCCTGGCGGGACCCGTCTGCTTTATCGTAGCCGCCCTGGTGGGTGCCAGGCGGCGTCTCGTGGTGCTTTTGGCTTTGCGCTTCCTTGATACTAGTGACGTTGGGTCTCTTTAGGCCCTACTGCGTGTCTTCTTTGCAGAAATATCCGTTCGGTTCTGTCTGTCCTTCCCCCATTTTCGAATTGAGTTGTCTGTACTGTTGAGTTGCAGGAGTCCTTTGTTCTGGACGCAGCTGCTTCTCAGATAAATATTTGTGAGTTTCTCTCCATCCTGCAGGCTGTCTTTTCACCTTCGGGATGGTGCCCCTTGAAGCACAAAAGTTCCTAATTTTGCTGAAGTCCAATTTACCTTATTGTTTTCTTTTGTCACTCTGCTTTCAGTGTCAGAGCCAAAAAACCACTGCCAAATCTAAGGCCATAAAGATTTTAGTCCTGTTTTACCCTGGAAGTTTTGTACTTTTACTTCTGTGTCCATTTTACACGCACAGTTCAGAGGCGTTACGTTCAGAATGCTGTGCAGCCATCACACTTATCTGTTCCAAAATGTTTTCATCACCCTCAACTGAAACTCTGTGTTCAGCAAGCAGCAACTCCTCCTCCTCCCTTCTGCCCCAGCCCCAAGCAGAAACTGACTTTTTGTTTTATCTTCATTAGTTTAAGCGTAAACGTCAGCTAGAGGCCACCACGCTGGACACAACGCCACACGCCCCAGTGTCGTCCTCCTGGGTGGACTGTTAGAATCATTTCCAAATGGGACTCGCATTTGTTATTATTCTGTTCTTGGTCGTCTGGGAGCTGTTCTCCCATAAAAGCTGGACTGTTCCCTTAAGAACATAACACACCCCATTTCACATTCTGCACAGAATCTTCCAATGGTTTCCTATCACAGTTAACAAAGAATTCAAACTCCTCGCCACAACCCACATCAATCTGCCCCCTCTGACTGTCTGCACAGTCCCGGAGCCTCTGGCGAGACCGGCCTTTGTGGTGGTCTGTGGGCCCGTCACTGCTTCTGTATTCAGGCTGTTAGCCACTCCTCTGTCAGGAACCCTCTCCGCTTGTTGTTCATATAACTCACTTCCTCCAGCTCCTCAGATCTGCTCTGATGTTACCTCCTCAAAGGATTTTTCCTGAACTCCTGATCTAAAAGAGCAGCCCCGTCTCTCTCCATCCCACTACTCAGCCTTGGTTGTCTCCACAGCGCTTGGCACACCTGACGTTTTACTGTGTGTCTGTCTGTGTGTGTCTGCGTTCCGTCTCCCTCACTGTACTGAGAGCTCCCTGAACACAGGCGGGGACCTTGTTCCCCCCGATCCCCCAGCAGCACTGGCCAAAGAGTCGACTCTACATAAATATCTGGCGTGTAAATTAAAGAATAAAGTTACCCCTGTCACAGCTGCAGCCTATGTTAGCATCGAAGAAATGGCCCCCTGTCTGATCTCAGTGTTTCTTTATTGAGGCATTTCTTTAAAAGTATCATCTTTATGATTAAAACAATCTTAAAGTCAGTTACTAAAAAAGTGAATGCTTACAGTTCTGAATAGCTGTTTGCTAATACAACAACTCTTTGCCTTCATGAGCTTAATTTAGCCTCACCTTTACTTTTTTGGACATTTTTTTCCTTCCTCCCTTTTCAATGAAGTCCTGCCTGAGTTTTCAGTCTTCCTGCACCATGTCTCTCCTAAATTCTAGATGTGTCTTTTTTAAGTCAGAAGCCGTCCTGTGGTCACAGTGGGTCCCCCACTGCAGAAAGGACCCAGGGCAGCCCAGGATGTCCCTTTGAGGGCTCATCTTTCCTCACCCACAGTCTGCCTCCCTAGAATCGGGAGAAAGGGTGCGTCCTGCGGCTGGACCCAGGGCCCACCATCACCAGATTCTGCCCGCGGTGCTACGTGGTCATTTTGGTGTTTTAAAAAAAGTGAATAGGTCTTTTTTGTTCTTCTTGTGATCTACTCAGTGTTATTTTTTTTTCCTTTTTTTAAAGTTTTCAGTTTTATTAGGTAGAATTATTACAGTTTGACTGCACATATACAATATATTACATGTAAAAACATATACACCATATACTGCACATATTTTTAAAAGTTACATATATGTACTGTTCATTGTTTCTAAAAACGTTTAGAGCTTTAGCTTTTAAACTTATGTAGTTATCAAAAGAATAAAGCCAACCACAAAATAAGAATTAATTCAAAAAGATACAAAACCCTGCTGTTAACAGCAACATTATTTATAATTGCCAAGATGTGGAAGCATCCTAACTGCACATCAATAGATGAGTGGATGAAGAAGCTACAGCGTATATATGTGATGGAATACAGCCCACCCATAAGAAAGAAGGGCATTTTGCCATTTGCGGCCCTTCATTCACTTTAAAAAAACTGAACAGGTCTTGATTCTTTCATAAGAGTCGGATCTTCAGCAAGCGGATGGGTAAATCAGTGAGCACGAATATGTGTGCCCGACAGCTCCTGAGTCGGAAGCTGGATCACAGAAACCCCCATGTGCTCGGTCTACAGGCCACAGATCTAATTTGAGTATAAAAGGGAATAAAAGGAGATTGGCCGAGCCACCCAGAGAAACCACTTCTGATCTTAAAACAAGCCTTGACCCCTTAGGGTCAAAACCAGGCTTTTCCCAGCAGGCTGGCTGACATGCAGCAGGCCATTCTGTTAGAGTGCTGCCTTAGTGATTGCTGTGTACATGGTAAGAGTCATCCTTAAGAAGGAAAAAGTAGAAAAGATACGAAATTAAAGCTTCAGAATCTGGGGGAGGGCACGTGTTCAGCGTGCATGAGGTCCTGGGTTCAAGCCCCAGTACCTCCATTAAAGAAAAAGGAAATGAATAAATGAAACCCAATTACCTCTTAAAGTCTTAAAAAAGAGAAACATTTCAGAATCCTGGCAGTGTCTTCAAGGCGTCTCTCCTTGGCTTGTTTGCATCCTTCCTTTATAGAGTCTGGAAGCTCACATAGACGTGTGTAGAGAACATGAACTTGGATTTGGATATCCTCCAAAATTCTTTTGAGTTCAGTCATTGTGAACTGATTTCGTATCATGTATTTTGCTATCTTCTGCTATTGGCCTGTAATTTTCAATGTAGCAAAAATTAGAGATGAATAGGAAATGAACACTGGGAAGAGGGCTGATAACACGGGCATCCGCAGAGGTAGATGGATGTGTTCTTACTCTGTTCCCTCTTCTAGCAACCGAGGGAGATTTTAATCTTTATGAAAATGGACATTTCAACCCCATCAGGTGTTTGGTGGTTTCATGTGTTGGAAACCTGATTTTGTTTGTTTGCTTCCTCCGGAGAAAATAGAAGATGAAAAACATTCAAGGCAGAGGGAGGAGGCATTGGAATCACAGTCGATGTGGTTTTTGATGTTCCTGAACATTTTGATAAATGTCTCTAAAATTCTGTTTTTACCTTCAGGGTAGAGCAGACTGCAGGGCTCTGCTCCGGAGGGTCACAGTAGCTTCTCTGTTTTTCAGATACCGTGTTGGCCAACGGTCATGCCACCGACTATTTATTTGTTGGGAATATTGTTTATACGGTAAGTCGCTCTGTTTACCGAACCATCCTCAGATGGCCCGTGAGCGGTGCTCCCTGTCCCCTGACACAAGGCCCTCCGCAGCGGCGCCGGCTTCGGGCCTCCGCACCGCCCGGTGCGGCTCCGTGAAGCTGGCCCGGCCGCGCGGCGCTGAGCTTGTGTGGCACTGGCGACTGTGCAGAGCTGAGGCTTCTGGGCCGGTGACCAGCGCATGTGTCCCCCTCCAGGTGACCATTTCACACGTGCCTGTGGGAAAAAACAGCGCGAGGGAAGGTGATTTCTCCCAAATCTTCCAAGCTCTGGGGGCGGAATGGCAGCTGTGAGGAGACGACCGCTGAAAGGCCGGCTTTTCTCCCAGTAACCCGCCTGTGCGCTTCCTGCGACAGGCCCCCAGGAGCTCACCACTGGGCCAGCGCCTTCAGGGTGCAGCTGCCGCGGAAGACTTGCTTCTGGAAAGTGAAAATAAACGGGGTTAACACGTTTCCCAAATTTCTCTTCCTTTCGCAGTATGTTGTTGTTACTGTTTGTCTGAAAGCTGGTTTGGAGACTACAGCTTGGACAAAAGTAAGTTTTCCCTAGAATTATTTCTCTCTCCACTTTGGATATTTTTTTCTGGTGGTGTGTCCTTTTAAGCTTTTGGAAAGTGATAAGCAGTATCTGGCTATCTTATTTTAAATTTTGCATGTAAAAATTGTGGTTGGATCTTTATCAGGGCAAATTTGCAATTCAGAGTTCTCTGATCAGTCATTTGCTGGGCACTTAATACAGCTCTAGGCTGTTAACGGCTCATTTCAAGTGTAGACACATATTGTAAAAAGAAAAAAAATACAGAAAACATAGGAGGACAGAAAGGAGAATTTTCAACTTCCATAATTTTACCACCAGGAGAGACTTACTGTTAACATTTGCTGTAATATCTTCCAGACTTTATTTTACATGTGTATTGTTTATTAGTAAGACAGTGCATTTTAGAACATACAGTTTTCAGGAGGGAAGGTATAGCTCAGGGGTAGAGCACGTGCTTAGCATGCACAAGGTCCTGGTTCCATCCCCATTACCTCCGTAAAAATAAATCAGTAAACCAATAAACCAAATTACTCCCCCACCAAGGAAAAAAAACAACAGAAAAAAGAATTTTTAAAAGAGCATATAGTTTCGTCTTTTTTCACTTAGAAACATCTTATAAACATTTTCCATACCTGAGAATATACTTCTACAAAACCGTTGACTGCGATGAATGAGTATGAGGTTTCATTGGTGTCCCATCGCTTGTGTAGTCAGTCCCCAGAAGTTGACATTTCCCGGACATCAGTGATGGAGTGGATCACGGAGTGTGCAGAAAGGAGGGCAAGGCTCATCCTTTTAAGAGGATGAAGAAGAAAAAGATTCCTCACTCAGTAGAGGCTTAAAGCAGTAAGATGCCACATCCATTCCAGACTTTTCACGAGTTCTTTGGAAACTGAAAAGAACAATCAAAGTCTCAAAATGATAAATCAGCCCACCTTGCTCGTCCCGTCTGTCCAGCACCCTCTCACTAGGCTAACAAGACTTGTTCCACCAGAGTGCGTGCTGGGGAGGGAGGGAGCAGGCCCGCCCACACCACGGGATGGGTCTGCGGGGAGGTGGGTGGAGGTGCGACAGGCACGTTCAGCTTCAGGGTCATTTGGGGCCACCAGTTACTTGAATTCATTGTTAAACATTCCGAGAGGAGAACATTAGATCAAACTCTGCAATGATGGTGAGTCGTGGAAACCTTTCCCTCAAGGAGGCGGCGTGGCTGCAGGGATTCTGAGCCGGGGAGTTCAGGTGGCCCCCAGCGGCGGAGGCCCTGCTGAGTGTCTGCTTCCTTTGCAGTTCAGTCACCTGGCCGTCTGGGGAAGCATGCTCATCTGGCTGGTGTTTTTTGGCGTCTACTCAACCCTCTGGCCCACCATTCCCATCGCTCCAGACATGAAGGGACAGGTCAGTGGCGCAGTTTGGGAGTGGGCTTTCCGTGTCTCAGGGCGAGGATGAACCAACTCCAGGAGAGGCCGGTGTCGCCGGCTTCCGTCGAAATGCATCAGGCCGGTCACAAACCAGATCAGAGCACCTGGAAGAGGTATTCCAGTCCACAGAAATAGCATTTGACATTTTAATTCCTGTGTACATTGTTGACATAAATCCTCTGACCTACGCAGCACGTCCGCGCTCCCGTAATGACCTCTGTGCTAGTCACACATGGTTCTCGTGTGCAGTCCGCGGACCTTGGAAAACAGGAGATGGTTTAAGTCTTTCATAACCCAGTGACTATATCTTGCTTGTTGTTTCGATGTTGAGTATTACTACACTTTGATGCGTTGCTAGTCAGTCACCTGTGAAAGATAAAGCTAACAACTCTATTAACCAGATCATGAATTACCCAGAATAGCTCGAGGTTCATCTCTTAATGGGAGAGGCTGAGATTGAAGACCTTTCTGCTTGTTTGGATTTTTTTCATTGTTTCTTCTTTTCTATTATCTTTGTCTGGTGTTGGAGATTGAGCCATCAATACTGGCAAACTGAATCTTAGGATTCCATGGGATTGGGTCTGGAGGGGAGCTCGACAGCCCTGGGTTCCAGACGTCCTCAGTTTGCGAATGAAGTGCAGACCTGGCCCCACAGCCCCTGAGCTGGGGTCTGCCCGCAGCCAGCACTGCCCTCGGACCCCGACAGGGGCTGCCTGACACCTCGCTCTCGCTCTTGCTCTCTCTCGCTCTCTCTCTCACCCATACACACACACATATAAATTTGCTTTACAGGGAAAATCTTCAGGGTTTATAAAAGAACGCGTGGTTGGTAGTAGGAGACACAGAATGTTTGTGAAGAAACTGTATTTTATCTTTTCTTTACACGTGCATTCCTTCGGAGGTCGTTACGCTGGCCGTCCCGGGTGAGGGAGGACTCGTGTTCCTCCCCAAGGCGTGAGCGGTCGTGGTGCACAGGGCAGCACCCCCACTCTGGTCTGCTCCCGGGGTTCCCAGAACCCTGCGTTTTCCTGCCAAACAGCCAGAACCCCCCTCCCAGGCCTGCATGGTTCTCTCCCCCGATCCAGGCTCTGGTGAGCACACCCGTGAGCCCCAGGGCGGCTGTTCGAAGCGGGTGTGCCCTGGGTCCCCTAGGTGTTCACTCCGGGGCATCCACCCACATTCTCACGAGGTCGAAGGTTTGCTGGTGCTGTGGGCCAGATCCAGGCATGGGAAGGTGAAGTGGGGTTGCGGGCGTCTCCTGGTGTTGCTACCCCAGGATCACACATTTCAGAGGCAGGCCTGTGCCAATCCAAGTGATGGAGGAGCTCACTGAGCCCTGGGTGAGTCAGGAAGCTTGTGGTGGAGCAAAACGAGCCTTTCCCAGCAGAGATACTTTGCACACTTCAAGAGTCAGTTCTGTTTTGGAACAAGGAAAGTATTCACAGTGGGTGTTGTGCCTAGAAAATCTTCTTCGTGGTCTCTTCCTTCTGGTCAAGGGTGGTTGTGGCCCGATGCATATTTCACTTGGGGAGTTTTTTGTGTGGGACAGTGAAGACAGCAGCCCACTGCTCTGGACAGTTTCCTAGATTAGAGGCGACTGGCTGCTGGCGGGATGGAATCAGCTGGTGGGTGACTGGCCGACAAAGCCCCATCCTTTGAAAGCCCCCCAGTGTCCTCCACAGAGGATGCTCTGGTGACCCCACTGTGTACGCCCACACCAGGGACTGCCGTTCAGATGTGTGTGGGTCATGCTGGTCGCCAGCCCATCACGACGTTGACTTGGGAAGTAGGGAGGGACCACGTTTACCAGCCAGCCCTTGACACGGCGTTCTCACTCTCTGAGTCCCACCCTGGCCTGTGTGGCTCCAAGGCTCAGCTTAATGGTGCAGTTTCCACAGTTGGGGACTTTTCAGAGAAATCTCATGAGCTCTTCCCACCATCCAAAAGTTAAGAAATTATAGTATTAAATCACATTTCACTTGGGTAGGAAAACTTTTTTTTAACATAAACCATGATGTTTCAACTTTGTTGTTGGTTGGCCTGTTTCCATGAGGCAAGGGATGTTCTGGAGTCAGCCGCTGCTGGCCAAGACTGGGTTCCCGTTAGACGCGGAAAGAGACGTTAATGTGGTTTCATGTCACGGTGCCGCCAGGTGGGAAATCTGTCTGGGTTTAAAGGGCTGTTTCTCATCCCTGGTTTTGCTCCAAGGCGGGCCTCTTGCCGGGGCACAGAATGTCCTAAAATAACGCTGGGACCAACTTGATACTCTCACTGGTGTCTGCACCCCAGTGGTGTGTTCATTCTTTGAAAAGTGGTGGTGAAGTATTTAAAAAAATTTTTTTAACACTTATGAAGAATCACTTGGGTGGAGAGTGGCTGAAACTAGCCTGACGTCTCTGGAGGGTTCTGCCGCCTCCGGGGAATGAGGTAACATTGTAAAGAAAGGGGGTGGTCAGTGACGGGAGGTGCTTCTTTGGGGGAAACTGACAATATGGCCCAGCCGCGTCCATCCCATTGGTTTTTGGCTGGTGCTGTGGACTGGGCATTTGCGTCACCCTCAAATTCAGATGGTGAAGCCCTGACCCCCAATGTGGAGGTGGGGTCTTGGGGAGGTAATCAGGTCATGAAGGGGATTAGCACCCTGACAGGAAGAGGCCAGAACGCCAGCTCACTTGTCCCTGGTGGCGATTGAGGATCTTCACCTTCATCTCCTTATCATCGTCTTCATCGTCACCATCATTATTACTTTAAGAATATTTCTGGTGATTTTCATAAACCATTTTTTGTAGTTCACAAAACAGTCAGGTTTTGGCCAAGGAACACAGTTCTTTTGAGCTGTAGAATTAAACTAGTGTCTGGTGGCCAACGGCACCTCTCACCCAGGAGCCAGAGACAGAGCCCGCACACAAAACGCTCTGTTCCTAACATCCTCAACAGTTGAAAAGATGCATTGTTTCTGCCGGGGCTTCCTAACCCAGTTTGATTAACTGTTTCTTTGTCTTGTCTGAGGTTGGTGGGGGTTTTTCTCACAAAGAAGAAGGCAGGTTTTCCCTCGAGGGCAAAGGAGAGGAGGACTGTGGGATGGGGTGATCTTCCACGTCAAAGCGTCTTTATCCTCCCCGGAGCATCTCACAATGAGGTCCGGGAAAGCCAAGCAGACAGTGAGTCCGGAAGTCCCCGTGACGTTTCTCAAGTTGAAGGAGGCGTCTGTGTGCTTCCTCTCCTGAGAGCAGGCACCATTTGTGGGATTTAAGGGGCCCCCTGGTTTTCCATTTTTCTAGGCCCAAGCTAGTCCTGAAGTGAATTACAAACTTGGGTTGTGTCTATCCTGGCTGATGCCGAAGTTGTCAGCTGGGGAAAATACGTGGTGATGTCTTCCCGCAGGGGACTGCGTGTTTTTCTTTCTGCCAGTAGTGTGGCCCTGAGGCCCCACGGTCAAGGCCTGAAGGTGGAAAGTTGCAAACATTCTATAGGACAGAGTTGCCTGCTGGTGGAGAGGCTTGGATTACAGTGATGAGGAAAACTTGATCAAAAACTGGATCAGGAAATGGGTGGCTCTTTCTTTCACATATTCCTAGAGGCTTGGTGCTTTGGGAGTCTCAGAGGGGGTGCTGTGGTATTTGACCTTTGTTTAAAAGTCAAAAGACCTGCCCCCAACTAACTTAGGATCCTTTGCAGAGTCACTTAACCTGCATTAATTTCCTTATCAGAAAAGTCGAATACTGTTAACCCCCCCAGTCACCTCAGAGATGTCATAGGATTGCTTGCGGGAAACGTATGTTTCTGCTCTTTCCCTTGGAGTGATAAGTTCTTCTCTTGAGCCACTGTAAATGGAAATATTGTGACTTAAACTCCCAGTTGTTTTGGCCAAAGAATTTTTAACATTTTCTAGGTTCTTGATATGAAGTATCCCAGGAAGGTCCGTTGACCGCCTGCATCTGAATGATCTGAGTTGCTTTTTAAAATGATGACCTCCCCCCTGCCAAAACACGAGTACTTGTGATACAGGATGGGGCGCGAGAGGATGGCAGTGTCCCAGGTCTCGGCCGAGTCCCTGGGACATGCCCAGCCAGGTGAGGGTCCTTGGCTTCACACCGGAGGCAATTCAAGAGAGACACAAAGAGTGAAGGTGGATTTGTTCAGAGAGATGCAGACTCCGAGTGCAGGCGTCTCAGAAGGCCTGAGGAGACGCACATTCCATAGGCAGAGTGTGGACCATCCTGAGAGGTGAGAGACGGCCTCCGAGCGCGGGGCTGTCTAGGAAAGTGCAAGCGACCACGACGTGTAGGGTGGGGAGTATTTATGGGCTCGGCAACTTCACATCCTAACCAGCGGGAGGATTATTCCAACTCCTTCGGGAGAGGGGCGGGGGTTCCCAGGGACTGGGCCATCGCCCACTTCTTGACCCTTTACGATCAGCCTCGGAACTGCCCTGGTGCCTGTGGGAGTGCCGTTTACCACGCTGGTACATTACAGCGAGCGTGTGATGAAGCTCGAGGTCTCCTGGCCGTCAGATGTCCCGCCACCTCAGGCCTCCAGGTCTCCTGGGAGTCAGATCGTCACCTGCTGTGTCACTCCTTTAATGGGTCTGCCTCGCCCCCTCCCTTCTGTCTCGCGTGCGCGCACACACTCAGGATCCCTGCGTGTGGAGCCCCCGCCTCAGCCTGGACATTTCACCAGACTGTTCTGCTTAAAGTCTGAGAACCACTGCTCACACCACCTGAAACATGACTCCGCCACAGTGTTCACGCCAGCCCTGGGCACTCCAGGAGGAGACGGTGTTTGTGGATCCACATCCAGGAGCAGTGGCTCTGGAAGTCATGGCAGGCAGTGTGGCAGCCACTCTGAGGCCCGGGCTTGTAAACAGAGAATTATAGTGAAAAGCATGACGTCATTCGCCCGAAAAAACACTCCTCACCGATGCTGGTGCTCTTCCTTTAAAGTTCTTTCACTGCTGGTAAAAGCGGGGGAGCCTTAACTTCAAAGCCTGCAGACTGTGAACTCTGCGGTGCCCGGCTCCAGGCTCCAGCCAGCTTCTGACCTGTGACAGCCTTTTTTTGGTCCTAAATACAGGAACGGGTTTACTTTTGGGTTTTATATACACACTTGGTACACACAGTACAAATCCCAATGGACTGAAAGGGAACAGAGGATCAAAGTGATTAACTACTCGTGTTCCCAGCGCGACTGCTCTCGCCTGGACTTTGCAGCCCAGAGATCTCAGGCCCTGGTATTTTCCATACAAATGTAAAGAGAGGGGTTTTGTTTCCAGGTTGCATGAGCTCTAGGAGGCAGCCGCAGAAGCCGGGTTCAAGGCCGTCTCTGCTCAGCTGTGGTTCCAGGGCGTCTGTGTGAGCCCAAGGCCAGGAGAGGACTTGTCCTCAGGTTAATTCCGTGGTGTGGGGTGTGGTCACTTGTCCCCAGCTCCCGTCCACCTTCCCCCTTTGCCGAGGGACCCAGTTTGTCTCACGATCTGGGCCTTGTGCGAGCCTGGCCCCAGAGGGGGTCCTGTTCACCCCAGCTCAGCTGGAGCCCGCCTCGAGCTGCCCCGTGTGGGTGAGGAGCCCTGAAGATGGGAGGACACGTCCCCTGGGGGGCTGAGGCACGTTTGCTCCTGAAAGAAGCCCATCAGAGACGGGGCTGTCTCTGTGCACAGTGGGTGACATTGCTGCTGCAGAGGGTTTGAACTTGCTGGCTTCTCGTGTGTCTGTACCTCCCACCACCTGCGTCCAGCTGGGATGCGTGTGCCTCCCTGCAGGCCCCCACACTAATAAGCCCTGTGCGAGGCCATCCCTAGGACTGAAAAATCATTAAAAGAAAAATCAGAAACGTTGACTTGAGCAGAGACATCTAGTTGGTTCTCACTATAAATATAGGTCTATAAATATTTGGGCTCTAAAACCAGAAAATTCAACGTTGGACAACAGTTCCATCAGAAAATGGCTTTTGTGGTCATTACACATCACGCCAAGCTGTTTCTGTTTTTCTTTTCCTGATAACTGAACAAGGAGGAAGGTATATTTTATCAAACCTGTTAGCCCCTCGAAATGATTCCAGGTTCTTCCTACAGGCAGGAATGGGACCGGCTCGCACCAGGTCCTGGCTGCTTCCTGCAGGGTCCACGGGATCAGTCTGAGTTGACCGGAATCGAACTTCTTTCCTATTCAGTGCAGATCCCAAGGAACGTACAAAGTGAGAAATGCACAAAGGGAAGTCTTCTGTTCGTATTATCCGTAATTGGGTTATTTCTGAGCCTCAGCGTCATCAGGTATAAGAAGTAGACAACCTCTGGAGACACTTTTAATAAGGACAGTAAAGAACCTAGGCATGTGAGTAATAGTAGGTGATGTCCACGGAGAAAGAACTGAGTCCCGGAGAAAATATACATCCATAGAAGTGTGCCCTCCCTGAGCTGCTGCTACATGACAAAGCAAGCATTAACTCGTCTGACATCTATGGTATCACCACGTGAGCAGACGGGGGCTTGAGAAAGGGCCAGCACCAAGGAAGGAAGGAAGGAAGGAAGAAAGAAAGGAAAGAGAGGAGAGGGGAGGAAAGGAAAAGAACACCTTGGTCAGACCAAGGAGTGAGGTGCCTGGGGCGTCCGAAGTCAGCCAGACCTCAGGGTACCAACCCTCACACTTCGTCACTGGGAGAGCACCTAGGGTGATGCTTGGTGTCAAAGAAGCGTCAGTCAATTCTTCTTAAATTTTTGCTTGTATTAAATTGATCCAAAGTGATTTGCCCTGCAGCGTAATAGCACTTTTCAAGTACAAATGCAGTACTGGGACGCCTGCGTGTACGTGGTGCTGGAGCAGCAGTCTTCTGCCCTTGTACCTCAGGAAAGCGGGTTCCAAGCAATAGCCCATTTACAGTCCATTACAAAAAGCGGTGATCCTGTTGTCCCTGCCCGCCTTCCTCCCTGCTCGGTTCTCTCCATTCTGGCAGCTTGTTTTATTTTGGCCTCTCGTTTCAAGGATGCTGTGTGCTAATTAGAAGCCAGGCGGCTTTCATTGTGAGCTCTTTTCCTCTGGGGTTAAAGGTTTTGTTGTGGCGTTGGCACTTGCTGTTCATTCTGAGGTTAATTTTTTAAATATCTGTCAGCAAATCAAAGTACACATTACATGCTGATTTTGTTTGTTTGTAGTATTTATACTCCGTGGTCTCAGAGCCCGTTTGATGTGGTTTTGAACTTTTCCTTTCTCCAAACATGTGGAAATGTGCACGGGGGGCCCTGGAGCTGAGATCCTTTGCGGGGACTTACATCTCCAGCATCTGCGGAGGGAGACGCCGGGCCTGGTGGGCAGAGCCCTAGTCCTACCCGCCAGAGACATTAGGGTTCCTTAGGTTTGTTCTGGTTAAGAGACACAGAGATGCCTGAAAAGGGCCACCAGATAAAGGATTCGTGCAAGAATAGATGACGGGGTAGGTCAGACTAAGAAGGAAGAAGGTACAACCATAGCACGCTGTTAAACGTGGGCCAGGGTCCTCCTGCTCTGTGTAAATGGCGATGCCAAGCTCCTGGAAGACCAGGATCGCGGGAGGATTTGAGGTGAGAGCTGCAGTCACCGTTGCTGCTGGTGGCTTGCAGACTGTCGAGGGTTCACTGACATAATCGTGTGCTGCTTTTTCCTTCTTTTTCTTTTAACGGAGGGACTGGGGATGGAGCCAGGACCTCATGCCTGCTCAGCACACGCTCCACCCTGAGCTACACCCTCCCGCCTCGTGTGCCCTTTGGACGTGGATTAACCAGCTGTCATAAGTGTTTGGTGTCCCTTTGGCCAGAGGCAGAGCAGAGAACTCTGGTCTGGCTGTGTCTGCACCTCTGCTGCACTTTCATTCACAGGTGGTGGTGGGTTTTTTTAAATTATGGAAACCTGATTTTGATAAAGGACAGAAGAGGAAGGAAGGGGGTGCTTAGACATGCAGACCCTTCGCAGGGAAGGCGGCCCAGCCCTGTCCTGGATGCCCTCCCTGTGTCCACTTGCTCCTTTTCTGGTCACAGCCCCTCCATCCCTTCCCCTCCAGCAGACCGTGCATTGAGACAGTGCTGGCTCCAGCACTGGCCTGGGAAGTGGCCTGGCTCATTACAGACTCATGAAGGCCGTTACTTGTCACCTGCAGTTGTTGACGATGGGAAGACGCCCCTCTGCTCGTGCTTCCCAGCACGGCCACTATTGTAGAGGTGGTGGTGGGGCCTCAGGACCTGAAGGACGTGTGTCCGGCCGAGGACATTGCCTGAGAAAATAACTCACTAGGTAAACAGACTGGAAGCAAAGGTTGACTAGTTGAGCCCCTCACTTGCTCTCAGCCTTGGAGGAAGGTGGCTCGTCAGTTCCCCCTTTAGGTGGAGGACGTCTGGAGCCAGCATGCTTGGGCCCTGTGGAAGGCAGTTCTGGTCATCACCACTGAGGCTCCCTCCGACACGCTGTGGCTTGTCCTCTGTGGTGTAATTTGTGTCACGGCTGACGAATAATGTTAAGGACAGTAACCAAATGGTGCATCTGAATAATTTTGGCCAGTTCCATGTCTTCCACATGCTTGGTCTCCTGGCACCTTAGACTCAGAAATATCTAAAGCACAACCTCTTGCCCTAATGCGTTCCCTGTGGTCCCGCTCTGTCCAGTGATGTTGTCACCTTCCCCGGTCACACATGGGAAACCTTTAAGCCACTCCCCCTGTCTCTCCCTCATCACCAGAGCTCCACTCAGCACATCCAGAGACCAGCCCAACATCACTGACTTCCGCGTGTTCAGCCACGCTGTTGGCACGTGTGCAGCTACATTGTTGGTGTGTGTGCTGCCGTATTTAGAGCATCAGACGGCCAGGATCAGAGGTGGTACTTCCTGGCGTCGGCTGCCCGAGGGCACAAACAGTCTGCATGCACACCTGGGCTGCAGGACACGTGGCAATGGCAGGAGGAGAGAGAGCGCCTGGCGCTGAGTACAGACTGTAAGTCAACTCAGAGTCAGGCCTCTGCATCTTGTCTTTTGTTACGGCTTATTTCCATGAGAAAGAGTCTTAAAACTTAAACTCTTGTCCTTGCTAATGTCTCCTGGTCAGAAATTCTTCACCAGGCACTGAGGAACGTGTCTCCATTGGTGGCACTAAGTGAGGACTTGTGACAGGGAGCAGGGAGCTCTGTCAGCCGTTGGCCTTGACCTCGACCTGGCCAGGTTAGGGCTGTAACCCAAACACACTGACTTCTTCTTTATGAATTGTACCAGTCAGGGTCTTTGGTTGCAGTGAACACACACACACACACACACACACACACACACAAATGCTAGCTTTGACTTAATAAGCAGAAGAGGAGTATGTAGGCGGTAATGCTCCATCCTGCAGAGGGTATGGAGAAGCTTAAGAACCAGGCTCAGGAAGCTGGTAGGACCCACGGAGCTGCCCCGGGACCGCGCGGTCAGGACAGGATGCGGCACTGCTGCTGTCAGCCGTGTGCCTGTGCTGGTGGTGGACTCAGGGCTCCACCATTTCGAATAACCTAGGAGGTCCCTGAAGCACAGGCAGGAGCGTCGGTGGACAAGCCCGGGTCTCCTCCAGGCCCCAGCCAGTTCCATTCTGCAGTCCTTCTAGCAGACTTATCACAAATGTTCCCAGATGTGTTTTAGAAAGATCCTGGCAATGCCTACCTTCTCCTGCAAATGACAAGAGGGGAAAACGTCTTTTCCACAAGGCTTCTGCAGGGGAAGGAGCGAGGAGAACCCTGAAGTTTTCTTGAACAGCTCCTTTCAATGAGAAGAGGAATCTGCCTTATTAACAGATGATTGACATAAGTTTTAAGTCTAGTTTAAAATACCGTATTCAGATCAATAACAACAACAAAAAAACACCCAATCAGAAAACGGGCAGAAGATCTAAATAGTCATTTCTCCAAAGAAGACATACAGATGGCCAACAGGCACAGGAAGGATGCGCAACATCACTGATTATTAGAGACATGTAGATGGAAAACTTCACACCGGTCAGAGTGGCCCTCATGAAAAAGTCTACAAATAAAACATGCTGGAGAGGATGTGGAGAAGAGGGAACACTCCTGCACCTTTGGTGGGAATGTAAATTTGGTGCAGCCACTATGGAAACGAGTATGGAGGTTCCTTAAAAAATTAAAAATAGAGTTACCATATGATCCAGCAATCCCACTCCTGGGCATATATCTGAAAAAAACTCTAATTCAAAAAGATACATGGACCTAAGTGTTCATAGCAGCACTGTTTACAATAGCCAAGACATGAAAGCAGCCTAAATGTCCATTGAGGGATGACTGGATAAAGAAGATATCTCACACACACACACACACACACACACACACACAATGGAATATTACTCAGTCGTAAAAAAGAATGGGGTCCTGCCATTTGCAACAACATGGATGGACCTAGAGATTATCAGAGTAAGTGAAGTAAGTCAGACAGAGAAAGACAAATATTTGATATCACTTACATGTGGAATCTAAAAAATGTTACAAACGAACCTATTTACAAAACAAAAACAGACTCACAGACATAGGTAACAAACTTTACGGTTACCAAAGGGGGAAGCCAGGGAGGGATAAATTAGGAGTTTGGGATTAGCAAATGCAAACTACTATATATAAAATAGATAAACAATAAGGTCCTACTGTATAGCACAGGGAATTACATTCAGTATCTGGTAATAACCTATAATGAAAAATTAAACATGTGTATAACTGAATCACTATGCTGTACACCAGAAAATACAATATTGTAAATCAGCTCTACTTCAATAAAAATAAGGAAAAAAATCATGTTTAGCAAGAAGCATAAACAAAGCAAAAGTCATCCCATAAGAAAACTACAGGACCAGGGCTTGAGGAAAGGCAGACCTGAAATTGGTGCCCTTACAAAAGGTGATGGGGAGGAGGTGGCATCCTGGACAGAAGCTTCGAGGCCAGGAGCTTGGCCTGGGGCCAGGATGGGTAACCAGGCATCAGATAACCCTAAAGTCAGACACTAACGACATAGAGACAGGTAATTACCTCTTAACTTGTCGGTGTCTGTCACAATTCACGTAGCAAATGTCCTGTTACTTCTGCTTCAAGAAAAGCCTGCAGCTGCAGACTTGCTTCTGGTGAAGTGGTTAAACGTTCCATCGGATTATAAAGTGTCATTTCTTTGTCTTTTCCGGATACTATCAAGTCATGAGCAGCCAGCGAGAAGAGAAGAGAAAACATGATAAGCAGTACTTCGTCATGTTCATTAAAACACCGGGTGACTTTCAGCTCGAGTGACACTGCTGCTGGAGCCAAGGGAAGCTGCTCCCCTATTTGTAGGCCTACAGTGAGGCTGTAAGTGGTAATGAAAGGCTTGAGGTGAGTTTTAGTTCTGCAGCAGGATTTGGGCATTGCGAGGATCTTTCTAGAATCCATTTAGATCAATTCCTGTAAATCTGCTGAAAGAACCATTACAATAAGGAAATCGTATTGACAAGCTGCCGTCTTTCCCCTCCCTGGAGTTCCTGTTTACCGTTACAGGTAAGCGGGAAGTGGAGTCTCACCCGCCCTGCACGCCCCCCAGAACTACTCGGGTAAGTTAATCTTTTCAACAGAGCCGCCAGCTCTTCCAGCAAAGGCATTTGCTGTCTTTGTGGTTTTGGTAAAAAGGTGGTTCATTTTACCAGTTTCTTGATGAAATATGTTTCATGATAAATTCAATCCTTCCTCAAAAAAAAAAATTCCCCTGATTGACTTTTCTGTGCAAAATTTGTCATGAAAGGCTTCCTGTATGGAAGCAGCCAAGTACTGAGTTTGTGTGGACCTGGGCAAAACAGTTTGGGGTCCAAGGTTACGGATATTTATTGCTGGAGGTATAACATGTAATTCATATCCAGGAAGAACAAAATCCAGCACGCTGACAGTGGTTCTCGAACAGATACATTTACTTTTTTTGTCTTGGGGGAGTGTTTTTCTCCCTGCTCCCCGTTTCAATCCTTTGCCACACGTGGTAGAATTTAGAACGAGTTTTGCCAGGGATAACTAGCAAGGTATCCAACGTGTAAATACACAGGAGAGCCGCTGGTTTCATTGCACGGACTTTTGAGAAAGTCCCTTGCTCGCCGAGGCTGGCAGGGCATGCAGGAAATTCCTCGTAGGTCTGCCCGATGCAGTAAACAGACCTCCGGCATCTAACCGCATCCGTGCTGAAGGTTCTTATGTGGGGTTGTTTTTGCTCTTTGTGTAGAAGTCAAGGGTCCCAGCATTCCCATTCCAGTTTCTTTAGCTCTTAGGCTTTGCAATTTGTGTATGACTGTGTTTAGAGTTTAATAGATCTCGGGGTTTAGTAGGACTTACTCCGTGTTATGGATATACTCCCCGAGAAGGTGGGCGAGGTCAGCGGATCCCCTGTGGATCTGCGTCTGAGCCACCTGACGTCACATCAGATTTGTCAGAAGGCTCACAAGTTAACGTTTGCCTTTTGGTGACTCCTGGAGGACGTTGCTTGTGATATTCAGGGACCCATGCTACTCGGTGCCGTCCCGGCCGGCAGCCTGGGCATCCCCCAGGAGAGGGCTTGGTAGAAATTCTGAATCTCAGGCCCCAGGCAGAACTGCTGGACTGGAATCTGCAGTTTAGCCAGAGCCCAGGGGGCTCATAGAACATTAAAAGTGAAGCAGCTCTGAGTGGCATCTCGGCCACCAGAGTCCATCCCAGTAAGAATTCTCAGGAGCATGTTGGGGAGATCCGCAGGCCGCCAGGGGGGCAGAGGAAGGAGGGTGAAGAGGACACCGCTCAGTTAAATCATGCTCATTAATTCAACTTGAGGCAGGAATGTGTGTAAATAAACGCTGGCAGCTTCCTGCGGGGCTGGTGCAAGAATGCAGGGCCAGCGCCTGCCCCTGAAAACGCAGCTGGGGACCCGTCAGCCAGCTCTGCATCTGCGAGATAATGACGGAGAAGACGGCATTACCGTTATCGCGTGAGGGGGGTTTAAATGCAGTTACGCACAAGACCAAGTGGAACTGGAGGCTCTGCTCCCAGAGATAAAATCTTAATTATTTGAAAAGATAAAGCTCCCTGGACTGCTCCCTCGTCTTCTAAATCAATACAGATTGGATTTCCAGGGCTTAAAATGAGTCGGCCAGTGCCTGGCCCCACACAGCCTGGGTCCAAGTCAGTGACCTGTTCACATCCCCCTTTCCCAACGACACTGAGTCCCTGAGAAACGGGGAGGGGGGAACTGAGTTCTGTAGAGTAAGCGCCACCCCTTTGGACCACAAACCTGTGAAATGTTTACAGGGTTGGTTTTTGCACTTGGTGTTCACTGGCTGCTTTGAGAGCCGAGGAATCATCACCAGGTAATATTTATTAAGCCCCACGTGGCGTGCTGGGCAGGACACTGGCCTAACTGTGAAAAGGTGGTTCTCCTGCTGTACTGGTAGGAGAGAACGGACCCTAACTCAGCAAATTCGTCAGCGCTGAACACTTGATTCTGTCAGGTGTCAGGCGTCGTTTCTGAAAAAAGAGTTGGATGTCATTTTAACCAGCAGGGAAGAACATTCTAAGTTTTTATCCCGAGCACTGAAGGTAAATAGCAACAGTAATAACAACACACAGCCTAAGGAGAAGGGGCCTGGCGCACTGCAGACCTGGCCATTTGCTTTATCCACGGATAATGACAGCCCAGCGTAAGTGTCCTTCATGCGCGTCACCTGTTACGTGCTCCTCGGCATAAAAGCAGTGCTCGTGGTTAAGCTGCGCAGGTGTTCTTAAGAAATTAAACCTGCTATGCAAAGCTGGTTCTAGGGTTACTGGGAAGATTAGTAATTATTAATGTGAATTATGGATAATAATCCTTAACAAAATAAGAAAATTAATTACTAATTATAAATACAACTTACTATTAATAATTGTTAATTATAATAATACAATGGCTAAGAACAATAAATCAGAATGACAATGATAATTTAGAATAATAATAACTAATTAAAGATAATAATGATCTTCTTTGGCAGACTCACTGAAACCTAGTATCTTATTCCTGTATTGATGACTTTGCCAGATCATTGTCTTTGAACCCCATGTCTTTTTCCATTTTTCTGCTTTACTGTCTTCTACCTCTTTCTGATTAATTTTGTATAATACTGTAATTGTTCCTACAAGTATGTACCGCTCTACATCTAATACCTTTGATGATCCTCTGCATTTAACAGAGTCATTTAAAGCTTTCTCCTTGGATGCTGTTCGTTCCAAAGAGACACCAGTTTCCCAACTAATAGTAGCCCTGAGTCCCTCGTCCCTCCTCAGCGAGGAGTGGCTGTCCAGGAGGAGAGGCGTTTCCTTCTCTGCTTTAGCTGGAAGTGTTTCCCTTGGTGCCTCTCCGCCCGGGCGGACACGCTCAGAGCAGCTCACCGAGTGTTACAGAATGCTTCTGTTTAGTCCTCACTACAGTGCCCATTTCATATGCAGGAAAACCAAGTCCTGGGGGGGTTAAGGAACAGCCCAAGGTCACCAAGTCAGGAAGGGAGGCAGAACTCACCCTTGGGCTGTCCCTGAACAGCCCCACTCACCCTCCCACGCACAGCACTGCCTTGTCTTTGCAGCACCCCCCACGGCCCCCCACCTCCGTGCTCTGAGTCCTCTGTGCAATTTCATTATGAAAAAATATTTTTATCCTTATTGCAGACTCGTGTGTGTACACATTAGGACTTTTGGAGAAGGGACTGGGAGTAGAAGAGGCCCACAGTGGGCAGCAGAAACCCCCTTCCCCGGACAAACCACTGAGTGTGAATCTGGGGGGTGGGGCATTGGAGAGCCCCTGTCCCTGGGCTTTGTCCCAGCTGCTTAGAAAAGCTAGAGAAAGCCCTCCGCTGCAGGCCACTCCAGGTGAAACTGGAGGAAACACCAGCTCCTGGCCTGCGGCCACGTGGACATCCCCGAGTGACACGTGGCCTGCGGGCTGGAGGACCAGGGGCTTGGTGGTTGTCGAGGCCTGACTCACAGGCTTGGCAGGCACTCTGCTTTTGGCTTAGGAGGGATTGAAACTCTGGCTGAGAATGACAGGAAGCAGACCGAGGAGACGTCACTTCTCGTGACTTTCTTCCTCTTGTGCACACGGCATTGCCTTCTGGGAGAAGGGTTTCCAAGGGGGCCAAAATGAAGAGAAGTCGGGTTGTTCGGGCTCGGCCCTCTGGTTGATGCGCGGTGTCCCTCACGTGCAGCTGCGGCGTGGTCGGTGGGAGGTCGGTCAGTGGAAGGACAGTGGCGTCTCACTCAGCCTTCCTGGAATGTCACCTCTGGGGGTCCCGCAGACCAGGTCAGGTTGAGGGTGAGGGGTCTCCCCTTTCCCCATCATGACACCGGGGCTCAGCAGGTGCACGTCTATCCCAGTGGGGTTAGGATGGCGGTTGTGCAGTGTTAGGAAGAAGATCATTTCGGGGTTTGGTTCTGTCTCTCATCTCCCCGGGTCCAGGGCCTGGTTTCTTTGTGGCCAGTGCAGTCCTGCGCCTGCCCCCCTGCTCACTCTCGAGCCATCAGGACGTAGGATGCTGTGGCTTGAAACTCGGGTGTGCGTCCTCTGGGAGACGCGGATTTTGTGCCCTGATGGACTGATCTGGGTCTGTGATGGGCCCTTTGTCTGTGGACGTTTGCTCAGATGCAGGCAGACTTGGCGATTTTCCCTGCCACGTCCTTGAGCCTCACGTGGGCCTGAGAAGGTCCAGAGCTCTGAAAAGACGTGTCGGGTGAACGGGCCCAAATCAGAGCTTCGGGGTCAGAACCCCATTTACCTGCGGCCGTGGCTCCTCTCCCTGCTGAGTCTTTCCTGAACCCCGGGGCCCTTCCGCATCCCTCCGCATCTCCTGCTCTGCTGCCTGTGGGTCCCCCGGGGCCACGAGCACCCCTCGCAGAGACGGGGGACCCGGCCTTCCCCAGCTGTGGTCGGCTGTGGGATGTGCAGGCTGAGCTCTGCCCCGGATGCCCCTCCTCACTCCAGCCGGACGCTCAGTGCCCTCTCTTCTCTTCCTCTTTTCTCCTGTGTCTCTTTCCCTGCCCCCACAACCCCCTCCATCTTCCACCTGGGAGAGAGGTCTGTTCCTTAAGGACGAGAACATAAAGGTCAGGTCTGGTCATTGTCTCCAAGATGTCGCCACCCCATTCCACCTCAGGGACAGAAGAGGGGGCGGCTGGCCTGAGAGGCACTAGCAGCCTGAAGAGACCAGTCTTCACCCAGAGAAGTCTGTGTCCCACGATTCTGATTATGCTGTTTCCTTCCTAGTAATTCTGTCACCTTGTGTCTCCCAGAATTAAAAAGGTTGTCATCTGCTAGGAGGGACGTTGGGTCAGAGCAGGGGATTTGCAGCATCCAGGCGTTCTTCCTCTTTTACAGTTGGCCTTTTGCTCTGCCTCAGGGAGCGTTTCCATGCTTCACTCCTCGAGGAGATGTTTATTTACTCAGACTCGCACAATTCTCACTTATCCAGGGTGACCCAGTATTAACTTGTAATCACCAGGCTTCCTGCTCAGGGAAGGGATTCTTCAAGAAAAGCAAAGGGAACTGAAGGTTCAAAATTCCAGAGAGAAACTCCTACCGAAGAGGATGGCGAAGGGCTGCATTTCGGGAGCCGTCTCCCCGAGCGGCCTGCTACTGGAGCTCTCCGGACGCTCCACTGTTTCAAAGTCACATTTGTTGTGAAGGGAGTTTTTTCTCTACGTTACTACGGCAGCAGGTGCCGAGGCTGACAGGCGCTGTCACGGCATCTCCTAGAGGGCTGTGTTTTTACACACCTGTGTTAATCAGCAGTGTTAAGTTTTCCAACTTAACCTGTGCCCACTGCCCGCCCCCGGAGAAGTTGGAATGTCATAAATCTCAACTAGCTTTCATTCTGGAAGATTCTCAAAGCAGTGATGGTGGCTCCTGGCTCTTGCTGGATTTGACTGCATGTGTTTGGTGGGTTTTTAGAGCAGAAGGGCGTCCCTAGCCTCTGTTCTATGTGCAGTGCCTGTGGTACGTCACCCACCCTTGGTCCCCCCCATTTTTGGTCACATCTGAAGTGCCAGCTGCTTGTTATAATCAGGCCACTAAACTTAGACTAGGGGCGTGAAATACAGCTGCCACCACGCATGGCCTTGCACTCCCTGTGCAGGAGAGGGAAAGCCCCTCGAGGGCTTGACCCCATGGGCAGAGCAACTCCCCGGGCCAGGCAGCAGCCCCGAGCCACTTAGAGCATCTGGGGGCTGGTGAGCAGCGTGTTGGTAAACGTTCCGAGACTCAGAGCCCTCTCTGGGGGACCGTCGGAGATTTACTGCCTTGAGAGCAGGAATAGGAGAGAAACGCGATGAGGCTTCCATTCGCCGGGTCCTAGGTGTTCCCTAGGATTTGCTGGTTGTTTGTTATAGAATCAAACTTGCAAAGCAAAGGAGTCTCCCCGTAGGTGGTTGACGACACAGAGTCAGCTAGCAGGCAACGTTCTTCCAAGGACAAGGCGACTCTCCATAAAGTCTGAATGGTCTCTCCAAACGTCCATGCTGTGCGATTACACCCGTGGAAAGTCCCAACACTTGCAAAACCCATTTATGGTGTTAGAGGTCAGGGCGGTGGCTACGCTTGGGTGGAGGAGAAGTAAGAAATGGGAGAGGCCTGAGGGGTCTTCTGCTGTGTCCGGGGCTTTTCATCAGAATGCTGTGTCCAGGAATTGCTGTCTGTGAAAATGAAAACTCCCCTGTGATGCGCACATACCGTCTGTCCCCTCTGTTGTCGGATGTGTTTTACTTCGATAAAACTGACATTTAAAAATATGACATAAACAGCAAGTTTCTACTGTACAGCACAGGGAACTGTGTTCAGTATCCTGTAGTAACCTGTAACGAAAAAGAATATGAAAGAGAATGTATGTATGTTTATGTATGACTGAAACACGATGCTGTGCACTGGAAATTGACACACTGTAGACTGACGATACTTCAACTTAAAAAATTAACAACAATATAAAAAAGAGTAGGCATGAAGTGCTGCATAAGGACAGGTGCCCTGATGCCTGGCGGAGCTCAAACCCATCCAATCCCACGAAAATATGTTTGCAATATAATCCCATCTTTATGAAAGTCTCCTAAAACCCTGATACATGAGGGCAGTCCAGTAACATAGATGAGAAGTGAGGTGAGGGACCTAAGTTAAAACATTAAGTCAATCAGGACTTTCAAGCTAGCTTTCATTTTCTTTCACCTTTAATAAATGCATCATTATCCATTATAAAACAAAATAAAACTGTGACCTAAGAGCATAAGGAGAAAGTGCTTTCCTCAGTCCAGTTTCTACTAGGAGTGAATTCAGAGGAGAGGAAGAGGGAGGAGGCAGGCCACCTAAGTGGGCGTTGGCTGCGGCCCTGGGGATGGGAGCCCTGCGGGCTGTGTGGCTTCTCATGACTCTTCCTGCTAAGCTTCAGGCTGTCTGTTGAGGGTCCCTAGGTTGGTTTTTTTGGCTTTTTTTCCTTTAACAGACTAGTAATAAGCACAGCAGTATGTTTTTTAATCTTAGTAGAACGCTTGTGAATAAATGCCTCTGTGGCCGCTTATGCAATGAATAATCTTAAAAATTCATTTAAATATGCTGGCTTGGAAAGGACCACCCTATGGGTGATGGTCACGGGGGAAGTGGACAGAGAAGCGCTCAGAGCCTCAGGGACACAGCATTTCCCAGGTGGGGCGAGAGTCTTCTCACCAAGGGCAGCACCCACTGGCGGGAGAGTACAGTGGTTGCTCTGGAGAGGGGGGTGGACTAATTCTGTGTGAAAGTGAACTGAGCAGGGAGGGTGTAGCTCAGGGGTAGAGCGTGTGCTTAGCATGCACGAGGTCCTGGGTTCCGTCCCCAGCACCTCCACTGAAAAAAACAAACAAACTAATAATAAATAAATAAGCAGACCTAATGACCTCCCCCCACAGACTCCCTCTGTGTCCTGGCTAGTGGACTCTTTAAGAAATGCTTTCTGTTCTCTTAAGAAAGGCTGTGAGATGTGGCCTGATCCTAAGTCTGTTCACACGTGCTTAAGGCTGCGTGGTAGGTTTGTAACGTGTTCTCCAGGAAGGACTGTTGTTCTAGGCTCAGTTTGGGTTTTCATGCAGCCATAGCCCTCTTCCTGTCGGGTGTGCCCGGGGCTGTGTCTGCACCCTCCCTTGCTGCTGCAGTAAGCTCTTCTTTCCCTTCCTGGTGGCTGGTCTCCTGGCAGGACCTGACACTGATGCTTCTAGAAATTCTGTCTTCTGCTTCCAAAATATGATTCTCTCCTCCCTCTCTTAACTTTCATTGGTTTATCCCACCCCTTAAGGCCTAGCCCTTAAGTATGATTGGTCTGAAGAAGTCTTTCCTCGTTTTATTTTTGATTTCTCTTGGGTTACATTATTCGGACCAAAGCCTTCAATTCCAGCTAAAAACTAACAACTCCCAGCTATATGACTTTGAACCAACACTTGATAGTTGCCTGCAGCTTAATTTACTTTGAAAATGGAGCAGGTCTTTATCGTCTTTTGTGTCTCTTTAAATACCTCACAGAACACCTGGTGCATCATATTTGATGGATGAAAAACAGTCCCACACTGGTAAAAAGTTCTTAACTTCTACGTTCAGTTTTATGATCTTATTCTAACAAACATTCCCCAAACAGTGATGCTCTAGAAGATGAAGGATTGTGTTTCCTTTCCCGGCACGTGGTCACACTTCTGCCAGGAAGATCAGCAGGCCGCCCTCCCCGTGGGTCTATTTTTAACTAAGGCCTCGCCTGTCAGACTTCTCCAGAAAGTGCCGTTTGGATGACTGAGGTGACACTTTGCAGAAGACCTTTCTTCCTTTATTCTTGTGGGACAGACCGATTCTGAACATAAGTCCTTGGAGCAGAAACGCTAAAACATTTGGGAACCTTTTTTTCCCTAGTGGGAGCCTTATGTTGCCAGAAGTGACTATCCCAGAGAGCTGAAGAAAGGCCTATGAAATTTAGCTTTTAAAAACAAAGCTGTGTTTAAGTTCTGTGGAAACAGAAGGTATTGCTTAAACATGACATGGCAGATGTTATGAAAATTTGTTTTAAGGCATTGCTCTCAGGTTAAGTCATGTTTCCAAGCTGCAGCCCGGATGCCATCCTGCCAGCTCAGCGGGGCTCTCGGTGGCGGGCGTGGGGAGGCCGGGGGCCGTCGGGCCGGGGAAGAGGGTGAGCCCCACGGGTCTGAGGGGCACGGTGCTTCTCTTCCCGAGCGGAACAAGCTCCCTTGTCTTTGAGATGTACTTTGTCTAGTGAAAAACGCGTTTTACTAGATACCGGACTTCGCTCTCACTGAAGAGAACCCGGGTTCCTTCGGTGTGTATCTGCGGTTTCTTCAGGGCAGTCATGCTGCTCAGAGCCGTTGTGTGAAAGCCTGTAGAACTCAAAGCGGAGTGGAAGGTGGGTTCTGCTTGGGTCTGAACCGTCTGATCCTGCCGCCGCCCCCTTGGCCCCTGCGAGGAGGCTGGCTGGCTGAGTCTGGAGGGGACACTGCGGCGTCCGCCACTGCGCGCAGGCGTGCGGGGGGTTCTCCAGGAGGGCCGCGGCGGCCCACGCTGCGGAGAGGGCGGGAAGCAGGGAGGCCGTCCAGGGTCTTCTTTTGTCTGACACAGGAAAGAGAAATCTCAAAGTAATCTCAAGGTCTAAAAACTGGCGGCTTTTTGGCCATTTGCCTGACTCGGAGGCTTCGTGTCCTTGTAGAGAAGGACGCCGTCTCCTCCTCACGCGTGGCGGCGTCGGCGGGGCCCGCGCGGAGCGGCCGCGGGCGGGGCGTCCCTGGCTGCCCGAGGAGGGTGTGGGCTCCCGCAGGGGGCTGTCTTGCTGCCTGTGGGGGCAGGTTAACGCCACGGGAGCGCTCTGTTCGCGCAGTCAGCCGTGACTTCCTCGCTTCTCCCGCCGGGCCGGGCCTCCTGAGCTTGCCCCCGACGCCTGCGCGCTCCTCCCGCGCCGCGTCCCCCGCCACGGCCGCCTCGCTGCGCGGGTGGCGCGTGCGGGCGCCAGGCCAGGTCGCTTCCGTGTGACGCACGGAGGCGCGGTTCTGTGCGCTCGGTGGTTTCTTCGCGGGAACGTGAGGGCTGGGTCGTTACATGACTCCTGGTTGAAAATACTGTTCAAAAACTACCGAGGCCTGAAGGCGTCTAACGCCGGCACGGGGTGTCAAGTGGCGGCCGCCGTCTCTGTCAGACGTGTTGGACGTTGCGATGAAGGTCGGGGGAGGGCGTTCCGGGCCGGCAGCCAGGCAGCGTCCCCGGCTCCAGGCTGAGCGCTGAGCTCCCGGGGGGGCCGGGCCGCCGGGGGGCCGGCCGGGCTGCATCTCCCCTCCTGCTCCGGAAGCCCCCGCCGTCCCTGCTGCTGGCCGTGCGACGTGCCGCAGCTCGGCCGCCTCCTGAGCCGGTCTGACCGAGGAAGGACTCAGGATTCAGGTCACGAAGGGTTTTGTGAGAAGACACACAGAGCTGTCGGGGCCACTCCCCCGGTGGTGCTTGGTCAGTGGTGCTTATCATAGGATTCTTCTCACTTCAGTGTCGATTTGGAGTATTTTCTGTAAAAAAAAAAAAAAAAAAAAAAAAGAAAACAAAAACAAACAAACAAAAATCTTTGTGTATGGTCATTCAGTACAAGTCGACTTCTAGCTGCGAGGTACCAGGTATTGTTGGAGAACCTGGGGATGCAGCTGGGCTGCAGGGCCCGGCCCCTTCCTCAGAGAGCATCCATTCCGGGGAAGTCAGGCAGACACACAAGAACCACCTGTAAGCAGCAGAAACAACCTTATCGCCGTTACGCAGAGAATCACAACAGCAAGTGACCTGCCTCCTTCAGATCGGGTGGGGGCACCTCAGGGGAGCCACCACCTTGGCTGGGGTCTGCACGGCCAGCAGGAGCCCTCGGAGCCCAAGCAGGGGATACAGGAGGGGTCCCCAGTGTGGCGTGTTCCTAGTAAGGCAGCGGCGGGTGGACCAGAGTGGATGCGGGGAGGGTGGCAGGAGAGGGGAGCGGAGCGGAGAGCAGCGGCCAGACCGTGGTGGCCTCAGTAAAGGACAGAGAGAGAAACTTGGATTTTATTCTCAACGGGATGGAAAGTCTTTGAAGAGTTTTAAACAGGAAAAGTACACAGGAAAAAGATCTGTGCATCTTTTTTTTCCCCCTTTTTATTTCTTTCTCTTTTCTTCTTTCTTTTCCTTTTTTTTCTATACCTGATGATTTGTGCATCCTAAAAGATGAAGGTGCTGCTGTGGGAGAGAGAGATGGTGCGGTGGCGGGGGTGGGGTGAGGAGACCGGGTAGGCGGCGATGACTTGGAAGCAGGTGGAGGTGGAGGTGAGGAAACGTGTTCGGGATCTGTGGAGCTCGCACAGGGTGGACCCGGCGGGCTTGGGAAGGAGAAGAACACCTTCGCGAGTCCTTCTGAGCCGGTGGGGAGCACGTGCGTGGGAAGGGGAGGGGTTCTGTTCTGGCCATGTGAGTTCCGTGGAGATGTGTGGAAGAAACAGGAGGGTCAGTGAGCATCTTGGTGGAATTTGAATCTCGGTGAGAGAGAAGTGCAACTCCAGCTGGATGCGAGGGCACCTAAGGCAGGAGCCATCCTGGAAGCAGGTGGCTGCTGTGATCAGTGCTGTGTTTGGAGGGGGCCCGGGAATGGCTCTCCCCTGGCCTCACAGGGAAGGGGATGCAGACGTGGTGAGGAAAGACGGAAGGACGGGGTAGGACTCTCTGGGACTGCAGAGAAACCGGCTAGGGAGGGCGACTCAGCCAGGCTGATGAGCCTGGCTGAAGGTGCCAGGTCTGGAAGAGGAGGCCTTTCCGGAGGTGTCTGCCAGCCTAGGTGGCACCGGAAGTGGCTGATGGATGGAACTGGGCCGAGGGGCTTAGTAAGTAGCCCTGGAGTGAAGAGAAAAGGGCTGAGCTGAAAGGGCTCTGGGGGTTGTGTGGAACTGGAGAACTTCCCTTACATAAGGGGCTCCCACAGCATCTGTGTTTGGGGGGCAGTGGGCACACATAGTCCTCGAGGTTGAGAAATTTTACATACACATGTATGCCTTCCAAGGAGTTACATTTTATACTCAGTAGATGTACGTTTGTATGTAAAATTTTTATCGTCTCCATGAATACAGATTCATGCCTGTATTCTATACATGTAATTTAAAGTCTGATGTTTAGAAGAAACTAAACTAGATAGGATAAAGGAAAAATGTCCATTGTTCGTTTTTCCTATTATTTTCATAAACGCATCTTAGAAGCAGGAACAGAGCCCTTTCAGAAGCTTGCATCTGGGAGGGGTGGGTAGGGAGGCCTTAAACTGCGCTAACAACAGAGAAAGCACTGTGGATGGCTAAGGTTTCAGAGTCCGATTAGATTTCACTCCACAGAGGCCTTTTCCCGCCTGTGGGCTGGAAAACTTTCTCCAAACAGGATATGGTGATTACTCTTAAAGGATCATTGCAAGTCCTGACAATAGCTCATCGCTGGTGCTCAGAGGGACGGCTCCTCTTAAACATGTAGTGGTGATCTGAATGAACATAACATATGTGCAAGCATGTAAAATACTAGCCCATCTACCAAACTGGAAGGTGACTACCTGAAGATAATTCCAAATAATTTAGTTCTATTAACCTAGTTTGGGGTCCATTAAGCAACGAGCCTAGCATTTATAGAGAAGAATAAACGAAGTTAAAAATTCTCAGCAAACAAATGAAACAAGAACATGGGGTTTGAAAAAGGACAAAGAAAAAGTTGAGCAGGAAAGGGTGGTTCTTCAACAGACACTGGGGAAACCGCCTCTCCTACCACCATCTCTGCGTTTCAGAACACAGTGTAATTCCAGCCGGAGAACGTGATCTGGCTGCAGGGTGGTAAGATAATGGTCTGTCCTGGTTTGGTTTTTGGGTTTTTTTTACTTGCACAGTAAAGGTTTAGTAATATCTTTAACTCCCTCCCGAAAGCTTTGGAGGACATGGGACATTTCTTCACACAAGCAGATTGGGTTGTTTGTCCAAATGAAAGGCATTTTTGAAAAAAAGAAATCCAGCTGCTAGCCACAGGATCCCCACAACGCCTGGTGGGCAAAGACGAGCCCAAGTACTAGGTGTCTGTGCTTCTATTTTGGATCATGCGTATTCGAAGCAGTCAGTTTCGTCCTGGGGAAAGGCAGGGTCACATCCACCACTGCTCGTAGACAGGGACCCCCATTCTGCGTCCAGCCCGACCTCATCCTGAGCCTCAGGCCCACGCTCACTGAATGAATTTCCAGCTTTTTCAAATAGGCACTTCCTCCTCAAGGTCTCTTGGTCTCCAGGCCTCTCAAAATCAATGTGTCAAAATATCAACTAACTTTACACACACACACACACACACACACACACACACACACACCCCGCCACACACCATGCACATATACACATGCATGCGTGCAGCAGAGGTGGGGAGACAAAGCAGACCAAAACTTGTTTCTCTGGCTGTAAATCCTATCTTGCTTTCAAGTCATCCAGAGCAGGGACCTGAGACTCACTCCTGACTTCTCCACATGCACAGGTCCCATGTGCCTCAGTGTGACCTGTTCCAGCCTCTTCTCCCTTGAGTGGTCAGGCTGCCACTCCAGTCCTCCTCCCCTTCATCCCAGCCCTCCCTCCATCATGAATCCAGACCCTGCCAGTCTCCCCGCCCCCACAGATGCCTCCTGGTCTCCCTGCATCCATCCTGGCCTCCCAAAGTCTGTTGTTAGCTCCGTGGCTGGAAGGATGATTAGGAACCTGGATCACTGATGTCATTCTGCTGTTCAGAAACCTCCAGTGCTGCCCTCCTCCCATGCTCTTGCCCACCCCCTACCTCATCATTCAACCCCCCCGAGGTCAGTTCCATCCTCAGGCTTATGGACTTGCCAGTCCTCCCTCCTCAGAAGGCTGTGCCCTCACACCGTCACCCTCCAAGTCACCACTCAAATCCTCCGCAGTTCCCCCAACAACCACAGAAGCACATGAGCAACACCCCCCCACCTGCCTTACTCGTCAGCCTTCATCTCACACTTAATTTTTTTATAGTATTTTTTAAACTTTTTTTGTGTATATATATTTTTGTTGCAGTATAGTCAGTTTACAGTACTGTGTCAGTTTCTGGTGTACAGGATCATGTTTCAGTCCTACATGTACACACATATCTTCCTTTTCATATTCCCTTCACCGTAAGTTACAATAAGATAATGAATATAATTCCCTGTGCTATACAGTATGAATTTGTTTAACTATTTAATATATATTAGTATTTGCAAAACTTGAACTCCCAATTTATCCTTTCCCACCCACCTTCTCCCTTGGTAACCATAAGTTTGTTCTCTATGTCTGTGAGTCTGTTTCTGTTTTGTAAATAAGTTCATTTGTCTTCTATTTTTTTTTCAAGATTCCACATATAAGTGATATCCTGTGGTATTTTTCTTTTTTTCTCTGTCTGACTTACTTCACTTAGAATGGCAGTCTCCAGGTCCATCTGTGTTACTGCAGATGGCATTATTTTATTCTTTTTTATGGCTGAGTAGTATTCCATTGTATAAATAAACCACAACTTCTTTATCCAGTCATCTGTCGTTGGACATTATGGTTGTTTCCATGTCTTGGCTGTTGTAAATACTGCTGCTGTAAATGCTGGGGTGCACATATCTTTTTGAATTGGATATATGCCCAGGAGTGGGATTGCAGGATCATATGGTAATTCTGTTTTTAGCTTTTTAAGGAACCTCCATACTGTTTTCCGTAGTGGCTGCACCAAACTGCATTCCCACCAACAGTGTAGGAGGGTTCCCTTTTCTCCACACTCTCTCCAGCATTTATCATTTGTGGACTTTTTAATGATAGCCATTTTCCACCCTTGATTTTTATCTGTGGTGCCGCTCACCATCTGATGGTCTGTGTGATGTTCTCATGTCCTTGGTTTGCCTTCCATACATATAAGTTCCAGGAGCTTCAAGCACAGTTGAGTTCTCAACTTAAAATAACAGGAAATCAATAGAGAATTTAAAAATAAATGAAGGAGAATCACCTGAGGAATATTTTTTAATAACATAAGGTTGTGCAAACTCTACCTCAGACCAGTTGAATCAGAACCTCAGGGTTTGGGGACCAGAAGTTGCTGTTTTCACAAGGTCCCCAGGTGATCCAGGACTGAGCCCAGGTGGAAAGCCATCGCTCCCGGAGAGAGATGTTAAACTGTGGATGGTCCCTGCTTATACCCTCAACAGCTGTTGGTTTGCCCTTGGAGTCATTGCCCCAACTCCTGAAGGCGACAGCCCAGACCCTGTGCAGATGGGACCCCTGGGGGGCCTTTCAGCCTTGGGTCCTGCCTCCCTTCCTCACTGCCCCACAGAGACCCCTGTGTCTTCCTTAGTGGGTCACGTGGCCTCACGTACACCTGCCTTGTTTCTTCCGGAAGTGCTTCCTCCCCACTCTCTGTTCGGTGACCTGCTCACGGTTGAAGTTCTGATCAGATGTCAGCTGTCAAGTGTAATTCTCCCTTCCACCACAGCTCTCCCAGTGATCACGCGTTACTGGGTAGCGCATCGTGTGTCCTGTCTCTTTCTTATCATAATCACACTCTCCCCGTCAGACTCGAGCCTCCTAAAAGGTTGTAGGAACATCCCCTTGCTGTGTCCTCAGCATCTGGCCAATTATTAAACACAGTTCTTTAACCAGTGAACCCAAACAACAGTATCTTAATGTGACAAGAGACACCTTTATTGGGTTTCCTGGAGTATTCTGTAGTTATATGCGCACCCGCACACACAGACACACACACACAGACACACACACACACAGAGACACACACACACACACGTGCACATCTAAGGAGAAGTGTGTGTGTCCAGTCCTGACTCCCTGGTCCTGAAGAGAGAGCCCACGTTACCTGTGGTTCAGTTCCTGCCCTTTTCCTAAATTTAATCTATGCTGCCCTCTCTTTAAGCAGATGACCTTGTTAAGTACTTGATGTTAAAAAAAAATTTAAGGAGGGCTTTGCAAGTGACACCTCTTATGTGCTCGTTGCTGAACAGATAAGATTTTCTCTTCCTCTCCAGAGCTGACTTTTCTTGCTGTCCTCTCATCCCACCAGCTGTCACCTTGTCCTGGACCCTGATTCCGCTTTAACTCCCATTCACATCCCTGCCCCGCTGGTCTTTTCATTCTCTGCTCATTTAATGCGGGAGAGCGGCGAAGCCCTGTCTGACCCCTCACGGGGCTCTCTGCCGCCTGCTCCTCCCTACCCCCGCCTACAGCTGGGGAGCCCCGAGTTTCTGGGCGCAGCCTCTGTTAGCTCAGATCCCTAAGCAGGGGTCGCCAGTCACCATCTTAGCTCCAGACCCAGCGGTCGTCAGGCTGGTCATCCTCAGCCTTCTGACAGCACCAGCCGCTTGCTGTCTATCTCCCTGAGAACTCAAGAGAAAGCGCATCTCGCCCATTTCCCTTTGTTCTCTGTTGACCCTCCTCCAGGAAGCTTCTCCCAGAAGGAGCCCGTTGTCCCCACTGCCCCTGAGTCCCAGCACCAGTTGGCACTGCCAGCTTGACTGTCTGAAGCTTATCTTTTCTCCTCCTCACTCCCTCTTACAACAGCTCCTGCCAGATTTCTCTCTGTCCTTCATCCTCTGCTGCGTGTCCCAGGCCTCTGATCATCTCGCGGCCTCCGTAGTCAGTGGCCTCCACAGCCAATCCATCTTTGCATCCTGTTGACTCTCCTCCCTGCCCTCATGTAAACCTTCACGTCCTTTATTGCTTCCCGCCTTCCTGCCTCCAGCCTCTCCTGCTGACACAGCGACAACCTTGACTTTTGCAAAAGCCTGATTTCATTGTCACTCTGCCCAGAACCTGCAGCCATTCCCTGATTCCTCTTCCTCATTCTCCCTGGGGTTCCCGGCTCCCCACGGTCTGTCGTACCGGGCCGGCCCCCAGGGCACCTGCTGCCCAGCGCAGGGGTCCCTCCCTCCCCTCCACCCTGCCTTCCTGTGAATCCCTCTGTCTTCTGGATGGAGTGCTCCTGCCTTCTCTCCACCCAGGCACACTACCCTTTCTTTTATTTGTCCTTTTGTGAGAGCATCCGACACAGATCCCTGCTTTTCTGTTTCTTTTTCAACTTAATTTTCGAGATGACAGAATAAGAGCCCTGGGACAGGAGATGGGACAGGAGACCCTGGCCTCTACGACGTGGTCCCGAGCGGGTCCCTGGCAGGGCCTTGCATCTTCGTTTCTCCCTGCCGAGTACTTTAGGGCTCGGAGCCTCGCTCCTTAATCAGTGTGTTTTGTCGACAAGCAGTAAAAACGGTAGGAAACATTCCAAGAGCTGGTGTCTTGTCTCACTCCAGCGAACGGTGGCTTTGAAAGGGAGCCACATCAAAACCAACCCCCCGTTTGGATAACCGTTTGTACTCACGCTCGCCTGGCGTCTGGGCCTCCCGGGTGGTTCCCCCCAGGACAGGGCTTCTGGGTTTCTCTGGGTCTCTTGCTTTTCTCATTGGTGCAGTGAGAAGTGCATTGACTCAGCCATTCAGCAGTCGTGTCATGAGTGCCTGGGATGGGGACAGGCAGATTTCTGAGGCTACTTTTACCTGTACAGTAGCAATGCCATTTTCTGAAGACAAACACACAAAAGCCTTACTCGGCTAGCAGGCCTCTGAGAGACTTTTTTCTTATTACCGTTTTGCCATTGCAAGCTTTCTACGTGCCCCTCCCCCTGTTTCTTCTTTGGTCCCACCTTTATTTTCCCATCCAAGCCTAGGCCCCTCTGCTTTCAGCTCTCCAACATCATGTGAGCTTCTTAAATAAACACGGCAGATTGCAGAGTAGAAAGAGATTTCTCAGGGTTCCGTGACGGGCCGAGGCAGAGGCGGCAGCGCGGGCTCTGCAAGAAAGTGGGATCTCGCGGGTTCTTTTCAGGACTTAAGCTGTCCTGTCACGTTGCTGTGTCGTTAAGACTTGATCTATCTCTGTATCTTGATAGATTTTTTTTCAGATAATAGTTCTCTGATAGCAAATCAGCTCTATGGTCTGTTGTCCCCCACACTATCAAAGTCGAACAATTTATATAACTCCCATGATTCGAGACCACCCTTAGCAATCTCGCCAGAGCTGGCCCTTCAGCACCTGGCGGTCTCCGGGCAAGGCGCACTTTCCCTGCTCCCGAGTCTGTGGAGCAGATCCCTTAATGCTCCGGCTTCAGTGGTTTCTACCCATCATGTGCTCACAGTGATGCAGGCTGTGAACGGAGTTTCACCCACTGCCTTGTCCGGCTGGGGCTCCTGAGGAACTGAGCATTTTCCCCGTTGGTCCTTAGACCGCTCCCGGGCATCTCCACGTTTGCAACGTCCTGTCTGGTAAGAAGGTAACGAAGCAGGGATTGGCCCCCCTGCTCAGAACAGCCGGGGGGCTGGGAGGCCCCAGTCGCCGGGGGTGCCCTGTGCCAGCATTCCACAGCCCCCTGCACTCAGCAAATTCCAGACGCCTCACGGCCGTGCCGGCGCTGAATGGTGACTTCAGGCTTCACTGGGTTTGGGCCTCAATGGGGCTGAGCCAGGGCTGACGTGACTTACTGTTCAGACAACAAGCTCCAAAGGGGGAAAACAGCTCAGATACCCGCTGACTGCTGCCTTCTCCAAAAGAAACCGACTGGGGAGAAGCTCTCGGGCCATTGTGACCCCGGCTCCATCTACTTCCGCAGCGTCTTTCTGTCTCGGCCCTTTTGTAGTGGGGACAGGTGACTCGATGATTTTGAATAATTGTAATGTGTGATACTTAACTTCTAAATAACAGGTCAATAAAGCAGAAAATTATTTGGAAGATAAGATGAATAAACAGTGTTATGGAGTATTTAAAAAAAACCAAGCACTTTATACGTAACTTTAAATTGAATAAAAGTACTGAGTTAAATACTATTGAATTTAATTGAATTTCAGAATTACATCTTTTTAGATTGTGTGAAACACACCTTGAACTTTGAGGATTCTTTACCAGTAATACCAGTATATTAAATCTTTGTTTAAACCTGATATATTTCAACTGAGTAGGAAAGCTTTGCAAGTAGACCTTGGAGTTGTTGATTGATTTATTTATGTTGTAATAATTTGTACTTTCCTAAAAAAAAAAAAGGAAATCCTCTGGACACATTGATGTTACTACAGTGAAATCATTCCAAGGTAATAGTTTCACATTCTTCATAGCATGAGTTCCTAGAATAATATAGCTGCTAAAATAGCATAACTCTGACCCATGTCATATTTTGTTTTATGTTAATTTTAGGTCATTTTAACCATTTTGAAGTTACAGTTCAGTGGCATTAAGTATATTCATGATAATATATAACCCTCCTCACTGTTTACTTCCAGAATTTTTTCATCTTCCCAAACAGGAAATCTGTAGCCATTAATTCCTCATGCCCAGCCCTAACATACTCTGTGTATTTGCCCAGTCTTGGTACCTCACGTAAACAGAATTACACAGTATTTGTCCTTTGCGTCTAGCTTATTTCACTCAGCATAACGTGTTCAAGGCTCATCCGTGTTGCAGCTTGTGTCTAAGGCTGAGTAACATTACTCCAGTAAATGTTTTGTGGAGGAGGACAGAAAGCTTTCCTTGACCCTCTCAGAGTCCCTCACTGGGTCTGAAAAAGACAGACCAGCAGAAGAGCGTACAAGTGTGTTTATACAAGTTCTCTCTGACTCTGGATCCTTCACCAGGGGAAATGGTGAAACCTGAATGTTTTATGCTGCGTTTGAGGAAGAGGGGGCCCCGGGAAGGTGTGCTAGGCTGGTGGGGGGAGCTCAGTGTGGGGAGCTGCGGGACTCCGCGAGGCTGGTCCGTCCAGATTCCCTCTGTGTATGGGGGGTGAGGGTCCTCTCACCTGAAGGTCTTAACCTGCTTCAGGGGGGACGGGCAAGAGGAGGTCGCAGACACCTTCCTGCTCCTGCCATCTTCTCAGACTCCTTCAGCTTACCCTGCTCAGTCCGCCAAGGTGCCGCATTTGGGGGCAGCGTGTCCTGATCCCCGTGGGCACGTCCTGCGTCTTGTTCATCATCCGTCCATTGTCAGGCGTTTGTGTCGTTCCCGCCTTCCAGCTGTGGGTGACACTGCTGTGAACGTGGCGGGTCACGTTTCTGTCTGGGTGTTTATTTTGGAACGTGCCTCCCTCCCTCTTTCTCTTAGGATAGAAAATGCTTTGTGAGTAACTCTTTCTTCCCAAGGTAGTCCAGGACTGGCCATTTTGCTGTTCTCGAGTGAGGTAATACTTCCACGGGGAAGAGCGTCCTACGTGAAGGTCTAGGTCAGCTCGTTAGAGGAGCGCGTAGGGCTTCACGCCTCCTTGTGACACCATCTCTGCGTGACGGCGGCCGCAACCGTGCACCTGCGGGTGCTTGGGTGGACGCGAGGAGAGACGGCCGGTGGGGGTTTGGTGAGAGCTGTGCGTGTCAGCGTGGGCGAGACCCCACTGTTTCCCAGGAGGCTTGGCTGTCGCGCGCCTCCCTGGAGCCTCAGCCCCGGGAGCCCTGGCGTGCAGGCTGGGGCGCCCAGACGCGGCCCCCGGCGCCCCGCAGGACGGCTGTCTGGTTGACGTGCGGGGCCGCACGCGGGAGCCCAGCCAAGTCAGGAGGGAAGTGGTCGGGCAGCCAGCGGATTCTGTTGTGGGTTCTTCCCTCTCTCTTGATTCTCATATTTGAAAATCGCGGAACGAAGGGCATCTTCTCTGTTTCGCTGGTGCTCCCGCAGTCCTGGGACCTGGAGAAAGCGCCTTTGCTTCTGTTTCCCAGTCAGGAAAAGGTACCCTGTTCTGCTCCCAGGGCTGGAGGGAGGTGGTGGTCTTTGCTCACGATAGTCGAGTATTAATCCATTAACCACAGCTGAGCTCCTGACAAAGAAGTGTGACCCTTCAAATTATCTGAACTGTCTGCTGTATGTCACATTTTACCTTTTTAGAGAAGTGCTAATTCATGTTAAGTCCGCCTGAGAGATCTGTTTAATGAGCAGATTAAGCGGATGATTATCCCTCTCTTAATTTTTTTTTTAAGGAAGGGCTGCTTGAGATGCCTCTTGTCTGTTTGGCAAAGGAACACAGAAAGGTCTTTTTGAAATTCCCCCTGCAGGGTCACAGGGGCCCAGGCTGTTTGCCTCATTAAACCCTGGTGGCTTCTTTAGAGCCAACTCCCTCCAAATCAGCCGGACACAATTGTATCTAAATTAGCATCTGAGCGACCCCCTTTCTCTCTCTCCGGGTTTCCAGCCCCAGCTGACAGGGATTGGCAAAAGATGTTAATTGGTTGGGCCTGGCTCCGAACAATAGACTTGCCAAGTTGACAAAAGAACTAATGTTTCTTTCAGTCGGCACCCAGATTCACACAAGTACCTCTTTTAATTACGAGGAATTATTGTAATACCTGGTCAATGGAGTAATTGACCCTCAACAGCCAGCGCTTGTTCTGGAATAGCTAACGGCACAGGCCTGGTCAGAGTCGCAGGACCCGGGGTGACGCAGAGTCCCCCGGCGGGGACTAAAAAGAGATTTTCTGAGCCAGCCTTCTGATGTCCCAAGGCGGCCCAGTGGGAGTCCGAGCGAGAGGACTCTGGGGCTTAACTGGGAGGAAACGCGCAGGAAGCCACTCGAATCTACCCTTAGAATCATAACGGAGGCGCAGGACCGCGTTTGGGGGTTGGAAAGGAGTCAGGAGCTCGGCAGCGATAGGATTTAGGTCAAAGGCAGCTTCACAGGTAGGGACATTCCAAAGCAGTGGCTTCTACGCAGGAAAACACAAGGCTCATTTCCAGCCTACCCCTCAGCTCCCCGCTTTTAAAAAAGGGACATTTTTATTTCAGATGTTAGGTTACGTGAGTCCCCAGATCTCGTGTCACCTCACTCTCTATCACAAATCACCGTAGAGAGGATCAAGGTTCTGGAGAATTTGTTTTGCGAAATTGACTCTGTCTGCTGTGCCATGGTGAATTCCCACCTGTCAGCTACTTTCTCATTCTAATCAAGGCTAGTGTTTTCAGCTAGGATTCCTCCCGCATCATAATAGCAGTCAGGTGCTACCTGGTGTTTGGCTGTCACGGTTCACATGCAGCCTTTATTCAGTGATGCTAACACTCCACTCCAGGTGGGAGAGGTCGATGGTACCACAAAACCACTGCAGTGCATTGGGTAAGGTGTGGCGCTTCAGATCAGACAGAACCGGGTCCCCCTCCCACCTTGGCTACATTCAGCCTGTATGATCTTAAGCAAGTTACTAAAATGCCTACATGTAAGTGTCTGCCTTGAAAAAGGGGTACAGTGATTTTTTTAAATGCTTATTTCATAGAGCAATTGCAGAGTTAAATGAAATAAGCTCACCTTTCTTTAAAATAATTATTTTGTGTGTGTGTGGAGGTACTGGGGATTGAACCCAGGACCTCGTGCATGCTAAGCATGCGCTCTACCGCTGAGCTTTACCCATCCTACCAAGCTCATCTTTAATTTTTTATTTTATTCAGCGCAGCACCTGGTAAATAGTGGCACAGACACGCCACCTGTTACACTAATGCCAGGAAGTGATGGGAGGTGCTTTCTGCACTGATTGCTTGCTGTTTGACTCTGAAAGCCTGCACCTTCCCAGGGTGCCTCACTGTCAGCGTATCACTAGAGTTTAATGGAAAATATGATGCAAAGATGTTGAAAAATAAAATACGAATTGCTTATTTCCATCTTTTAAAACAGCAGATGAGAAAAAATGTCACTCATTAAGCCACATTCTGATCTTTTTAACCAGGAAATGATTTGCCTTTCATAAAACTAGGATTTACTTATTTCTAACAAGTTTCTATCAGGGGAAGGTGAACATTTAAGCAAGACATCGATTGTTATTTCTCAAGGTAGCTATCTGTCTGCCACAAGGAGAAGGCACTGTTTACTCACTGTGTCGCAGGTGTGAAGAACTTTTCAGGCTTCAGATGTCTCAATCAGCAGTCTGTTTGTGTTTGGATTTTTGATCTGGTGAGAAAGTTGTCTTGAAGAATGAAGTTCTCTGAGGTTAACATGGGTAAATATTTTAAAAAATGACTGCCCAAGAAAACCCAAGTTTCTTGAAGTGACTTAGGGCACGAATGTAGGTTACCAGGTCCTTCTGGGCTTCGTCTGAAACCTGCCTGGGTTCTAATCACAGAGCGTGGATTCTTCATCAGAAAGCGTTCCAGGGCACCTCCGAAGCCTGAGTTCTCATCCGGCTTCGCTGGTCAGCAGTTCTGACCCTCGGGCTGACCGTTTAGCCAGGCCCTGGGATCTGTTCCCTCAACTGTAAAATGCGGAACTGGAACCAGAGGGGCTCAGATGACGCCTCACCAAGCTGACACACAGACTGGGCGTCACAGCGCCGGCCCAGGAGGCGCTCCAGCCAGCACCCGGCTTGGTCTTTGTGCAGTCGCAGCTTCAGGACTCTTAACACCTGCGGGCTCTTCTTTTGGCGCCCAGAGTCTTTCACTTGCCTGATTCTGCCCCCGCATCTCTTTCCATCTTCCTTGCTGGCCCTTCTTTCCTGTTCGGCCTACAAAGGTGGTGCTCCTTACAGAAGCAGTCAGCCCAGGTTTAGCTGAGCTTGGTCTGAGGCACCTGCATGCATGTCGCCAGCAAGCCCGCAGACGAAAGGAAAGGGTATGGCTGGAAACCAGGTTTGCCAATGGTTATAGTCGTGGAAACATGTGGCCTCATACAAAGAAAACAGAGGAGAACACAGAGAAAGATAAACTTGCGGAACGTCGACATTTAGTAGGTGGTTGTATTTTGGGAAAGCCCAGGATGAAAGTGAAGAAATACTGACAAGTACTGAAAGAAGCAGGAAAACAAAGAGGCGTGCTCCTCCGAGTTCAGTCCAGTCCTTGGCGGATTTTGTCTCTCTCCTTCTGGTCGTCCCTTCAGCGCCCGTGTTCCCACTAAACAGAAATGCTGACCGCGCGGCCCTGAGTCTCCAGCTGTCGCCTCTTCCAGGCAGACCGAGCGCAGAGGCGGGCTGGGTCTGTCTCCCTGACGTGTGTCTTCAGGGACCGCGTCCTCCTTGCTTTTGTAACCGCGGTGCCCAGCACCAAGCAGGGTTTCAGAAATATGTAGTAAATTGAGGCGAGCTCTCAAGTTTCCTCCCAGAAAGAGAATTCTGTCTTCTCTACCCGCACTTTGCGTCCATTATCATAATGTTGAAACAAAAACATGAAACACATCCACGGAATTTTTCTTTACAGAATCATAGATGTGGGGGAATTATTTGCTGAAACCCAAGCTTCAGTTCAGTCCCGACTCTGTTCCTTGAGTAACATTAAGCCCATGCTATTTATCAGCCCTGGGCTGGGTTTTGAAAACATTTTCCACCAACTGTGAGTCAGATGGAAATACAGGAAGGGAAATGGAGACTTTAATAAAGGCAAACAATGTGAGAGAAAAGGGGGAAAAATGATGTGGGCAATTTTCACGTAACTCGTCCTAACTAGGCCTTTGAACTGGCTCCTTCCCTGGCTACAGCCAGGCTCCCAGGCCGGGGGAGCAGCCCTTCCAGAGAGGGCAGGCTGGAGGCAGAGCGCAGCAGGTAGGGGCTGCGGGCCTCACTTGGCTGCTCCCCCTTGGAGGAGAAAGGCTGCCCCAGCAGCACTGGCCTGGCCTTCAGAGACCGGCCCTGGCTTGTGAATCAGCCTCGCCCGTGCTCTCCTGAGGTCGCTTGCCCGCTGAGAACCCTGTAGACTGGGTCAGTCAGACACGGGGTTCTGCTTAAAATGCATCACGGATATGATAGGTCAATGACTAGGACCTACTGCAGAGCACGGAGAAGTGTATTCAGTATCTCCCAATACCTTATGATGGAAGCGATCTGAAAAAGAATGTATGTATGTGCCTGAATCACCTTGCTGTACACCTGAAACTGACACGCACTGTAAATCAACTATACTTCAATTTTTAAATAATTTTTTAAATGTTTAAAATTTAATTTAATTTTTTGCCAGGAGTAGGAGGTAACAAGGTTTATTTATTTATTATTTTTTAAATGGAGGTGCTGGGGACTGACCCAAGGCCTCATGCATGCTCAGCACCCACTTTACCACTGAGCTATACCCACCCCCCATGCTTCAATTTTTTTTTAAAAAGTGCATCATGGGATGTACTGTTTGAAGCATGTGTCTGAGCCACATTGGAGGAAATTTTTGAGAACACCTCAGTCCTTTATTCCCATGAGCAAATGGAAGCCTGGACACGGGACGGTTGTGGGCAGTATGGGGGCAGCACACCCAGCCTGGAAGCCCACGTGGGTCATTCTCAGCCGGTGGTTGTACCAGTTCCAGAGGTGGTTTTAACCCTTAACCCTGAACAGGGTATGGTAGGGCCGTCATTGTCCTTATTTGTGAATTAATTTGCTCTTGCTTTTTCTGTTTGCCTCCTCTTATTTCTAGTTTACTTGAATTAATTTCTTTTTCTCTATATATCTTATTGGCTCACGTCAGGCGTGGACTCAGAGATGGTGTATTGAGCCCTTGCCTGGTCCTAGGCAGTGTCTGGGGCCCGTTTCCTGGTTTCTCCGGCACCTGCATCCTTCCCATGAGTCTCCTTCTCGGTCTAAGTCCTCGAGTCTCACGTTCATTCTGACCCTTTAGCGCATGAACAGACGGCACTCAAATCAAAACAACGAGAGTCCAGCCACCCACACCCAGGAGCAGCCTCTCCGTGTGGACAGAGTTTCCGTGTCTTTGAGAAGATCATCGTCCTAGTGCCCTCCCGGCCAGCGCAGGGTCTTCTCTGTCCTGGACGTCGATCTGGACACAGTTCATCAAAGCTGAGCCCACATGTTCAGCATAGTGACATTATATCAACACCAGGTTTTTTTATTCACGTGAAGTTGACTTACAGTGTTGTGTTAGTTTCAGGTGCACAGCACAGTGATTCAGTTATACACATGTATATATTCTTCTTTATATTCTTTTTCATATTGTCTGCACTTCATAAAGAACTTGAGAAAGAGAGGGAATAAGTAACTTGCTGTCCGCACACAGCTGTTGAGATGCAAGGCTGGTTCAGTCGTGGGTCTGACTGGTTCGGACCAGCTACCCGAGGTCACTATGCTGCATGACTGTTACATCGTCAGTGGGTGGCCAGGCCAATTAGAATACACACAAGTAACTGTAACTTCAGGAACGACCACTAATTAGTGTTGAAGGATCACTTAGTAGAAGATTCTGTCTTGGTGAAGTTTAGGAATAGCATGGCTCTCCTGTACTGGTAGGTATGTAAAGAAAGAAGTCTTCCCCACCCCAGTTAAGTACAGAAGCTCATTCTTCAGAATGGGACACACAATGCTGAAGGGTTAATTGACGTATCATAGTCCTGGTCTGGAACAGAACAAGATGCCTTATTTAATTCTAAAATTTCTTAAATGTCTGAAAATAGTTTTTATGCTTTGAGTATCAGAGGCCCCAAGAGATGGCTGGCCATGGAGAAGGATGGGGAAAAACAAGGGAAGGTGGATGTTTGAAGAGAGTAATTATCTGTAGAGGGACATATGTTTTTAGATTCAGTGAATTCAACTTTTATGAAGTGAAAATCTGGCCAAACCACATAAATGGACGCGAACTGGCTGCCAGATAAAGAGCGTTGTCGGCATGAGAAGGCACTGGAGCGGCCTGTGGGGGAGGCTTCCCAGGGCCTCTGATGAACGGAAAACACTCCGAGATGCTGGGGGCGCGTGAGTGACAGACGGGAGGTTTTCTTGGGGAGAACTCGGTTACGAAAATAGGAGGGAGGGACTTCTGTAACAGAAATGAGGAAGCCAAAATGTTAGATGTGCCGACTGGACTCTATAAGTGTCCGACTACGTGATACTCCAGGTGTGAGGTTACCTGCTGGTGGAGACGACCTAGTGGCACAGAGTCAGACCCACGGTTGAGAGCAAGAGAGGGACCGATGTGGTGTGGACCATTCCACGGTGTGAAATGGCATCTGTTACCCGCAGCACCAAAGCGAAACCCAGGAAGAGGACCCACTGTCACCCCGGCGGGAAAGAGCAGATGTGTACGTGGTGGATGTTACAGTGGCTTGGTTTATGGAAGATTTGCTCCAGTTTGTGAATTCACGAGTCAGCGCGCACAGACGTGGGTGCAGTGACACCAAGGGCAGCGTGATTGCCTGTGTTATGGTTGGTACTTGGTGCCCGTCCGTCCCCGGACGTTTCACTGCATTTTGGACCTCACTTGCATCATGGCATTCGTTAGGGGGTGACCCTATTTATTCCTGTGATTACTTTAAATTAATTTCCTATGTATTCTTCATTAAAAAATTACTAAAGAAAGCAGATTGCTAACCTGGGGTTTGGTGCTGGAGTGGAGGTTAAAGAGTAGGAAAAAGAAGTTTAAAATGCTGTTTTTAAGGCTGTTCATACATATGATCCTAAAAATAAGTACGAGCACGTGTCACTTGGGACTTTATAAGTCAGTGAGTTGGAGGATGGCGCCGCCCAAGACAAGGAACTTGCTTTTTTAACTGAGCTAAATGCTGCCTTCAAAGTAAGTGAAATTCACATTGAAAGGAATGTATATGTCTCCAGATACGATGCCGCCCAAGTTTTTAATATATTCTGCTCCAAGATTATACACTATTTTTTGTTTTACTGGAAGTGTTTAGGGGAGCTCATAATCAAGGTCAAGATTTAGAAGGAGGGAAAAACTGCCCACGTTCATCTTGGGAAAAACACAAGGAAGGTCTTGGCGAAGGCGTTCAGCATCGCGGCAAATGCCTCGTCCTTCTCTTTCCCTTGATTCCTATGTGTGATCCTTGAGTTAAGGGGGAAAAGGGGGTTGTGAGTACTTTTCAAGAGTGAACTAACTGTAGGATGTGAGACTGTGCACACAGCATGACTTCCAGTTCTTTCTAGGTATTTTAAAAGTAATACCTGATGAATGCTGTACGTGCACGTGCGCACCCACGCACACACCGATTTTAGTAACGTGGAGGAAACCTAGTCCGTTTCCTGAGAGTGTTACTGGCATTTATGTCCGTAAAGGGTGGTCATTCCCATGAGACTGGCTTCCCCCCCCCCCCACAGGAACTCTGGCTCCCCCGCCTGCTGCTTTGACAGTAGACATAGCTCCAGAGCTTGGAGCCTTGGCCGCAGTTATGTGACTGATTCCCTAGAATGCATGTCAGCAAGCATTTATTGCATATCTCCTATTTCCAAGGCTCGATGCTGCATGCTGATTATTCGCGCTTATGTTTTAATCGACCAAGGATTAATTTTTAAATATAGAACTTTGCTTGGTTATCATTATGACTGTTTCCTTGATTGTGACCTTCTAACTGTATTTTGAATTTTATTGTTAAAATTTTTTAACATTTTTTAATTGAAGTACAGTCAGTTTACACTGTTGTGTCAATTTCTGGTGCACAGCATCGTGTTTCAGTCCTGCATGTACATACACGTGTTCCTTTTCATACTCTTTTTCATTATAGGTGGCTACAAGATACTGAATGTAGTTCCCAGTGCTGTGCAGTAGGACCTTGTTGTTACCTACTGCATATATGGCAGTTCGTGTCTGCAAATCTCGAACTCCCAGTTTAGTAAATAACACTTTTCTTTTAAATGTTTGATTGTTCTTGTTACAATTTGCATGTGTCTACTACAGAGTATATGACGTATTATGAAAGCCACGCTGAAGCCGTTGGCTTTATTTGTCATCACTGATAACGTTTTAACATCTGGGGTTAATGTGATTTGTAGCTGAGTGTCCCACCTCCTTTGAACTGTATTCAGACCATTATACTCCGGAGATTGGAGGTATTTGGGTTCTGGCCTTGTGTTTAAGAGGTAAGAGTGTATTCCTGTGCTGAGGGGGCCGGTCCGAGGGAGCGTTCCCTGAGCTCTCGGTCAGCCGGCAGTGCTGGCAGCGGTGGGAGGGAATCTGGGTCCTCTGCTCCTCTGCTCTCTGCAGGAGTGTGAGAGACACCACGTGTGAGTGACACTTTTCCGGGAAACGCACCCTCACTCAGCCCCTTCTACTTCTGACTCACCCTTACCTGGTAGCGCTGACCTCCTCAGTCCTTTGACTCCAGCCTCACACAAGTCTGCGGCCAGCTCCCAATTCCAACTCCCACGAGCCTTTTCCGTCTCTTTCTTGTAGACCGCTCTGTGGTTTGTTGGGGTTTTTAAGCTCGCTCCTTCTTTTGCATCTTTAAAGCCATCTTCCCCTGCGGCCTCCATCCTCCAGCCAGCCCTTCTCACGCTCCATCTGGGCCCCTCTCCCGCCTCATCTGGGCCCCTCTCCCGCCTCCTCCATCACTTACAGGCGATGCCCCTGAGATCTGCCCCTGCCGCATTCTCCCCGCCGGGTCTCATCTGCTCTCCGAGGTGCTGTGGCTTCTTACGTGCTGATGAGGTCTGAGCTGGATCTCCCAAAGGTTAGATGTCTTCTATGTGCCGGACGCGGTGACCCAGCGCCTTCCCGGCTTCCCAGCTTGGGAGACACACGTGCACCCTGAGCCCAGCATGTGGGAGAGGGTCCTCACCTTTCCCCAAACACCAACCCCACCCTCCCGTCTGTGTTCCTGCCTCTGTGCAGGGCTCCGCCGTCTTACCAGCTCACACAGCCAGGAACCACAGTCCTCCCCTCTCCAGTCTAGTCATCACTGAGCTTGGGGATTCTGCCTCTGAAACATGCAGGTCCCCGCCTTCCATCCTGCCTGGCTCCTCAGAATCTCTGTTTCTGGCTGCTGTGTCCCATCTGGCTTGGAATTGCCCCGGGCTGAAGAACTTTGCTCCCAACAGAATAAGCAGGTATCAAGGAGAACATACTGTTCGATCTTTTTTCCCCTTTAAAATAAATAAGACTATCAGGTCGTAGAAAAACTGGACTGGAAGTAATTTGTATCTGTGCATTTAATTTATTTACCTATAGAATCTTGGGTTGGCATGAAAGGCTTAAAAGCCGAGATACGCTCTTCAAATTGAACATGTGACGTTTTGTGGAGCAGCATGGTATTTATAGTGTGAAATACAGTTCTTGGTGTTTATTTGCTCAAATGTGTATGAAAGTGAAAAGTATACTGAACTATATTCCTAAACCAGAAATAAGTTAAATAATTTACTGAGGTAGTGAGTATTTTTCCTTCTGTGGTGTATTTCTTAGACCTTAGAAATGTTGTAACAGTGACACGCTTGTTTTGTGAATTTGGAGAGTAAGAATTAACTGCATTTAACTTTAAAGAGGAAAAATGAGCTGCATTCTCAGAGCTTTCAAACAGAATGGGAAAGTGCTGGCGTGCTGGCTGCCGGGATCTCATCTACGCAGCAAGGAGGTCGAGCCTTACCGCACCGATCCGGGTTCTTCGGCTCTAAAATTCTACCCACGGACCTGTCATCTAATCAGTAACAGCAGTTTTTTAAAAACCTCTGTGGTCAGTTCACTACGCTTATTATGAGTTTTTATTCTGAACCTTCAGAATTTGGTCCTAGCATTTGGAGTCTGAGTATCTGGGTGCACCTGAGCGGGGCCCCACGTGGACGTGTAGGAGTTCAGAATGGAAGGACGATTTTACAAGGATAAGTGTGAATTGTCTTATTGTCAGAATGCTGTTTAAGGCGTGAGAAGCGGCTGGTGACAGGATGATGAGGTCTTGCAGTCCTGCAGTTCCAGTGAACCACACACAGAAGGAAATAAGCTGCCAACTGGCCCGTTATGGAACTGCAGCCCTCCCCAAGGATGATAGAAAGGAACACGTGCTTCCAGGCGGTGGGCAGGGCTGTTGGCTTCCTGTAAGCAGCTGCTCGCTCCTTCCGTGGACGGCCACCAAGTGCTTGGAGGTTATAAATAAGCAATCACTGGAACCCCTCCAGAGAGACCCAGCAGAAGGTGGGTGACTCCTGGCATTCTCCCTCTGGCGTGCTGTTGGAATTCTGATGCCACATCCCATGTGTCTGCACGTGTCCAGAGATCCTGCACAGGGATGAGGCATCCCAGACCAGGGGGTGGCAGGGGCGGTTGGTCTGCAGCAAACATTTGTCAGGCAGTTGCCAGCCAGGCGCGCCCTTGCCCGTGACACACGCTAATTCTAATCCCCGTGGCAGCCTCACAGCCATCAAGGTACCCAGAGCCCCGCCCGGGGGATGCCATCTTTTATAGGGGCCCCAACTTGGACTCTGTGCTGCCTCGGCCCAGATGTGAAGTGCAGCCTCTTTTTATGACCAACTTGAAGGGGCAAGGACGGGGGTGTTAACAGACCCAGCCCCGCCGCCCTGCTCACCTGAGAAAGCAAAGGAACAGCCTAGAAACACACATCTTGGGAGGAGCACGGAGGAAAGATGGTGCCCCTCCTCACGGTGGGGAAGGTCAGCAATTAGCATGGTTGGCGGAACATGTGGCGAAGTTTTCCCGTGACCGAGTCCTCTGGCGGAGCCCTGCTGGGAGCAACAGCTGTAGGCTTGGCAGTCGTGAGGTCTTCTAAGAGGATTTTGATGAAGTCTCTTATGTTACTTTCAGTGACAGTGCTTGTTTGCCTCCCCCAAGCCAGCGCGCTGCTGGGCACTGCGGACAAGGGATGGTCTAGGCACGGAAACACATGCAGTCCTCTGCTTTTTACTGTTACCTTTTTCAAATTAAAATAAGCTACCCTCTCCATCCACGTTGAGGTCCCTCCAGGCACCCCTGGCCTCTATTTCCCGTTTGTAAAGTGGGGGTGATGCTAAGTCCCCTGGGTCCTAGAAGTTACCAAAATAACAGGTGTGGAGGGTCCCGTGCAGTATGTGCGTGAAAGGTGCTGCACACGTCCAGGTCGGAGCCCTTTGTGATGGCTTTGATCCTCACCTTTCTGGAGAGAGAGAGTTGAACAATTTAAATCCTTTCTGGCTTTATTTTTCTAAGAATATCATCTAGATAGGATGATGTAATTCTAGCATTTTCTGTGAAGTTGTTCTCTGGCTGCAGAAGACATTCCAGAAAATGACAGTACAGTGTCTGGCTTTAATTGATGGATTCATGTCATTGTCAAGGGGCACCTCTCTTCCAGATAGCTGGTAAGGAGAGAAACTAGCCAGTAAGCAGCCCTTCAGCTCTCTTTCCCTTGTCTTTGCAAGAATCCCGTGGGTTGATCGTGTCCATGGTGTACATCCTCAAACTCTCCCTGCTCCTCCCCGGCTGCCTCCTGGGCCCCCCACTCCCAGAGGAGAGTAAGGAAGGCTTGACGAGAGGAACTGAGCTACGGACAGTAGACCGTAGTTAACCTCCAAGTTCCCTTCCTGGGGACGCTGTAAGAAAGCACCACGCCCTGGGCAGCTTGAGCAGCGGACGTGTGCTGTCTCCCAGTCTGGAGGCTACACGTCTGGGGTCAGGGTGCGGGCAGGGCTGGCTCCTCGTGAGGCTGTGGGGGAGGACCTGTCCCAGACCTCTCTCTCCTTGCTCCGGGTGGTTTGGGGTCGTGTTTGGCATTCCTTCAGCTGGAGAGGCATCACCCCCATTCTGCCCTCGTTTTCATAGGGTGTCCTCCCCGTGCCCGTGTCCGTGTCCACATTTCCCCTTTTTTAAGGACGCCAGTCATTTTGGATTCAGGTCCCATCCCAATTACCTCACATTAACTAATTATACCCACAATGGCCCTGGTTCCGAACGAGGCCCCGTTCTGCGGCACTGGTGGTGGAGGACTTAATGTAACAATCTGGGAGGGACACGAGTCAACCTGTAACAGCATCTCAAGTTGATTTTCCATTGCGATGTTTTTGGTTCCCACTGTGTGTAATTCTCATTGAGAACTAACCAGGTAGAAAGATTGGCGTGTGCTTTATTTATTTATTTATTTGCACGTGGGGTTGTATTTCTATGTCGTATTTGGGGAATAACAAGGATTTTAAAATATTCGCAGTTTTTACTGAATTCAGGTAAAAAATCATTTAGTGGGTCTCCTTTCTGTCAGACGCTGAGCTCCGTGCTGAGAATATGAAAGTGAAATGTTTAGTCATTGTTCTTTAAGACTTGGTGAAGGAAACAACGTGGGGTAAATATGTTGTGTGTAAGGAATGAATACGGAGCAAATTTCTTCAAACTGCAGAAGAACAGTGTTGTGAGCTATGGGGTGCAGGGGCAAGGAGACTGTGGGGACTTCTTAAGAATAACAGTGCCTCCCCTCAGCAAGACCTGGAGGAAAATAGAGATCGTCTCCAGGATTCTGGGGCAGGACGGCGTCTTGGTAGGAGAATGTCCTAGGGCCCGAGAGCTGGAGTGAAGTCAGGGGAGGGGGCGGCATGGAAGAGAAGGGGGAGGAGTCAGGAGCTCAGGACAGAAAGCTTGGGGCAAGGAAAGAGATGCCTTATCGTCCAAGAAGTAAATGAAAATAATGCGGGTGTGATGTGGGTGCATTTTTAAGTACAGGAAGAGTTGAGAGTTGGAGATTTCAGGCCACAGTTCTCAAGTGTTACAGGAAATTTTCCATGGTTAAGTCATCTTTCTGGAGGGCGTCGTTTTGCTGTTAACGCTCTGTGATGGCGTCAGCTTGACGTTTTGCTCTGGTCCGGGTGCTAAACGAGACGCGAAGACCCTCCACCATCTAACTCCTCTCTGTGTCAGCTCTCGTTCGCTCACTCTGCTCTGTCGTATTTGTTCCTGGAACGTTCCAGGCTCTCTCCAGCCTCTGGGGCCTTGCAAACAGGGCCTTCGGTTCCTTCCAATCACAGCCCACCTCCCCGGTCAGCTGATCAGCTCACACTTAGCCTCTGAGCTTCCGCTGAAAGTGGCTCATTCATTCAGGAGGGTCCTTCCTGACCCTTCCTCCTGCCCCTCCCCCCAGTGCCACCCACCCCAGGGCAGCCCGTTGTCCAGTGTACCACTTTCCAGGACCTTAACATTCACTCAACACCTTTCTTTTCCAACGGGTGGGAGGCTCTAGAGGGTGTGACCCATGTCCCCACTGAGCCCACTGTATCTCCAGTATCTAATACTGTGTCTGGCAGATTGTGAGTGTTCAATGGATGTTTTGCTAAATGAATGAATGAGAAAGACATAAATTGATGGATCATGTCTCAAAAAAAAGCTTCAAGTCTGAAAATAAAAATAAATTTAGCAGTCACAAAAAGCTAAATTTTAAATTATTGCAGAATTAATACAGTTTTATTTAATTAACTGTCAGAAGTGTTTGGAAGAACAAGCGAAAGAACTGAAAAGTGGTGGTAACACACCTCGACTCCAGAGAGCCACGAGGTCCCGGCGTGGATGGGTGAGGGGCGTCCCCGGAGTCTCCTGGGCCTCCCTCTCCTCTGCTCGTTTTGTTTCCTGCCGCTCCTGACCGTCTCCACTCTCTCATCTTCTTGCCTTCCCAGTGTCTCAGGGACACAGTCTGTTCTGATACAAGTGTGTGAATTCAGTGCTGGTCCCGCCACCTCCACCCCACGGCGGTCTCTGTGCTCAGGAACCTCCCCGCATGGTGTTTTCACCTCCCGTACTGCTCAACACCCAACAAAAAGCATTTCCTACAACAGTTGAGATTCTGCATCTTATCACTTTTATTGGACAAAATGTAATGGCTTCTGCATTTCAGAAGTGAGTTCAGTGTTTGGTTTTTCTCTTTAAAATAAATCAGATTTGACTTTGGTGGGAGGTGAATCATATTGAGTCCCCAGAGAGGCTGGTAGCTGTCTGGGTCAGCGGTCTGAACTTTTTCTTTTATCATAATGCCAGTTAGGGTTCTCCAGCTGTGGGGCTGCTCATGGGCCAGCAGGGCTGGGAGAGAAACAGTACGATACACGCTGTGGTGAATGAGTTCATGCTGGGGAGACACCTTCTTGCCACTCAAAGATCTAAAGGGTCTGAATATTCACAAGGTCTTATCGAAGCCGCTCCCTGGTTATTAGTTCTTCACGTTAAGTTATGTACATCCTCAGAGTTTCATGGTATATCCAGGCTGAGTAAGGGTGAACCTTTTAAAAAAAGAACTGGCACGTTGAGTTTCCGGAAGATGCCTGTTCGTTCTCCTCTGAGGTCCCCTCGCAGGACAGGTCCGTGCTTCCCTGCGCCGCCAGCATCCCAGGCTGCACGGCCAGAGCCCAGACTCGGCGGCCATCCCTGCGCCTCCAGAACTGTGTTCGGTTTAGCTTCATGTTCGTACCGTTTCCCTTCATCTTCCGTTGACGCGGACTGCTCTGAAAGGGGCACACCCACGTTTGGTATCACTGCCTTCATTTTTCATACATCTTGGCTTCGGTTACGGTGCTTTTAATATTCATGAAGTTTGAAAAAATAAACATCCCCGACGATTTCCTGGGAAGGGAAATGTTACGGTTTCAAGCCCCAGAGAAAACAACTGGTGAGTTCTGCAAAGCTGCGTTTTTCTCCCTGTCCGTTGGGAGGGAGCTCCAGCTGGGCAGAGTCACGGCTTCCTTGACACGTTTGGACTGCCCAGAGCAGACGGCTGGGGGCCGGATGGAGGCAGAGGCAGAGTCAGCCGACATGCATGTTTAAGGACTCCCTTTGGAATAATGGAATCTAGAATCCTTTCAGTTGATTCAAAATTATGTAATTGAAGAATGTAGAAGTATTCATTCCGTTTCCTTCTCTGTGTTCCAAAGGAAATTGTCAACACTGTTTCTCAGTCCTCTCTCCTTATTCTCCTCTAAGCCTCCGCTGATAGTTCCGCTCTGAAATTAGCTCCACCAGTCCCCGTAACTATCTACAGGAATACACGGCAAGAATTTCCTGCAAATGTGAAAGCCAACCTTTTAAGAAAAATAAAAAGATGACTCCAAATAGTTAGAAGGAAACGGATGTCAGAAGTGGTTTTTCACTAACGCTTCAACAAAAAATAAAATTAAAAGAAAACTGTATCACCTGTTGAAAGATGTGACCCAAAACAGAACGCTGTCCTAGGTTTCCTGTGCTGAAGTCCACTCCGTGGGTCAGCCGTTCTGTGGACGCTCGACCACGTGCCCAGGGGATGTTCCCAAGGTCACCAGTTCTCTTCCAGCTGCCCTGGCTCGTCCTCGATCAGAGGACGGTCCCATGTCCCACACCAGTGACTGAGCTGTCACACACACCCCTTCAGTTTCATGTTTCTCCTTCTCAGAACTCCTCTGCATCCTCACTCTCTTTCTCAGGAACAGTGTGACTTCCCTGTATGCTCCAGGCTGCCTGCCTCTTCCCTAGGTCAGACTCTGTATCTCCATGGCCGACTCAAATGCCATTAACAACCTCTTTCGTTCCGACCGCTTCCCGCTAAGGATGCTAAAAGGGCGCAGATTTGGATGGCCAGCCTCTTCGTAGCCGTAAGTGGCCGCGTGAGTCACAGTCAGCCGGTGGTTACTAGGGCAGTTGGCCAGGGGCTTCCAGCGTGAGTGGACCTGGGTGGGCTACCTCCACTTCCTCCCTCAAGGCAGATGGTGTGTCCAGTGTTACAGCTGCCATCCTGGGACCATGAGGCCACAGGCAGGAGGCGAGAAGAAGGCCAACACTGCGGGCAGTGGTGCTGCAGGAGTGGAAGAGCCTGGGTACTCGAGAGCATGGAGGAGCCAAGACCTACCTCCAGAAACACTGGGGGAGAAAAATCAAAATCAGCCACCGTTAGTTGAGTTTTTAGTTACCCACAGCAAACGCAACCTGACTGACACTCCCTTGCCAAGCAGAACTCATATAAAGCCCATACCTAATCCTGGGACTTCCTGCCCATTTTTAATTTGTCTTGACTGGCTATTTTGCTGCCGTGACTCCCCGAGCATCCCCCTGGCCCGTGCCCCCCTCCTCATGAGGCAGTCTCTTCTTCACCCCGAGGCTTGTTGAAGGAGGAGTCCCCACTCCCTCCCCGGCTCCTTCCTACCCCTTCCCTCCCTGCGCTGGACTGACGCCTCACCACGTCACTCTTCTCTCAGCTCACAGCTGTCTTTCTAGTCTCTGTAGCCCCAGGAGAAGCAAAGGTCTTCGTCTTCCGCTCCCCAGTCTCTCTGCAGGACATGGTACCACTCTCTCCTCCCGCTGTCTTGACCGTCCCCTCCAGCCCTCCAGTCTTACTGCGCCTCTTTCCTCTGCCCCACAAAGGAAAATAAACAGAAAATTCTCCCCTTAGGTTAGCTCAGCTTCCGCTGAATCTGCTCGGGCAAAGGTCAAGCTGGAAGGCTTGCACCTGGTGGCCTTTGGCTTCGAAGACCTTAGGCCTTCTTCTGCCTGATTTTCATATGCTTGTGAGCCGTGGGAGGCGTCATTAAAACTGCCAGGGAGCCAAAGTCAGCACACAAAGGAACTGTTTTGATGCTTCCAAAGCCCAGGCAAACAGAATCTGGATTATCCAGTCAGGTCTGCTTAGAGGATTTGTCTTGGGTGTTTAGATTGCTCACAGTCTGCTAGGGAGGTCACTCACGGGCTTAGACCTGAAGGGAACCGTATTTAGTGTCCCCCAAATTTCACTTCATCGGCTCCCTTGGGTTTCCCATCCCCAGTGCATCACTGTGAGCTGCACGTGAACTTTCACCCCAACTTCTGTTTACTCACCTTCTCCTTCCGCTGATACTGGATTGCGTGGCACGGCCAGCCCAGTTTTTCCACCTGGCTTGGCAGTCATGTTCTTGGATCCCTTTCCTACTTTTTCGCTGATGGTCTTTGGCTTAAGAAGATGCAGGGAGGCCTGAGAGGCGGTGTGGCGCACGGTTCAGAGTGCAGGGTCTCTCAGCTGGATGGCTTGTCGTCCCTGCGGCCTTAGACGAGTCACCGCCTCTCTTGATGTCTTGTAGGGTCACCGCAAGAGGGAGCCAGGATGGTGGAAGCTGCGCCAACATCGCAGACTTTACTGCATTCAGTCAATAAAGAATTCGTGTCATAGTGCTTAGGATGATGCCCAGCTCAGGGCAAGTGTTCAGTAAGTGACAGTAGTTGTCGTGATTGTCCCAGGACACTGGCAGGCACATCCCAGTCAGCATCAGCCAGTGGACCGGGGAGGACTGTGTACCTAGGCCTCCCACAGTTCGGCACTGTGAGCTAGCCCACCCTGAGAGGGCCTCAGGGTCACAGGAGAGGCTCCACATGTGGCCGCACACCAGCTGAGGTCAGTAGAACATCTGTGCAGACTTCCCAGCAGTCTTCTGTGTGACAAGGACACCTGCAGACGTTCAGCTGCTGGAGCCAGTTGGTCGCTACCTGACGGGGCACGCCCCCTGAAGACAGCGCCCAGAGTCAGGTCTCCCGGGGGAATCACTGTCAGGATCGTGGTCCTGGCCATACCTCCAGGCCAGCGGCCATGTCTCCTCAGGCTGGGGCCGTCTGGCCTGAGAGTGACCACTGTCAGCCCCTCATAGAAGGTCGCTCCTCAGTCATCAGCTCAGAGTGGACCCACATGCCAAGGGCCTGACCTGACGCAAGTGCTGGAAAGCCACCCAAGGGGAAAGGGTCATCTGACACCGACTGAAACCCCTTGGGAATCTGGACGCCGGCGCTCAGCGCCTGCTGCCAAAGGCTGAGGAGGAGGCGCCACCTGGACGGCGCTGGGCTGCTGGACTCTAACTTCCTTTCCGGACGCTGATGCCCCCACGGAGCAGGCAGGTTGGAACCTATAGTCTGTGTGGACAGCCTGTGTAAAAGGGGCCCCCCCATTGTCTCCAGTGACTCTGTTAATAAGTGGCCACCTAGGACGTGCCAACTACTGGGGACACAGGGGTGTAGGGAACACATCTCCACCCTCAGGAGGCTTTCCATCTAACAAAGAAGGCGAAGACACAGGTCAGCATCACTGAGCATAGTGCAGAATGACAAGGCACGGCGCAAAGAGCGTGCACCCTGGGGTCTGCAGACCTGGATGGATGGCGGCTCTCTCCTCTGGCCGGCGCTGCAACCTGAGATGGAACCACACCTTCCACGTCTCGGAAACAGAGGGTAACACTGCAGGTGGACATTTAGGAGTGTGCGACAAATGGTAGTCATGCAAAAATAGTAGCAACAGAACCGTTACCCTTACAGAGGCATACAGAGCAGGGAGGCGTGTAACTCTATCTGGAGAAGCCGAGGGGATGGTCCTTGTATCGAATCCTGAAGAAGGAAGAGGAATTCTCACAGAACAACACCAGAGCGGGGTGCTGTCAGCCAAGCAAAGAGCAACATGGGCAAAGGCCAAAAAAAAAAAAAAAGAAAAAGAAGGCAAAGAAAAACCTTGAGGATTTGGAGAAGTGTAGACAGCTCGGTGTGGCCAGGGTTCACAGGGCTGGGGATGGAAGGCCAAGGGCAGAGTCTGGAATGAAAGACCACGAATGACCTCAGAGACCTTTCCAGAGAGTTAGATTTTGCCAAGTTTTGCAACTCAGAGTCCCAGTGCCAAGTACTATCCTGGGCGATGTGTCTGTGTACCCGGGTGCCCAGCCACCATCCCGCAAGGATCAGAAAGCCCCGTTTTACAGATGTGTCCTCCTGGACTCAAGAAGCTCATTCCTTAAGCATTGAACTCACCATATGAATTTAGGGGGAGGTGGGCAGGCTGCCCACCTGAAGGACACGTTGTCTTATTTAATATTTTATGTTACATTGTGTTGCTTTATTTTTTTGTTGTTTCATCTCTACGTATGATTCCACCTTGGATGCATTTGGAACAAAGCAATACCATAAATAAAATACGTTGTCTTCATGGCTGAGCAAGCTTGAAGTTGGGGCCACCTTCCCCAGCCGGGCTGCTGACGGGGGAAGTGGCGGCATACTTCACCGACGGAGGGCTGTGCCCCGGCGCGGAGATTGGCGTTTACTCTGGGTCGTGTCGTTCTCTCCAGAGGGAGGGGGAGGGTAGAGCTCGGCCACAGAGCGCATGCTTAGCGTGCACGTGGACCTGGGTTCCATCCCCGGTACCTCCTATACAAATAAATAAATGAACCAGAAAACAAATAAACAAAAACCAAATAAATCAAGCATTTATTAAGTTGTTGAGAACGGCACACTCTATTTTAACTTTTTACGATAAGCATTACACTTCAGCCCAGAATAAGACAACGTGGGACATTTGGTTGAGGTTGAAGCTATAGATTTCACGAAATTTTGCATGTCACCCAGAAAGGAGTGAGACTCCAACCAACTTTAGAGGGACCCTCCTCAGTTAAAATGTTGGAGAAGTACGTGCTTGCTCGACCCTGGGAACTGGGGAAGGTCAGGCACCTGGGGGCCCCGCACTCTGTGATCTGACTGATGAACCCCAAGCCCTCAGAATGCTCAGCGCACGTTTATTTTGGACAGGCTCTAAACAGGTGTTTCCTCTGTGTCGCACATGGTTTAAACCAGAGCCTCACCGCGTCCAGCGTGTTCAGCTGGGACCCCAAGGCTGTGCCGGTGCTCACGGCGGACTGGCCAGTTCCCACGCTGGCCAGCAGCGGGCCGAGAACAGATGTGGGGGATTATCGGGGAGGCGGTGGGCCTGCGTGTCTGCGGAAGTAATTCATTCTGGAGACACAGACGGGCCCTGCTGAACCTTCAGTGAGAAGTTCTAGGAAATGAGCCTCGGTGGACCAGCGTGTCAGGACTCCAAACAAATGTTTTCCTGGTGTCCTTTAATTGAAAGAAAAATAGTAAATCATCATCTTTAAATCAAGCTGAATGGAAAAGGGAAGGAACCCTAATCCCACAGACAGTCGTTTAAGTTCTAATCTGTGAATGAATTGGTGGGATCGTGACAGTGGCGTGTCAGCGTGGAACCCCCTGATTGATTTCGTGGTGAACCACTGGGAGCCAGTTCGCAGTGCACTGGGAGGCTGGCTGCCCACCCCGACCCGGCTTCTGACCCTCCTTTAGGGCTGGGCTTCATCATCCCCAGTATAATGCAGAGCTGTTTCTTCCTGGCCATTGCCGGCCATCCCCGAGTTCTTCTTTCTAACTGCTCCACCAGTGGTGTCATTGCCTGACCCTCAGCCCACTTTCCAAGACACTGTGTTCAAGGTCCATGGCGTAGAATGCTGTAGGTCGTGACCATTTTCACATCTGCTCAGCGGACCACCTGTGACCCTCAGTCCCTTCCAGGCACTGCTCTGCAGAAAGCTAACGGGAAAACCACTACCTTAAGCGCTTCTGGGTGGCGTTCCGTGGGTTTCTCGTACAAACCAATTGTGTTGGTCGGTACGTTTCAATAACTGTTACTGGTTTTAAAATGAAGTATTTATAGATCCACAGAGAAAGGGGTGATCTTGGAATCATCCTGGGGGCTGTGGGGTATAGCTCAGGGGCAGAGTATATGCTTAGCCTGTGTGAGGTCCTGGGTTCAATCCCCGGTACCTTCATGTAAAAAAACAAAGAACAAAAAGAATCATCTTGACCAGTAAAGGTCACTGAAGACAAATTAGAAATATGGCCAAATATTTAAATAGGAGTTCTAAGAGGAACAGAATTCAAAAAACGTGTTTTTCAGATTTTTCTCTCCCATTGATTCCATGGCCAACTTATTTATAGTCTGTGAAGGATTTCATTAGAAAGAACAACAAAGATGGACATTCAACTATTACTGCCTTACAGTTGATTTGAAATTTTTTGGCTTTTTCTGAGAATGTAGTACATACTTTGCTTTTTCTAGGGATAAACATATAAATATTTGTGCTTGGGAGAGAGCATATTGTTAATACGGAGAACGAAAGACTAATAATAGCTTACTAATAAGTGTTTTTAAGGAAAAAAGATAAGGAGGCATAAAATTGTATATCACTGGCATTAAACAGTAAGATAAGTTTACAAGAGTAAGCAAGGGAAAACATGGGGGACCCTCGCTGTAGAAAGTCTATGATTCAAAATCTCAAATGCATCCGTAGAGTTCATTCATGCATTCAGCTAGGATTATTTTTGTAACAGCAACTCTAAGTAACCTCATTACTTTTGTTTTTGAAAAGATGGGAAAGAAGGCTGATTATTGTGCTTCTCCTCTGAAAACATCATCAAGTCTCCAAAATTAATAGAAATGTAAGAAGACAGTTCTCTAAAAGCAAAAGAAATCCCTCAGGGCCTTCAACAATATTAAGGGAAAGAAAGACGAGACGAGAAAAGAAGGTCTGTTGTGAAGAGCCAGTGCCATCACACGTGACTTACACACCAAGCCCACTGTAACAGGCGAGTCTGCCGCGGGGGAGCAGGCTCTCTGCAGCAGTTTCAGTCCGAAGCATTCACGTGCCATTGTATCTAAGAATTTTTAAACTTGGGAAGCTGTACTGAAAAGATAAATTGAAATATATGGGAAAAGGAAATGGAGCTGAAGTGTTTCTTTTAGACTATGAGGGAAAAAATGGGATCTGTCTTATGTGAATTTTCAACAGTGACCTGGTCGAGAAAGTCCAAAGTACATTAATTAAATTTGCAGAGCCAAAAAAAGGTGAAGCCCCGGGAGGTTAGATGTAAAAACCACAGATGGACTGAGAGAGATGAGAGGAAGTGGACAGACTCTGACGACATGGTACTCAGCTGAGAAGTATGCATGCAGATACAACGGGGAATACTCGCCAAAGACAGATAGCTGGTTTAAAGGAAAAGTTAATAAAATGTTGAGGCTGAAAAACTCTACAGACCAAAGCCAGGAAATTACATCGTTATGGATCCCGCAGTAACTGTAAATTCACCCCACTGCACGTGTGTAGTATTTCACATTCCTGGGTGCGGTGTTAACTTTCACACCTAAACACGCATGTGTGTTGCGTCTGAATTACTGCTGTAACGGGAGCAAAGGAGCAAGCACGATGGACCTCCTGCTCCTTTCACAAGTCACCCCGGAGCCTGGGAGCCCGAGGAAAGAGGGAGGCCAAGGAGATGGGAGGGTGCAACCGTGAAGTGGCCGTGCATGTCCGAGGGACAGGGCAGAAAGTTGCTGCACATCCCCAGATGCCACGCGGGGCTTAAACACGTCCCTGCTCAGGTTCTCCTTTATTTTCACGTCCTCATGTGAACGCCCTCCTGTCTTACTAACATGCTCTTTCACCCCAATGTTTTGCCCACCCACCAACCATTTTTTCCTCTCTGTAAACCCCTTTCTCTTACTGGCTCATTACAGGAGCAAAAATAGTGTTTTCCTTTGAAAGCATCCAATCAACTGGTTGGCTAGTTGCTTTTTTAAAAAACTAAACAAACCTTTTCAGTCACCCTATATGGTCTACATCCCAGCACCTCCATCACTTCAGAGGTAGGACCGGCGTGGAGGTGTCCGAACATGTCCCCCTAAAGCATCGTCCAGGCCACTTGTCTCCCGGGTCCTGTGTCTGCTCAGAGCATCTCTTACCTTCTTGTGGCTGCACCCTGACCTTCCACTCCTGACCTTTGCTACATCGTTGGGGATTCTGCTCCCTCCCTGGACGATTCCTCTGTTTATCGTGTCTTCGTAATCCTGTGCCCTGCTCAGTGCCTGTGAGACCCTTCAGCACAGCCACGGCCTCACGCCTTGGTGAGGCTACAGCTCCAAGACCTGGTCTGGAATCTGCATCTTCCACGGGATCTTAGTGTCTGACTCCCCTCGGTGCACAGCCACCATCTGCCTCCTTCCCGCAGACCCTGCTTTCCACCCCTGCCCTCACCGTCAGTCCCTCAGCAAATGCCCGGGATGCACCATGCTCTTCCCCAGTTCTCCCAGCCCTGTCTCCCCTGCTGCCAGCTGGTCTCCCAGACCCGTGGTTTACGCGGTGCTTCCACTCTTGTCCTGACTCCCTGCCTGTTTCTGTTCCGACACTTCTGCCTTCTTCCACCCGCCATCCGCGTGCTCAGCTCCGTGTTCCTAGGCTGCTGTTCAGCATTTTTATGGAAAGTCAGACAGTCTGTGTCCTCGTGGAATTTATCTGTTCATGCTGGTAACTGGGCTTTCGTTGATATTGTAGGATTTGTGCATCTGACTTGCTGTCCTCCGAGCAGTGTTTCCAAGGCATTTTCACTCCTCCGTGGCCCCAGGCTGCTTCATTCTGAACGTGTGACTTCACTTTCTGCCCACTCACGGAGACTGAGGTCACTTCCTCTCGGTTTCTGCAGCATCCTCCTCGCCACCCAGCAATCTCTTTAAATTGCCAACTACTGACGCTGCCTTCCTCCCACCTCCTGGTTAACACCCGGCCCTTGAACTTCCAGAGGCTTCCACGTCATCCCCTCTCATACACTCTCGAGACCATTCTCCACCCTTGCCTCTTGACTTTCTTTGTTCCAAGGTTCTTTCTCCCTCCTGCCCCCTCCCCCACTGCCATCTCATCATTCTGGACAAGCTCCACCCAGCCTCCCGCCCTCCCCCCATTTTCCCATGATGCTGCTCAACCCTCTTCCTCCCAGTCATCCTCCCTCATGTCTTCCCTCACGTCTGCTCCCCTTCAGGACACAGCTCCATCCTGGCCTTCCTCCCGCTGACTGAGATGTCACTGTGTCTTTTCCTTTCCCTCTCCTCCTAGTGTAGGGGTCACCCAGGTGCCAGACCAAGCCTTTCCTTACCCAGTATTCCCTCTCTTTGTGAGTTCATGCATTTCCACAGGCCCACCCGGTCACTGTGGTGCAGGTGGCCCCTGAGTAAGCAGGACGAGGCCCCCCCCGAGCACGCGTGGGCCCTGGGGCCCGACAGCGGGCTTGCTACGAGTCCACGCTCGTGCTGCTCGCCACATGCAGGCCGGTAAATCAAGAGACAAGGTGCTGGGGCAAGAAATGGCAACTTTGTCCCGGAAAGCAAGCAGATGGAGAAGGTGGTGGACTAGTGTTCCAAAGAACCATCTCCCCTGAGTTAGAATTCAGACTTCTTTTATACTAAAAGGGGAGGAGGAAAGTCCTGGTTCCGACCGGACTCGGAGGGGAGGTGTTAATCTCCTCCTTCCTGCAGCTGTCCGCCGGTGGCCTGGGAGGCAGCTTCCCAGAGGTGGGCCACCATGTGTCATTTAAGCTTAGGGGCAACATCTCTGTGATTAACTTATGATAGAACACAGAGCTTCTTCCCTATTACAGGTCACAGCCTAGACCTTTCTTACCTGAGTGATGTCATCGGTACCCTGGGAGTCACCATGGCACCCGCCTCACAGGGCCGCCGGGAGGAGGGAACGGGCTAATTCAGGGAGAGGGCTGAGCACAGCGCCCGGCATGCAGGAGGCCCAGGAAAATGTGGCTCTGTTCTCATGGTCAGGACCGTCCTCATCAGCCTGCACATGACGGGTGCTCCTGTGAACGCCAGGCTCTCTTCAGGACCAGCGCTTTCTGAAAGTTGGCCTCATTCAGACCCTGTGGTCCCACCTCCTACCTCATTGCCTGGGGCTCTGAGCCTCTCCTCCCCTGTCACCCTCTGACCAGTGCAGGCTCACCTGTGTCCCCCTGGCGATTGCTGAGACCTCCTTTTGGCCTCATTTCAGAAGCTCCTGTGAGCTGGCACCTTGACGACTGCTCCCTGCTTCCAGCGCCTTCTGTGGCGTTCTGCTGTCTCCTGAGTGAAATCTGTAGCTCTCAGTCCAACACGCTTCCCCCTCTTTTCAGGCCGGCCTTGCCATACAGCCCCTAAACCCAAGGACAGTTTTCTCTGGCAGGATCTACGCACACAGCGTCCATGACGGTCCTCGCCTCTGCGCTCCTGGCTGGAGGGCTTCTCATCGTCCACAGTGGGACGGGCTCTCAGTGAGCCCCCAACACGGGCCCATCCTGCAGAACTTGTGTCCCTCCACTTTGCCTTGGAATTCCCTCCCCCTCCCCCTGGGCTGACCAAAGGCAGCAGAGGACAGGGGCTGCCCTTCCTGTACCCCACGCGGTCCTAGTGCACGTCACACACGGACCTGAACCTTCGGGGTCTCATACCTGTGGACCCACCCCTGAAATCCAGCCCTGTGTCCTGCCTCACACAGACTGGCCGTTCACGGGGCCTAACAATGGAATTTTCAACACGGTGACAGACTTTCACAGCGAGAGACAAAGGATTTGGAGTTAAACCCACAGCCTAGTCAAATATTGACATGCCACCTGCTTCATAGCTTTTAGAAAAGGCATAGAATGTTAACCATGCTGTCCAGTGCCCCAGTTACCCTCCCAGTCTCATCCCCCTTGAGAGAGAAGCACCCTCATCGCGTTCATGGTGACTGTTTCCACGCACCTGTTAGGTGTGTATAAACCTGCGGGAAACATGCACAGTGTGCGCAGTGTGCAGTGTTGATTTTTGCAGGGTTTTGAAACTTTACATCAACTGTATCATCTATACCCCCTCCCACAACAGTGGGTTATTTTGGTTTTTTCAAAACTGGTTTCTGAACTTTATCCATCGTGATAGAAGTATGGCTTACTCATTTTAATGCTGTTTTCAGTTATATGAATATGCCAGTATGTATTTATTCTACTGTTGATAAGCATTTAAGTTTTCGATACTGGGGGGCCGGAGTGTCGATCACCGAAAAGGCTACAGGGAACATTTCTGTCCGTTTCTGTTTGTGGACATGTGCAAGTCTCCCCCGATCACACGACCGGGGTTGAAATGTGCGTCAGAAATTCCTCAGTCTGTGGCTTTTTCTTGAACTTCGTTCATGGTGCCCTTCAGTGCAGAAGTTCTCCATTTTAATGCAAACGCTTCTCTTTTCCTCCATGGTTTCTGCTGTTTCATATCAGGTTGTCTAAAAACTAATCCAAGTCAGACAGGTACTGTCCCACGTTTTCTTCTGCAAATGTCAGGGTTTTGCTTTTCACCCGGAGGTTTCTGACCCACCTGGCGGTGACGCGTGTCTGTGCTGTGGGTGTGGATCGGTGTAACTGAATGTTTTGTATCTAGACGAGCAGCGCTGGGCGGGTGAGCCCGCCTCCCCTGTGAAAACTGCTAGATTTCTAGTATTGTCATGTGGGACCCTTCACGCCCAGGCATAGGGTCTCTGGTGTCTGAGCAGTAGGCCAGGGATGCTCAGCTAGCCTCACTTAGAGGACCATGAGCATCTGTCTCCAAGTAAGTGGATTTGAATCTAGAGAGCGTCTCAGATGGTCCATGGTCCCTGCATGGGAGGCTTTATCCCTCTGGAGAGTCTCAGACTCATAAGGCCTCCCGTGTGGCTAAGGCTAAGCGTCTCCCTGCTGGCACCTCTGGAGGACTGTTGAGCCATCCAGTGGAGGCCTCCTCTCCTCACTCAAATCACTTCCCTTTTAAAAAAGTGCTTATTTCCTGGCCTGTCGAGGCCAGCTGGGATGCTTTGAAGACTAAGGTGTTATTTTCACTCCATAGGTACCAATCTTAGTAAGACGTGTCCTTTCCGAGGAGGAGTGGGGACCCGTGAGACCCACTCAGACGCCCAGCCTGTGGGGTTCTGGGCTGTGCGGTCGGCGGGCTGAGCCCCAGGACGTGGCTGCCTGGGTGTGCCTGAGTCCGGCGCACGCCTGCTCACCGGCCTAGCGCCCTGCGTGGTGGTGTGGGACGACAGGCCCGGGAAGGGGCCCAGTTATTAAGTTCATCATTTAAAAATGTTACATTCTAAGCAGAAAAGAAAAAAAGTCAGAAATGGTGCAACAGAATTAACTTGTATTCAGTAAAGTCCAACTAGGATTTCTGGGCTAAAAATGGAAGCTGGATTGTATACATCGGAAGGCCTGCAACTTATTAAAACAGAAGTTACTGAAATGCTAGCAAGTCATAATAAAGAAAACACTAGAAGATTGTGAGCAGACAGTAAAGCCATTGTCTGTTAAGAATGTGGAGCTCAGACCGCGGGACAGGCCCCGGCTCAAGCGGCTGAGAGGTCTCGGCTCAGGTTGTGACTCGGCCCCTTACCAGGTGACCTTTAACTGGCCCCTGACCTACTACGGAGCCTTAGTTGCCTCATCTGTAAGATGGGAGCAATCGTACCTCTCCTCTCTGGCAGGGGTTTTGGTGGAGCTTAGACAGCAAGGGTGTGGGCGTGTCCGGGAGGAGAGGCTCCAGGGGAGGAGCAGCTGAAACCAAGGCCTGCCTGCTACCTGCGCCTGCACCTGCGCCCACGGCGTGGTCAGTGAGAGTGGGCAATACCGGGGAGGGGAGGGGCGGTCCCGGGGAGGGGGTGGGGCCTAGGATACTCACCCGCATGCCTGGCATGTCGGAAGTCCTCGTGGGGGATTTGGAGTTGCTGCCTGGATCCTTCCATGCTGCCCGCGGTGAGCACGGGGAGATGAAAAGGTAGCTGTTCACGTGCGGGCGGACGCCGCCTCCTCCATCCCTGGGTCTCTCCCACCGAACCGCAAGGCTGGCCCAGGACGAGCGCTCCAGAACCTCCGGAGGAGGGAGGGCAGGCCGGCTGCGGCTGTGAAGGTTTTTTTTTTGTTTGTTTCACGAAGAAAGAAATCAGCTTTAAAAGTAGAAAGCACGGTTTTAATTTCTCAGTGTGGCCCTTGGGGATGGATGGTTTGCAGCAGTCATTCGGTTATCCCAAACTCTTTATTAAGTCAAGTCTTTTCTTCCCCAGAATATTTTCTGTTAAAAAAAAAAAAAGAAAGAAAAGCAATCTGGACTTTTGGTTGGAGGAGCCGTAAAAAGTAACAGTGAGAGGGAGAGGGAGCGAGAGAGGTATGCAGCAGAGCTCCCCCCGGGGAGCTGGGAGCTGCTGCTAAATTTCAGTTGCAGTTGTCAGAGTTAAAGAAAACACTGGAGAAAATGTCTCATCGAGGGGTCCCGGACCGCTGTGCTCCGGGAAGGCAGTGAGGGATGGACGGCAGCCAGCTGGCCGGGGCCCAGCCGCCAGTGCCCTGCGCCAGCCCCTGAGCTCATTTGCTGCTTCTAAGTCATTTAACAGTCAGAGCTGTTTCCAGATCAGCACAGGGCACTATGAAGAGGCTTGGGGGTTGGGGGGAGCCAGGGAGATGTTAAGGAAGAAGCTTCGCTCATTTTTGGAGGTCTTGCCCAGGGCTCCTTGGGGTCTGTTGAGATGGACTGTACATGAGCCCAGCTGACTGGACGCTGGGCACGGCAGCCCAGGGGGCAGATGCTCTGCTGTCCTGGCTCAACAGTAGAGGAAACAGAGGAGGCAAGCAGAGGGCAGTGAACCCGTTTAGGCTTCAAGGGAAGTCCTGGCACATGGTGCCTGTCTCGAATTTGTCCCACAGCGGGGAACACAGACTGACCTTGCCCAGCTCCGGTTCCTCCAGCCTGCTTTCTAGAACCTCTCATCTGCCACCACGTCCATGTGTGGCTGGTCCCCAGCACCGTGGACGTGTGGGTGGTGTGTAGCCCGCAGCAGCTGCTGAAGGCTCTCATCCCTGGTGACACGTTTCGCGGTGCCCCTGGTGGACACTCCTGGTCTGACCAGAGGCTGTGCTGTGCAGCGTGACAACCGGACAGGCCCCCATCCTCTCCAGCCCTCAGCTGTGTCCTTGTTCATCAAGGAACTTCCCGCCTCTACCTCAACTTTCCTCTGATTCACTGCAGTGGGTGCCTATGCATTTGGCACCTAAGTGGTTAATAGCATCGCTGGCTAAAGGCATGGAGGGTGCCTTCTTCCCTGGGGGGCTGTTAGCACATCAAAAGGGTGCTTTTAAATCCTCACTCAATAGTATATGTGGTGGGGGGAGTAATTGAGAGCCACTTGTCACCGAGCCCAGCTCAATAAGTACTTCTTGTCATGCTAGCGGAACAAGTGCCGTCTAACTGAACTTCAGTACCACAGGCTGCGGCCTTAGCAGAGTTCCTTAGCCCAGACCCCAGGCAATCTGTGAAAATCGGGGACACTAGAAACCTTTCTGGAGACACACCTTTATAATTAGTTATGCCCACGACGTCTTCGCAGGTCCAAGTTTTAAAAACCAATGAAAAAAATCTTTCCAAGTCCCCATATAACCTTTGTCACTGGGGGAGGGGGCTTCCTGTCTCCAGCGGGGCCATTTAAAGGCCATTTTCCTTATTTCCTGCAGCAGGGAAAGTTGTGAATTTCGTAAGCTATATTAAATAGTCCGTGACTGGTGTAGAACGCTGTTTTTAGGAGGCTGTGTCCTTTGAAAAGTACACCTAGCAGATGATGCGGGATGTGTCCCCGTAAGTGCAGCTTAAACAAACCCACCTTCCGTGGGTCGAGCATCCCCTTAAACGGTCCAGCTGGGTCAGCCAACGAGGCCAGCGGCGTGGAGAGGAGGCAGGACTTGCAGAAAGCAGATGGCTCACTCCAGCTCATTCCTGGGTTTGCTTGGACCCGTGGGAGAGGGAGGATGGTGAGTTCAGTTTTTCTTCTGTGTAAGTAGTGTGTTTTCTGTATGAAAACCAGGAACTAGAGATAGTCAAAGAGACATGGAAGTAAAATTCAGCAGTGCACGCCCTCTGCTACGCCGTTCCGTGTGTTTTTGCTGACGTGTGAGCACACGTGGGTATGGAGGTCGGTGGTCTCAACGGTCTTGGTGGATCCAGGCCTGAACCACTGCACTGTGTTTGAGGCCCTGGAATGTGCTTTATTTAAGGTGAGGAAACCCCAAAACAGAACTCACAAAAACAGTCATATGTGTCGATGTATACTGACATGTGTCACGCCTGACACTTCAGGGCGCAGTCACTTTGGGGTGGGCATCTTGGGTTGAATTCTGAGACTTGGGCCAATCCTTCTTCCTTTCCCAGTCCCTGCCCCCGCCCCCCTGCCAAGGCAGGTCCCCTTCACATGCCGTCTCAGAAACCACACTTCTCATTAGGTCACTTCACAGCGCTCTGTGTCAACAGCCTAATTCTCTGTCCCTTTCATTGCTGTCCCCTGGACGTAGGAGCCACAACAGTCAGTGAGGCCTCTGCTTGGACACGTATTCCTTACTTTCTTCCACGTGAACACTCTTGAACTTGCATCTTTTCCCGTGTTCCTACTGATTTCCTTAGGATGAATTCTGAGACACATCACTGATGAAGCAAAATGCGCTCATATATGTTTAAGGTTTTAAACTATTCTTCCAGAAAGCTGGTCCTTTCATTTTTAGACAAGGAAGGCAAGTCCTCTGGTGCCAGGGTTGGAGTACAACTCTACCCCGAATCTCGCTGCTTCTCAGTTCCGTGGCCATGAAGTGCCCGCACCACAAACAGGGCTCCGTGCCGGAGTTCGGGGGCAGGACCCGCACAGCTGGCGGGGCTTTGCTGCGCCTGCGTGGATGGAGCAGCTGTGCGGACGGAGATGTGAGTTGATGGACCCGCCCACCGGAGCAGAAGGTGGGAATGGGGAAGTGAGTTAAGCCTGGGTGCCCGGTGAGGACTGGGGACCCCCCCCCAGCATGAAGAGAGATACTAGGCCCCCGACTCTCAGCCCCACCAGGACCCGAGCGGGTCCTAAGGTTAATCGTGCCTCTGCCTCTCGGTCCCTCCCTCCCACCGGGAGCTCCGCTTCCTTGTAACGAGCAGAACACAGCGATCGCGGGGGAGTCCAATGGTGAAACTCAGGAAAGGGAAACTGGTGACCAGGAAGAGATCTGTCACATGTAAGACGCCTGGGTAAAGAAGCTGTGGTATATGTACGCACAATGGAATACTACTCAGCCATAAAAAATAATGAGATAAAGCCATTTACAGCTGCATGGATGGACCTGGAGACCATCATACTAAGTGAAGTAAGCCAGATGGAGACAGACAAATATATGATATCACTCATATGTGGAATCTCAGCAAAGGGCACAAATGAACTCATTTACAAAACAGAAACAGACTCACAGACATAGATGAAAAACTCACGATTACCAGGGGAGAAGGAATGAAGAGGGATAAATTGGGAGTTTGGGATTTGTAGGTACAAACTACTTCATATAAAATAGATAAACAACAAGGTTCTGCTGTATAGCATGGGGAGCTATACTCAATATCCTGTAATAAACCATAATGGAAAAAGAATACATATATATGTGTATAACTGAATCACTTTGCTGTACCCCAGAAACTAACAGAATCTTGTAAATTAACTGTACTTCAATTAAAATAAAAAGAATTCTGTCACATGTTAACTTCAGTCCCTTTCCAGGTAGCCCACCCTTCAGGCCAGGGGGCCGCTGCCAGCCAGCTCCACCCCAAGCCTTACTCATTGGAAACAAGACAGAAGGCCTCTGCCTCCCCTGCCCCATTCTGTAGGGCAAATGCCTCTCCCCGCTTCCCCACCTTTGTCCCTGAGCCCCCTCTTCAGCTCCTCACCTAACTGACATCTAGCCCTGTAACTCTTCCTTAAGCCCTCTCCCCAACTCCTCCCACACCATTTTGCATCCCTGGAGCTGGAAAGTCTCATCAAAGGCCGAGCTTCTCGCTTGCCTCCCTGTCACCATCCTCCCACTTGGAATCGCTCTCCCCCGGGCCCTCCGACTGTTGAGACTTCTCTTCCAGGCGCCTCCCACTCTCCATCCCCAAGAAGTCTTCCCCAGCCTTCTAGCCTTCCTCCTACCCCCAGGGAATGTAATCATGACACGTACACCCCATGTGCGATGGAGGATACGCCGCCTGACTTTAAGTCCCTTGAAGGCAAGGACCGTGACCTGATCACCTTCCTTTTTGGGGTGTTGAGAACCGGTCTGCCAAGAGGCGGGTTCCGTGGATGAACCAGCAGCAGAGGACCAGGAACAGATGGGTACGTGGGTGGGTGAATGATTACGCTGGAGACTGGTGGCTCTGACATTTCTCCAGAGGCGGGATTAGGACAGCTTCTGGCCAGGAGAGGGCTTGAAGCACTTCGTAAAAGAGGGGGACAGCGCTCCTCAAAACAAAAGAATAGAGATGAGTGGGTGGACACCACGGCCAGGAGCTCACCCCGCCAGGTCCCCTGACATTCGTCCTAGGTGCCTATTTTAACTTCCGTTGAACTTAATACATTCTGTTGCTTTTGTGTGATGGGATGTTTTACGCTGATTAAATTGCATCTCTGATTTTGGAGGAAAGGGTATTCACGTGTGTGTCACTTCTATTTCTTGCAGGCGACCATGGTCCTGAGCTCTGTGCACTTCTGGCTGGGATTATTTCTGGTTCCTACCGCATGCCTGATCGAGGACGTGGCGTGGAGAGCGTAAGTGAATGATGGAGTGGTACCCAGGTCTTGTCGCCTGCCCTTCAGTTGTCTTCCCCTAGCCCTGCCAGACGAATGAGATGCTGCGGGATTTCAGAGAAACAGGTCTCCTGCCACCTGCCAGTAACAGATATACAGGATGTGGGGCTTTTGTTTGTTTGTTTGTTTTCCTTTTAACCTATGCTTCACCTTGCTGTGAGAATGTAGAGAAAAAGCAGCCAGGCTCTGTGAAGGTCAGGAGGGATATTCCTGGCGCATGATTGTAAGAGAGAATTTCTAAGTTCACATCCGTTCCATGAGATTTAAGAAGCATAGCTCAAAATTCATTTCTCCTGATAGCTAAAAATCAATGCTGAGTGATCACAAATACAGCCCAGCCTTAAACCCCAGACTTCAACGGAAGTGTGTCTGTGTAAGTCACTTCCCACCACCAAATGCTTGGGATGAAGTGTTCTTCACTTTTTCAAGTAATTCTCAGTAGGAAGCCTTCAAATACAATTCTTCTAAAGTGCCCATTCACAAATCTGTGAGAAAACTAACCACGGAGACTAAACTATATCAATAGGAAATAATTCATGCTCAGTTTTTGTTTGTATGTTTTAAGATACACTGTTTCCTAAGTATCTTATGCACAATGTAAAAAAAAAAGCTGCTAAGTTCCAAGATAATGTAAATTTTCTTCCACCCGTGAAGAAGACAGAATACGCCGCATGAGATAATACTGATTTTTGTTTGGGGTGGGCCTCATTCCTCCTGCAGTTGCCAACTTCCCTGAAAATTGAGACTCTTGGATGGGCTTCACTTTGGGCAAAGCATAATTACTTGGGGGCCCTGAGGTAGAGAATTCAGACTTTAATCCAAACCTCCCAGGAAAAGACATCAGATTTCATTTTTCTCTCTCCCTTCCTCCCACCCTCGATGAGAACTGCTCTTGCCTGACAGTTAAGGATGTCTTTTGAAACAGTCTTCATTTTGGCATGATCTTGACAGCCGACGAATACCTAAGTTGGAGAGAGGAAGTGAATAGAGAATTTTATAGCTCCCGTTTTGGGTGTTTTTCTTCTCTTCTCTTCACTAAGTTTTGCAACTGTTAGTGCAAATGAAATCATTCTAGTTTCTAAAGTGTCTTGGTTTACCACTCCTTGCCTTTTCCTTGTTAAAACTGTGTTTTGTAAACAGCAGAATCAGAAGCCTTGGAAGCGCAATTATTACACCCAGGAAGGATGTTTTCTTCATCTAGTAAATGAACTGAGAGAAAATGTTAGTTCTGTTACTTCCTCTCGGAACACAGCCTGGTCGTGGCGCAGTGTGTCACCTTGTCAAGTCCCTTCAGTTTTGCGAGATAATCACGCTAGTTTTAGGTAAATATAACACAGTCTTGGTTACATCCGATCACTTTTCAGTTTACAGTGACTGAGCGTAGTAATTTGATTATAAATTAATAGCAGCCTATTTCAATTGAAGCCCTTTATATTAATGTCATGAAAACTTTTTTTTTAATTGAGACAGTGCGTTTGCCGAGTGAGGCTTCGGCAGAGGGATCTTTCTGCCGCTTCAGCGTGTTTGCAGGTTGCAGCGGCTCTGCCTGCCCATCAGTTGTCGGGCTCCTTCCTGGTACCTTTCAAAAAAAGTGCTCAGTCACCAGGAAGCAGATTATCTCTTCCTTCAAACAGGATTTGGTTTTTCCCGGCACTGTAAAATCAGCATGATTTACATTTTAACGAGGATAAATTAATGACACTGCTTCCAGCTCCACTAGAAAGCGCACAAGTCACTCCCTTTCCAAGGAGCCGGCCAGCCAGGTCGGCGCAGGGGCTGGCGGGCGGGGAGCGGGGGCAGACCACGTGTGGTTCCACCTGCTGCCCTGCCAGGGCCCGATCGCCGCCCTTCCCAGGAGCGGACAGCGCCCACCTTTGGGAAAGCGAGAGAGGCCCCCACTGAACCCCAGAGGCACCTCCTGAAATTTGGTTTTGTCTCCTTATATTTGGGGGCCCAGGGAGGATGGCAAATACTGATTGCCTCTTGCCTGGAGTATTTGCCCAAAGTAGATGCTCAATTTGTCATATTCAGTCAGTGTCTAAACTACAGTTACCCCCTCCTCAAAAACAGGAATCTGGCGAGTTTCTTTGGCATTTTCCCTCTGATCACAGGGCCTCTGTTTTACCTCATGTTATACTCCCAGCCTGAAACACTTGTTTGTTGAGTCAGGGAGACTCAGAGGCCTCTCCCGGGAAGAGGAAGCATCTTGTGAGCTGCTTGCCTCTGATGAGGCCATGACACTGAACTGTCATTTCTCTGTCTGATCTTTATAAAATGTGTTCTGTTTTTCCTTCCTGCACCTGGAACCAAAAGATGAATCCCAGTTGTCCAGGAAATTACCCATCATTTGGTTCAAACTGTGGAATGTTGATTGGCAGGTGACGTGCTAGGATCACCAGGGCCTTCTGAGAAGCGTGTAAGTTGAGTGACAGAGAGTCAGGGAGGAGCTAGCGCTCGCCCTGTGGCGAACCCGCATGAGGCGTTTGCTAGGGTTCTTTCAACTGGACTTGGGCCGATCTTAAGGACTTTTGTTTAGTTTTGAATTTTAGTAGCTAACTCTATTTTGAAAGAGCTTTTAAATTCCAGCGCAGGGCAGGCCTGCCTTTTCACCTTTATTTCTGTGTGCATTGGAGAAAGTGAGTTGCTTCGTCTGCCTGCATTTTCCCTCTTTCTCTGCCCAGTCTCTCTCCCACTTTAGGACCTGTACTGTTAAGTGTAAGGAAAAGAAAAAAAAAAACCAGCATGAGATCATGCAGTCATTTTTTCCATGAAGTCTGTCATCTTTCTGGGCGAGGAGGCATTATCAGACTGTCTTAAGGCAGATTTCGACACCATAAAATACCTACTCTGTTACCCCGTTAACCAGAGTTTTCAAGAGGGACCAAACTAACACATCTTTTATTTAAATAATTGATTGATTATATGTGGTACCTGGCTGATGAATATTTTTATTAGAAGCATGCAGTTTAAATTGCCTGAAACTATTTTAATATCCTTTCGCTCACATGCTTCCAAAGCATTTCCCTGGGACAGCATCCTTAGGTTAGCTGCCGTGCACTTTTCTCATCGAGGAGAAGTTCACTTATATTGCTTTATAAAAATAATATAAAGCTGAAGGCCACGGGACACAGGAACCCATCTCCTTTTATCTGCCTGTATCTCTTGTGCTTCACCAGTCAGCACACAATACACTCAGCAAGTCCAGAATGACTTCATTTCCTTATGTAACCCCAGATAGGCAATTAAATGGAAATAAAAGGTAATAAGAAATTTCTGTATACAACTGGGCCTTGATTAAAAAAAAAAAAAGCTTTCTAACCGGACTAATTTCTTTGAAAGCATATTGTGTTTACCTTTTCATCTATGTCTAGAATTTACCATGTCCTTCTGACTTGCTATCCTTCCAAAAGAAAAGAAGAGTCCAGGAAAAAAAAGTTTCAGAATCAAAAAAGATGTAAAATTCAAGATTCTAAGCTTTTGACGTATGTATTTCAAAAGTCCCTAATAACCTGGAGATGCCCCCCCCCAATCTAAAGGCCACCGCTGGGCTTTCACACTCTTACAGAGGCTAAGCACCCCAACTCTGCCCCCACTGTGATCACCGAGCCTCTTGACACGGGGTTAGGTGGGCAGCCCTGGGCCCCTGGGGGCCAGCTGTCCACAGATAATGGGTTCTCACTCCATCCAAGCTGTGACTCAGAACAAGCCAAACCCCAGCTGATGGTGAGATCCAGTTTACACGCCAGTGGCTCATGCTTAGTAGAGACTGGCTTTTAAAACCTGTAAGTGTTAGGTTTTCGTCGATTCTCACAGAGACTTTGACAGGGGAGATGTTAGACTCATTTCTCTAAGTAATACTTTATTCGGTAAAGGTTCTTGAGAAGACAGTTTTAAATTGCTAGCATCACTTCTACTCCAATGCTCCACACAGCAGGACTGGCCGAATCACCCCCAGGTTGCAATTCCACGTTCTCTGATAGTGGGTAAGTCCCCAGGCCAGCTCCCGGGAATCAGCCGCAGGCAAGTAGAACTGCCAAGTAGCTCGTAGGTGTAAGTGCAGTTTCCTCCGCGGGAGCACCTGCAGTGCCTAGTAGCATCAAGATGCTCAAGTCACTTCCCTCGGAAGGGGTTTGGTGAAAACTGGCAGCTTCAATATAGCAGGTCAGATTCTCTCTTTTTATTTATTTATTCATTTATTTTTTGGTCTAAGGTATAGATTTCCAGTGCTCTGCACCCAGTGGCCCAGCCTTCCTACTTCAAGTCTTCTGCTTGGTGTCTCCCATTTCCCCACGCCCAGAAGATAACAGTGGGGCCTGGCGTGGAGGCTGATGAGCCCTGCTGGCTCTGTGGGTGGGAGAGGGGGGAACGGAGTGAGGACAGTCGTCAAACAGCCGGAGAAGCTCAACCTCCCAGACTCGCTGGACCCTCACCAGCCCTCGTGTCTGAGGTCAGTCCGAGTGGCCTGGGGCCACAGTTGATGTCTGCAGGAGAAATGGAGATCTGTGCCCAGACACTCGTGTTGAGCCGGATTTCAGGTCAAGGGCTTGTCACGAGGAGTGTGAACTCTGACATCATGAATCCCATCCCGGCTGCTGCTGCCACTCTTTTCACTAAAAGGAAATAGAGGCTCCCCCCACCCCCAAACCCCTAATCATGGTGAGGCAAGGCCCGAGGGACACACCTACGTCCACTACGGTGAGGAGTAAAGCATCTTCTGGGTTTTAGGTCCTGCAGGGAAGACGTTAGAGGCAGACCCACGACGCTGCACGAGCCCTGGCCTTAGGTCTGGACGCCAGGGCCTCTGCGGTCCAAGGAACGCTTTGGGCGGTGGCTGAGTCTGTTCTGCAGGACGTGGGTGCCTCCCAGGTTATGGAGGTGGAGCCCTGGCCGTGCACGGGGGCAGATGCTCCACGATGTCCCCCAGCCTCCACCTGGCTCCCAGGGCCTCCGATGTGGCTCCGGGAGGGAAGCAGCCCATCGGCCCAGCCGTGCACAGTTCACGTGTCTTGTGCTTTCTGTCTTTTCCTCATGACACAGGGCCAAGCACACCTGCAAGAAAACGCTGCTGGAGGAGGTGCAGGAGCTGGAAACGAAGTCCAGGGTGATGGGCAGAGCGATGCTCCGGGACAGTAACGGAAAGAGGTGGGGCTCCGGGCGCACGGTCCAGGGACCACGCCCCCTTCCCCGCCCCCTCCCCGCTCCGCCCCCGGACCGTTTCCCGCCTCTCTCCGGTCCCTTGTCCTCATCTAGGTTTCTCGGTTTCTCCCTCCCTCCCTCCCTCCCTTCCTTCCTTCCTTCCTTCCTTCTTTTTCTTTCTTTCTTTCTGTCTCTCTTCCTCTCTGTTTGAAGTATAGTCAGTTTACAATGTTGTGTTAATTTCTGATGTACATCATCGTGATTCAGTTATATGTATATGTGTGTGTGTATATATATAGTCCTTTTCAGATCCTTTTTCATTATAAGCTATTACAAGGTATTGAAGATAGTTCCCTGTGCTGTACAGGAGGACCTTACAGTTTATCTGTTTTATATACAGCAGTCAGTATCTGCAAACCCCAAATTCCCAATTTATCCCTCATGATCTTCTCAGTTTCATTGTGTGCACAAGGTGCCACATGTAGCTCGTGCTCTCCCAGGGGAATGAGAAATGTGACTTTCTGGGCCCCTGGGCCCCTGGGCCCCTGGGCCTGACCCCGCCCCACTGGGCGAAACTTGGGTTTTTGTGGGGTCTGGACATGGGTAGAACAGCCCACACGAGGACAGCAGAAACAGTAGCGTTACGTTCTTAAAGTGGCGAAGTTCTGCATTGGCAGTCTTAGCGAAGAGCGTTTGGAAGCCAGGCCTTCTGCTGTCGTCAGGCACGGTGGTTCTACTGAAAGGTGAGTTTCTGCCGCGAAGGTTTGCTTGCTGAAGAAGGCGTGTTACTCGTGTTGACTGTTGCCGTCCACCTTGAGTTCTCCCAGGGTTTGTTTTGCTTTTAATGAATTACTGTTTCCGGCTGGTGTGACGCACTGGCTGGTCCAGGGAGTCAGGGGCTGGGTCCCCTCCTCATTTCTCGTAGAACCTCCTCCTCAGACCTAACTGCTGGGCTCGTGAGTACTTCTCGCCTAACTGCATATGTTAAAATGTTACCAGATTGCATTTGGTTAAAATTCACTAAAGGAAGTTTGCCTGGGCCCAGGGACAGCTTGCAGTGTAAGAAGGAGCCTTTGCTGTACTGGAGACAAGGAATGTCTGGGAATTTATGGGCACGGCTCTCCTAGAAATGCTTAGAAGGAAACCTCTGTAGCCAGCTGCTCAGTGAACACAAATCTAGAGGCTGAGTTCTTCTGGAGATCCTACTATATTTCTATTCTGTTTTGTTTCTGTTGTTTACTTTACCATCTTTTAAAGCAGTGAAAACTAAGCTTTTTTTTTCTTTTTTGGAAAGAGAATCCCAACATTTTGAGAAGTGTTAGGAGGAAAGAAGTTGAAGACTATGTAGTTCAAGTTGTGGTTTTTGTATTTATTATGTACTTTTAGTGAGTCCACTAGCATTCATTGCATGGCAGGTGTGCTAATTGTTGTAAGAAATTATCAATCAACAAGATGAAAACCACTGTCTTCAATAAGCTTGAAGTCGTGACTGGTGGGGGCAGGGCCCGGGCTTAAAGGCGGCCTGTGTGTAACTGTCACCGGCAGCACAGGCCGCGGGTGAGCAGGGCCTTCCTCACCATTAGACACTTCAGGCACAGGGCTTAGCATCCGCCAGATGGTCCAGATCTACAGAATTCTCTGAGACCCAAAAAACAAACAAATAAACGTGCTCCTAGGCTCTAAAACTGGGGAGACGCCTCTGCCAGTTGAAATGAATAAACATTTAAAACTCTCCAAAAACGCAATCTTAACTGTTAAGTGAAATAAGCACACTGTTTTATCCTGTTTGACAAGAAATTTACAAGCTCTTTTATGTCTCAAGAATTCTCAAGTATCCACAGTGGTTGCTGAGAGGTCATGAATGATTTCTGAGGAAAATGAGAATTTCAAAGCAAAATTCTGAAACTCCCTTCAAACATCGGACAGGAAAGCATTGCATAGAACAAGGAGTGAGAAACGAGCCTGCTCAGAGGGGAGCAGGGTCTCCTGGTCTGTGAGGTCCTTAAAACTGGGATGGGCAGGGAAGAGGCACAGGGGGCATCTGGAAGAGGTAGCAATCCCGGCAGGGCTCTGGCTTAAGAGCTCGGGAAAGAGCTTCACACCTGAGACAGGATGGAAGACTGGGCTTTGAGGGTGGGAAGATTCTGATGCACAGAAAGGATGAGGGCGTGTTTGTGGAAGACAGAGCGGCCTTAGTGAAGGTTCAGGTCAGGTGTGTGCAGGTAAGGATCCACTCGGTTCGGAGGCCACGTGCATCCGCAGAGCTCCAACCTGCATTTGAATTCTGGCTCAGCTGAGATGAGCCGTGTGGCCTTGGGCAAGAGATTTCATATAACAAGACTGTCTTCGTCTGTTATAGAAGACTGATGTGGGGGTAGCGTTTATGAAACAACACGTGTGACAGTGGTGTCTGACCCCTGGAGACCAGCACAGTGTCAGGGGCTCGTCTTCAGCTTGGCAGGAGGGTCATGATGTTGAAGGCAGTGACAGCTTGTGGTTGATAAAAAGAGTAATTTTTTTTAGGATAAAGAAATTTCTTTTATTTAATTGAGTATAATCAGTTTACAGTGTGTCAATTTCTGGTATACAGCATCATGTTTCAGCCATCTGTATACATACATATGTTCCTTTTCATATTCTTTTTCATTATAGGTTACTACAAGATACTGAATGTAGTTCCCTGTGCTGTACAGTAGGACCTTGTTGTTTATATATTTTATATACAGCAGTTAGTGTCTACAAATCCTGAACTCCTACTTTATCCCTTCCCACCCCTTTTCCATCCTGGTAACCAGAAGTTTCTTTTCTATGTGAGCCTCTTTCTGTTTTGTAAATAAGCTCATTTGTGTCTCTTTGTTTAGATTCCACTCATAAGTGTTATCATATGGTATTTTTCTTTCTCTTTCTGACTTACTTCACTTAGTATGACAATCTCCGGATCCATTTATGTTGCTGCAAATGGCATCTCTCATTCTTTTTTATGGCTGAGTAGTATTCCACTGTATATATATATACTACAACTTCTTCATCCAGTCATCTGTTGATGGACATTTAGGTTGCTTCCATGTCTGGGCTATTGTAAATAGTGCTGCTGTGAACATTGGGGTGTATGTAAAAATAAGAGTAACTTTTAAATTCACTTATCCTGTTGGCAGTTCACTTTCACATGTTCAGATGAGTCAGAAGAAAATCAGAGTTTGAAGGTGGTTCCCCTGCCTTCTGCATTTTGGAATCTCTTTTCTGGATACTTTAAATTACCCACAGTGGTAGCTGGCGTGTCTGTGAGCATGTGTGTCAGGAGGCCGCCATGGGATTCCAGCCTCCAGCCCCTCTGTCCCAGGGTCTGGCCTCACTGTTATGTTCCTCACAGAAGACAGTGCAGGGCCTCCATGCCCCTGCCATCTGACTTCTCCCTCCTAATTGCTCCCAGATCCCCTGGGTGGTCCATCTGCAGCCTGCATCAGGCTAGCTGCTCTCTGTGGAGAGGACTTGGCCCTCACGGTCGTTCCTCCATCGCCTGCTGGGCTCCTTTCACACCTGCTTGGGTTCCTGGGCTGCCCAGTGGCTGAGGCTGAGGGCCGGGGGAGGGGTGGCCCGGGGAGAAGGCAGAGATTTCTGCAGCCAGGTCCTTCATTCTGGAGATTTCCAGACCGACTCCCTCTTCAGGGCCCCTGAACGTTCTCTTCCCTCACTCCCCATTCCTTCTTCCCCACCCCAGGTGATGTTTGAGTTTGCCCACGCATCGCTCGCCAGCTGTTAGTCTGGCACGGAGTAGAAGTGCCGTAAATATTTGTTGACTGGAGACGCAAACATCCACCTGCACCTCCTGGTGCCTGATGTGTCCGCTCCTGTGTAAAGTGCCTCAGAGGGAGGGTTGGGGCCATCACTCAGCCTCCAGTAACAGGGTACTTTATCTCATGGCTTAAAAGTAGCACTTCACAGAAGTGCAGATGGGGAGATGGTCCTCCCTGCCGCCCACAGCCCCAGCGACCAGGTGTCCCGATTCCCCAGCCACCTTGACCATCCCTGTTACTCAGCTCAGCTGGGACGCCCTTGCCTCGGGCCTCTTCAGGACAGCTGCCAAGTCCCAAAACCCAGGTCCACTGGCCAGTACTCTGGCCATTTTTCTCAGGAATGTACTCCTAAAGAAATAGGACCAAAATCTTTATGCCTTAATCCTAAAAACCCCTTTTGTGCCAAATTACAATTTTGAAGTGGGAGCTGGAGATATTCAGGGTCCCTCCGTGCCCTTTATTCATTCAGGGAAATACGTTAACATTTTCTTGATCTTGTCTAAGCCCCAAACTTCTCCACAATCTTGGTGAACCTTCAGATTTCATTAACGTACTTCTGCCTTTTCCCACTGGCAAATCGTCTTCCAAAATTAACCTGCGTGATCACGCATAAATACGGTCCTTCTGACTCAGTGAAACGCGCTGATGACGTGACACGGGAGGTTGGAGAGCTCTCCATCCAGAGGGGACAGCGAGGACGAAATGCCCAGGGAACAGACAAAACGGTTTTTCCTGATTTTAGTTTGTCTTCCCTGGACGGAGCATTTTTCCTCGTCGCGTAACTCGTGCCTCAGAGACACTGGAAACTTGCTGCTGTGTGGATTGTTCAGAACACCTTCCCCAAACCACCTTCCCGTCAGCTTTACTGGGACAGGCCGGCTGCTCTGCGGGGAGACAGTCTGCCACGCACCTCATTACTTGGCGGCATCTGAAAAATCGAACTAAGGATTCCTTTTTTCAGTGTTTTAGTAATATTTTTTCCCTCTTTATTCCTGAAGTGAAGCTCATGATTTTTTCTTTCACTGGAAGAAAATCTACCAGGGGCCACTTACCTCTACGAATATGATTCAGACAAACGCCCAGAATGCCGTGCGATCCGACAGACTTAAATTGCTCTTCTCCCCGGTGCGCGGCAGAGGCTGCCTGGTGCTCGGCTGTTTTGTCAAGCGAGCGGAAAGGCTGACTGTATTTGGTGACAACACCTAGTTTTCCACATAGGCTTAGCCCGAATGAACAACAAAGAGGATGTTGTTTGGTTGAGACTGTTCATCACAGCTGGTGGGAGGGGCGTGGGGGGGCGCTCTGAGCAGATTTTCTCCAGCTTTAAGGTCAGGGGTTCTGGTTGCTGTTCCTGCCTCGGCCAGCTGGGCGGTGGGGCTCCCTGTCCCGTCAGGCTTTCCTGAGCGCCGTTACACTGAGGTCCTGCTGGTGGAAGCCCTGCGTCTGGCTGCACCTTGCCCTGGGCCACCTCCGCATCCCCCAGGCGGTTTTCTGTCCTCCGTGACCCCAGGCCTGAGCCGGCGCTCACCAGGGAGTCTAGACAGCCTGGCCGCCTTGGGAATCTGGGGGGATATGACCCCCTCCTCCGTCTGGGCCGCAGCCTGTGCCCCCCGGGAGTCCGCTTAATCAAGGCTGCTCTGCGCAGCCAGGGCGCCGGCGACCTGGGACTCCTAACGGCGTGTTACCTGCTGGAAACCGGAGGTCGGAGTCTGAAACACATCAGCCGCCCCACTCTCCTAGGCTCTTTTAAAACCAGTTGTATTAGGAAACAGAACCCCCAAAACTCCCCAATACATTTTGAGTGTAGATTCAGCTAGAGAATATCCAGTATGCTTTGATCTTTAAACAGAAATCCTTTGGTCTTTAAAATAATGTTTAAAAAGCCATTTGGCGTCGTCATACCTCCATCTGTGGTACAACTGCTGAGTCAAAGATGAGTATAAGCAAGGCCAAAAATATGAACTACACCAGCTTTCCTGGGTATTAATTCTCAGATATAAACTTTATATCATTTCAGGAAAGATCTCTCTTTTTCTCAGAGTACTGGCTGTTGGCCATGCGTGTCTCTGTCTTTTTTGCTTCCCTCCCATTCCCTTCCCATACTTCTCCCCCTACCCTGCCACCGAAAATATCTTGGTTTTTTTATTAGCCAAAAAGGATAGGCAATTACAGCATCATTTTTGTGAACCTCTCCAGGCCAGGTGGCAAGTGTCTGCCTCCAACACCTGGATAGGCTTTATTTCACGTCCAGCTGCATCTTTTTTCCACCGACTTGTCATGAAGCAGAGGAAGGCGCTCTGACTGCAGAGACAGACTGACCTGAGTTGGGCTCCAGGCCCTGCCACTCAGCTCTGTGACCTTGGCTGAGTGATTCACTTCTCTGAACTTTAGTTTTCTTACCTGTTTGATTTACGGTTTAAATAAAGTAATTCCCATTAAATCTACAGCACGTGCAGACATGCAGAAAGTGTTAGCACCCACAGGTCCCTAACTTAGAAGCGGAATCACAGTTAAATTTTGCTGGCCTTGTTAACACATCCGGGTTTTCCCAGAGCCCTGGGAGAGACAGCAGCACAGAAGATGCTCCGGGTTGTGTCGTGGGGTATGTCCCCTGGACTGGGGAGAAGGGCAGCCCTGTGGCTGACCCCAAGCCCTTGGAGCCCCACGTGCAGCTCCAGGGGGCTCCGAATTGGGGATGTCAGTGGCGGGGGTGGGTCAGCCTTTGGACTCCTGCCCCAGCTAGCTCCTGTTTGCAGAGAAGAGGGTGCAGCTGGCCAGGATGTCTCCCAGGGCCAGGCTCTGCTGCTGGATGGTCCCCGACCTCCCTCTGAAATGCAGCATTGTGTCTCCAAAAGAAACTGAGTGTATTGAACCCTGTGTGCGGAGGGACCTGACGGGGCAGAGAGTGTGGAGCCTTCTCGGGAAGACCCCGGGGGCGTCGGAGACACTCCTGGACAAGAGCAGGAAAACCGCAGAACAGGTGAGGAAACGCACTAGGGGCAGGGGAGCCAGCGGCCCAGAAAGTTCGCAGGGTTACCCGGCTGGGGGTTTCTGGGGACTGTTCGCGTCCCGGGCACAGGAAGGAGAGGGGGAGGGAATAAACTCTGAAGGAAGCAAGACGCCTAATGAGCACTTGGTTAATGAACACCTAAGCGGCCTGTGTCAGCTAAGAGTCCCTGGCTGTCTTAGGGATGTTCAGTCCCAAGAACATCGTCGTTGTTGTTGGCTGGTGTTTAATAATTAAAAACCACTTTGCTGAGCACCGTTTGCTACGAAGCAAGAGGAGGACTTCTCATCCACCTCTGTGCTGGAATCCACTCCGAGCCCGGCCACTGCCCTCAGCTTGTTGAGCAATGAGAGCATCTTTCTGGACCACCCGGGGAGGGTGGGGAAGGGACGCCGTTTCCTTGGGATGGAGGGAGGTGCGGTGACGGGGGCGGATTCAGTGTTGGTCAGCGGTTTGCTGGTGACCGTCCCCATCCTCTGTCTAGGATGACTTGAGTAAATCTGTTTTTTGGGATTATGACTTAAGTTAGCTCAATGGCAACTTTCTCTATCTGCCAACAAGACCTCTTCAAAAATCACTTCTACTCATGAAGTTACCGTCAGAAACGAACTAGCACCCCTGGCTGACTGCATCCCTTTTAAAGTAACGTGAAATATGTTAATCCTTTTTTTTTTTTTTTTTTTTGGCAAGCTGGTTTTACGAACCCATCTGAGCAACGATAGAAGCAATCTAGGGAAGACTTGAACTTTTTCCTCGGGTCTGGGTCATAGAATCTGAATGGTGATGTTTCACATTTCAGGCAGGGATCAGTTCTTCGGGAGAGTCTTAAAAGATCTTGGCTAACTGCTTTTCTTTCATTATCGGTGAGTCGTTTGCTTTTCCGGTGGCCTCCCCTGTCTTCCCGGCCTCCAGTGTGATGGGTCTCCAGGAGCAAAACATCCCAGTCGGCCAAACACGGGTGAGCAGGAACACCCACTTGGAAACTAAGTTACAGCTCACTGTCCAGGAACAACCAGGTTCTACAGCCTGTTTCTCTCCTAACTTCTTGGAGAAGCCAAGGCGGGAAGTGTAGGCTTTCTGGCACCCTGAACCTACAGGCATGGAGTGGGTTTTGTAGTGCCTTCCTGAGAATTACTGAGTGCCCAGGATGTACGGGGCTGTCGGGGGGAAGGAGCTGAGGAGTGGGGCTGGACATTTTAGTTTATGTTCCATGTCTGCTTTTGTCCCAACCCTCCCCTGAGCACGTCCGACCGGGTCCCAGGCATGGCCTTGCTGTGAGGGGTGGTGGCTCCTGTCTCGGCAGCTGGCACTCGGACAGGCCAAGTAAAGCCCATTTGGTCCCAGGTAAATAGGACATCGTTGCCCTTGTGGTTGAGAAGGATTTGGAGAATATGCCGAAGTCACAGCTAAGAGCCGGTCAGCCTCCTGTGGCAGGAGTGACTGCACTTAGCAGTAGATTCCTGTGTGTCTCCTGCTGGCACTCCTACGAGCAAATCCTCGTCTCCAGGACCCAGGACCCAGGACTGACTGCTCATCGTGGCGCCTTGGTTTTTAGCCATTCGGGGAGCCCCGTGAAGGCTTCCCGTTCTAACTGGGCAGTGATAACACAGTTATGCAGTGTTCAGTCTCTCTAGCCATTAGGATTGGCTCACAGCTCTTTTGGTGGCGGTAATTGGGAGTTCACACTTGCTAATGAGTAAACATGTTGGTTTCACAGCAACTAGAACCAGTGGTCAGCTGAGAGGGGAACCAGTCATTCGTGAATCCGCACAGCAGACGGGGTGTGGAGTGGTGGGGTGGGGGCCAAGTTCCCACCGTGCTAGGGCTCATGTCCTGTCAGAGGTGACACACAGTGAACACGTCTGTTGAGGACTGAGAGAATCAGTGAGGACTTAGAAGGAAAACGGGGCAGGGCTTTGTGATGGAGAATGAGTGGTCAGGAAAGCCTCTCTCGATGACACCTGCACCGAGCCCTGGGTGAGGCGCAGAGCCGACCAAACGCAGATCCAGGGCAGGAGCAGGGCCAGCAGCCGGCGGGGAGGCCAGGCAGGCAGCACTCTGGGGCTGGCTGGTGCCCATGCGATCCGGGCAGAGGCTTCTGGGAGGCGGCAGGGCCCAGATGCCCCCCTCCGCCCCCCGCTCACTCAGGATTCATGAGGCAGCCCGGGGCCTCGGGGTTTCAGCCACCAGAGCTGTGGGGAGGGTCTACGCAAGGGAAACACATGACCCAGTGTTCTCGAACACCTGATTACCGTCAGGTTTAAAACCATGGAATCCCACCCTTAGATTTAAAAGTTAGGTAAAATCCCAATTCATGAAACAGAAGGTATTTATTAGTATGAATTCATTATAAAAATTCAAATTAACACTTTTTTTGTCTTAAAGTCAATTAGTGGTAACACTGAGATGATTTTCAGAATGATTAAAACCTGACATTAGTATCAGGGCAGACAGGCGTGCACAGCATCTCTGTGGCCAGTTTTTCTGTTTTCTCTCGGGATAGACTAGGAAAGGTTCTGATACACAAAACTTAGTTGCCAGTCTTAGCTGTTTCACAGTTTACCTTCTCACCTCAGACTGTTTCTGCCTTTTGTTCTTGATTATATTTAATATAACAATGACATATTTGCTTAAATCAATATATAAATAATAATATATACATATTAAATAATTACACAATGTATTTATAGTATAAGTATTAATATAAATATAAAATAACACATAAATTTTGTTATTTTATATGAATGGACACATAAGAATGCTTTTTTGAAAACAGCAATATATAATTAATTACAACCTTTCTAATAGGTGACCTATTTGTAAAATCAAATATAAGAACCTTTAATCTGAGATCTTTACAGAAGCAAGTTAACTTGAAAACATCTCTGGTTTCTAGTATACTAAGATTTAATATGAATTATAGGAACTATTTATATGATCTTATTTTAGTTAAATATGTTTTAAATATTTATAAATTAAATTATAAATTATAAATTAAATATAAAAAATAATAAATAAATTAAATTATAAATTAAATAAATTTATAAATTAAATAAATTAAATAAAATAAACGTACATAGAATGCAATTTAAAATCTGGTGTTTGACTAACAGCACTGTGAATCAACACTTCAATTCAAAAAAATAAAAATAAAATCCAGTGTTTGGAAGAATAGTAAACAGTGCTGTAACCTGAAAAGCATGTATTATCCTTGTTTTTCAGCTCAGTCCCAAAATCCAGATGCATATAGTCTTCAAAAAATTTAGTGTTTATAAGAATATACACTTGAGAGTGAAACACCATTATTTTAATATTACTTACACTTCTAATTTAGGAATATAAAATGATTAACTTGAACTTAGGCGCAAGTTTTATGTGCCCTCATTTAATTTACTGATAACTAAAACTTTTCATCACTAATGGAATAAAAATTTTTTAATCCTGCCATATATTTCTTATTGCCAGTTCATGAGAACTTGTCATGATTTTTAGATATTCGGGTATTTCTAGAATGATGATTGTTGTGTTTATTCAAGTGTTGACGGAGCTCCCAGACCTGCTGTCCTCCTGGCCACGTCCTGCTTACTCAGAAAGCACTTACTTTTCTAAAAGGAACGTAAGACAGGAACTTGCTGGAAGTACTTTTGTCACATGGCACTTTGGGCTTATCCAGGCCACGTCTTTTCACCAACCTCAGATAGACGTTGAAAAGAACTCTCCAAGCTGGGGAGACAGAGCCTGCTCCCTACAAGCCCGGCTTCCACACGGCACAGCAAAGACCCCCCAGCCCTGGGCGGCCGAGGGTCGGCTGGGCGGTGCAGCCTGGTGGCCCCGCGCTGCTGCCTGACGTCACAGACGCTCAGTGCCCCGGACTATCTGAGACCCAGCGACCTTCCAAAGTAAAATCCAACTGAGCTTTTCTATTTCATAGCCCAGGGGAATGCTGCAGCTACATCTCTGTCCGTTTTGGCCTGTTTCTTTCTTCCATAAATCATGCTGTCCTGACTCAATCGCTGAGGACTGCAGTTCTGCTGTCCCTTAAAGGTTTTCACTTTAGTTTCTTTGGTGATTGGAAAGGAAGACACACTTCATCCCTCGGAAACAACTGATTTGTATCTGGGCTGTTTTGGAAGGACTGTCTCTGGGCCAAGTGCACCGTCTTGATTCCAGATGAAGGCTTGTCTTGAGCATCTTGAGGGAATTCTGTTCAGCGCAGCAGACATCCTTGTTTCGGCTTTGATCCTCACAGGCGACTTCTTCCTCCTCTTCCTTTTTGTGCAATATTCTCAAAGGGCAGAACCACCTCATTCCATCCGGCTTACTTCACAGCCGTGTCACGGCTGTGCTCCCTGCGCTCATTTCTTTCTGGAACGCAGCCGTTCTGCGTAGGTTTCATGGTCTCTGACTTTTGTTCCTTTATAGCCCTGCTGGATCATGGCCAACCCATGACACCATCAGAAAGAGCGTGTAGGCTCAGAGACGCACCTGCTGCTGATCCGTTTTGATTTTCTGTGCTGCTGTCATGTTGGTGTCAGCAGCAAATATTTTCACATACCTAACAGCGGATTGCTGTCTGTTAGATACACATATATACACACACACATGTATGTTCAGCAACATTTCTTATCTACCTCTTCCATTTCCAAGAACAAAAGAACATCTATTTCCATTTTTTAATGAAGTATAGTTGATTTACAATATTGTATTAGTTTCAGGTGTACAACATAGTGACTCAGTATTTTTATAGATTCTCCATTTAAAGTTAACTACAAAATAATGGCTGTAATTCCCTTTGCTGTACAGTATATCCTTGTTGCTTATTTATTTTATACATAGTAGTTTGTGTCTCTTAATCCTCCACCCCTATCTTGCCCCTCCCCACCGGTAACCACTAGTTTGTTCTATCTGTGGGTCTGTTTCTGTTTTGCTATATGCGTTTGTTTGTAGTGTTTTTTAGATTCCACCTATAAGTGGTATCATACAGTATTTGTCATTCCCTGACTTACTTCACTAAGCATAATATTCTCCAGGTCCATCCATGTTGCTACAAAGGGCAGAATTATTCTTTCTTTATGGCTGAGTAGTATGCCATTGTATATACACCACATCTTCTTTATTCATCCATCTGCTGATGGGCACTTAGTTTGCTTCCATATCTTGGCAATTATAAATAATGCTGCTATGAGGGTTGGGGTGCATGTATCTTTGCAAATTAGTCTTTTCACTTTCTTTGGATATATACCCAGCAGTGGAATTGCTGGATCATATGGTGGTTCTATTTTTAATTTTTTGAGGAACCTCCATACTGTTTTCCATAGTGGCTGCACTAATTTACATTCCTACCAAGAGTGTAGGAGGGTTCCCTTTTCTCCACATTCTCACCAACACTTGTTTGTTGCCCTTTTGATAACAGCCATCCTGACAGGTGTGAGGTGGTATATCATTGTGGTTTTGATTTGCATTTCTCTGATGCTACTGATATGAGCATCTTTTCATGGTCTGTTGGCCATCTGTATGTCTTCTTCAGGAAAATGTCTATTCAGGTCTTCTGCCCATTTTAAAAATTGGATTCTTTGTTTCTTTGATATTGAGTTGTATGAGCTATTTATATATTTTGGATGGTAACTCCTTGTCATTCATACCATTTGCAAATATTTTCTCCCATTCAGTAGGTTGTCTTTTTGTTTTGTCAGTGGTTCCCTTTGCTGTGCAAAAGAACATCTACTACCATTTACAGGAACAACAGAAGAAAATGTAACAACAGCAACAACAAAAACAAAACAGTTTACAGTGAAGCCTATCATTTCATTTGTTCTCTTAAAACTGTGTCCGACTGTGAGCAGTGCAGGCCCTAATACTCCCTTGACTTTTTTTTCTTCTATGAACCATTACCATTTACGTCCAAACACTTACAAACATTTTGCAAGTAGTATCATGATATTTCTTAAGTGCCTGTGAGTGGGCACATACTGTTGATGATCACAGAATCTGGGTTTTCCTCCTAATCTTCAGGGGTCAGCTTGGATAAAAGAGCTTCTGAGAGTTTCCCCGTGTGGTTGTCTGCATGGGTCTCAGTGTTGTCATCCTTCGTGGTGATGCGAATCCAGACAAGGTTCCTGGCATGTTGCCCAAAATCGTCCTGGGTGGTAAAGAAATAGAAAAGAGTAACAGAATGATGGCAGATAAGTAGACAGAGAATGAGAATACAACAGAAAAGTGTTTTAACAGAGTGATGGAGACATTGCCAAGACAGTACAGTACAAACCAGAGCTTGTTACCAGGGGAAGGCACTTCTGGCTGCAGAGGGAAACTCAGCAGATGGAAAGAGTTATCCAGGCACAATGAAAAGTTCAGCGTGAGGCACTGTGAGTCCAGCATGGTGGTGAGAAGTCGGGTTGGATAAGTAGGTAAGGGACAAGTTGTATGGCCTGTGGTGAGGCTGGGGCTTTATTCTGTAATGAACAGGGAGCCATCAAAAGCCTCACTTCGGAGAAACTGCTGTGGAGTGAGATCTTATGAGTATAGAGAACATGAAAGAGTCACTTGACCTTTCTTTGTCAGGTCTCTGCAGTTCCTCCTTGCAGAAACAAAATGAGTCTGTCCCCAGGCTCCCTCCCCTAGGCAGGGATGTGCCAGGACATGCAGACACCTGAGTGTCTGAAAGGCACCCCTCGACCCCACTCTAGAAAACGTACAGTGTGGAACGGTTTTCTCATAGGGGGGTGTCGCTCTGAGTGCTCCCCAGCAGGGAGGGAAGAAGTGGACGCTGTGGGGGGAGCATCGGCACATTTCTTTGCACCTCTGATAATCTGATGGGAGCTGCGCCCATCTCCCTGTGTGTCAGTTTCCTACTCGATTTTGGGGGGACTCACCATCCCCGAAGACTTGGTCTTCATGTTGGAAACATAGCATCGCCTCCCAGAGGCAGACGCACTGCGCGCTGAGGTCTCAGCATTCCCCTGCGTGGTACGGCCTCTCAGGAAGCACAGCGATCAGACACCAGACAGAGACTGTGGCTTTAAGTCACTGCTTCATCATTTTTATGGATGACCCAGAGAGAATCCAGGTAATAACAGATGAATAATTAATTTGAAGTATTCAATGCATTCTTTGAAAAATGCGTCATCCAAAGGGTTTTTTTTATTAGAGGAAAGGGAGAAGTTTTCCATCTCTGTGCCCCATATACTTCATTTTTCACCCAGTCTTTCAGACGCCATCCCAGTGTCAATCACAGTGCATCCTTCCACGGACTGCTGGGCACCATGAGGGAGGTAATCCAGCCAGACCTGTCAGGATAGCCTCACGTTGTGGGATCCAGGTGCGTCTGTTCAATGAGGGCTCATCTTCAAAACTGGAAAACGTGAGCCAGAGACAACGTGGATAGTCATCTTATTCTGCAATTTTAACAGCAGTGGTTTGCTTTCAGAAATACCAGCAGGTTTAGCATCTCTCCTACTGGAAGAAGACAAGGGCTTCACCTCTGGAGACCCCAGACCCCGTTTGGTGTCCTCTATCCGTGGGCTTACCCGTTTTCAGGAAACCCTGCTTTAAAAGTAGTGAAAGAAGGCTTGGCGGAGACGTGTGGGGCCGCCTCCACCCTGAAGATGCTTCTTTAAAAACGGGGCCCACAGAGGCTGTGACACGTTGCCAAAAACACCTTGGCCACCACCCAGGTGGAGGTGGGGTCAGGCTCCCTGCGGCCTGGTCTCCACCCGGACAGCCTTCACATGGCACCGGAGAACGGAAGGTGGGTTCCCTTTCCGTGTGCGCGAGCGCTCGACTATCGGCACAGAAACGGGAGGCACCTGAGGGTGGCTGCGGCCGGTGCCGCGCCCCGCGGGCCGTCTCCGCAGCTGTGGCTGCGGTTGGAAATGCGCGCGTACGCCGTCTCCGCGCTGCGGGCGGGGACGCCCGCTGCTCACGCCGCCTTCCGGGGAGCTCCCGGGCGAGAGGGGTGTTCTGGATGATGCGGGCGTTTTTCAGGAGACGTTTTCAGGTCTTTGGCCCAGCTGCTTGGCCCTGGGAAACAAAGCTGTGAGTATCCATCCATACGGGGTTCTGGAAAATAGAATTTCAGCTCCGGCTCCGAAGCAGCTCAGCTGGTGAGCGGGGACCTGTGATGGGGGTGGGGAGGTGGGGGTCCTGCGAGACCCCCAGCCGGGTGCGCGCCTGTCCCGCAGGGCTGCTCTGCTCGGACGCCGCCCCGCTGAGCCTGAAGGCGCCCGGCGGCGGCACGTGCGCGTGGGGCTGGGGACAGGCCCGGCCGGCAGGAGATGGAGCGGCACCCTCACACCGCCGGCACCCCGCTCGCCCCTGTCCGCGGCCGCTGTAGCCCCGCACGTGCGGACGCACAGGCCCCGGGCCGCGGCCCCCTTGGAACGCCTCGTGCAGCCCCGGAAAGGGCGGGCAGCCCGTGCACACGAACTGCGGGTTTCTGCAGCTCTTCCTGAGCCTCCCCGGGACTTGTTACTATATTTCGTCCTCCAGGGGGGTCTAGGGTGTGAAGGAGGACGAAAGGAGATTCTTCCACGTGCCGGGGGTGGCTGGGCTGGACTCTGGAGGACTCAGGACCACGAGTCCCTGCTTTGCAACGTCTTAGTTGCACCCGCCGCACCTGGTTGCAGAACGGACTTTGGGCAGCTCAAGACCACGAGTAAAGCGTGGCTGTTTATAAAGACCAATTTCTTGAGGTCCTCCAGCTCTCTCCAGGAGCCTGGCTGAGCCTGCAGTGACTCGCCCATGGTCTGAAGTCCTGTAAACGCACACCCTGGGCTGAGGCTGCAGAACCTCCTCCGTAGCTCCTACCAGGAGAGTGCACTGTCTTCCCCAGCGAAGGCAGGGAGGCAGCGGGGAGCCGCCTCCCCCCCCCCGGGAGCCCTCCACGCCTGCACCTGCGGCCGCCCCAAGCCTCCATCCCTCATTATCTGTGATTAGTATTTAGGAGGTTAATGGGTGGAGCAGCAGCTCATCTTTCTTTAATTACTTAAGCAACTGAGTTGGGGGACCTCGCGGCCAGCTCTGAATTATTCTGTTTGTTTGCATGCTGATTTGAATTTGTGAAGTCAGATGTTTATTACCCAGACCCAGATCCTGTGTGTATTGGGGAGGAGGTGCTAGGAAAAGAGGGATGGTGGTAAAGTTATTTTTATTGTAATTAATTTGCAGTTTAATGGGCCTCCAAGAAAGTCCATGATTTTAAAAGAAAATAACGGTCAGGAGAGAGATCCGCGGTTTCGAACTTCATTCAGATCTTCTTAAGTGCCAATAGGCAAATTGGTTTTATTTTTCTTATAAGGGCAAGTTCACATTTGAGAAATTTAATTGATTAAAAAATACCATTGAGTCATTATCCCCATGTCTTAACCTTCACGTATTAGCTGGTTTGTCAAGTCAATTTAATTTTCAGCACGTTTACATGACAAAGCTGCCAGCTGTACCCTCGGGAAATTATATTCCTGCCCAGTATGCTTCATTGCTCAAAAACCGCCCTCAACACCCGACTCCGGTCTCCCTGACCATCTCTCAAGCACCTGGTGCCACTTCTGCCGTGCAATTGTCACCTGTAACTGTCAGACCCCTTAGAAATTGCCATTGTTTTTTTTTCTATTTTTGTTGTTTTTTAAATTGAAGTGTAGCTGACGTACAGTATTGACTTAGTTTCTGGTGTCCAGCAGAGTGACTCAGTTACACACACGTGCGCAGCCTCTTTCAGCTGCTCCGCCATCATTCGCTAGTACAGGGTGCTGAGTGTGCCTCCCTGTGCGCGACAGGGGGCCTCGTTGTTTCTCTCGCCTTTATATGCACATCCTTCCCACCCTCCCGAGCTCTCTCCTTCCCTCCGCCATCACATTCACAGACTGGCCTACAAAAAGGGAAACTGAGGCGTAAACAAATACAAGGGTTGGTTTAAAGGAGATTTGAGCCAGGCGGTACCAAACCAGAAGGGGAGCTGGGGGGCCATGCAGATGTGACCAACCGTCGCTGAGAGCCCCATCAGCTGGCGGTGACCCGCTGCCCCAAGGTTCCAGTCCTCACCCTGATTGGGGCTTGCTGCCAGCCACCCCAGCCCCGACCGCGGGCCCCCGCAGCCTGAGGGCATCCTTCCTGACCTGGTTTCACACCTTTAATGAGGTCGTGGCTCTCCGGCCTCACCTGAGGGTGCGCTCGGGACTTGGGCCAAGATGCCTGCTTTCCATGGTGCAGGAAGGCGCTCGTAGCCAGACTGCATCTGTGAGAAACGCCCGCTCTTCTCTGGCCAAGTTGGAACATAGGCTCGGGGGGTCCTGGGGCCTGGAAATTCCCTTCCTGAAAAAAAAGCTCCTGTGAAAAGAGCCTGTGCCAGAGTGCCACCCGCTCCCCCGAAGAGGGGAGCTTGCAGGGGCCTCTGGGGGAGGACAAGGACCCAGTGGCCTTCCCCGCCCACCTTGGTCTTCGTCCCCGCACTTGGCCCCACCTGCATTGATTATTCCTCTGTCTCCTCACTCTGTCAGTCCTTCAACAAGTAGTTCTTGAGCATCTTGCGCATGGAAAGTATTCACTGTAGCTCCCTGTGCTGTGCAGTAAGTCCTGGGCCCTGTTTTTGGTGCTGAGCACGTAATTGGGAACAAAATCCCTATTCCAGCCCTCAGAGCCTACATTCCAGTGGGGACCACAGACAGGAAACACAAACCCTTAGTGAAAAGGGCTGAAGACAGAGCAGGGACAGTGCAGGAGAGGGGCGGTCTCCCGGGGACTGGTCTGCAGGAACAGGGGCAGGGAGCCACTGGCACATGGAGACAGAAGTGCAGAGACCCTGGGGTGGGAAGCTGTCCAGAGAGGGCCAGACGGCCAAGTGGCCGGAGCAGGAGGTGCGGAGGGCTGGTAGGAAGTTGGGTTTGAGCGGGTAAGTGGCTCCTCCAGTGAGGGGAACCAACGCTTCAACAGAACTTTCAGCTTGTCAGCCGGCGTCTTCCTGGTGAGCGTGGAGCTTCCCGGCTGCGGTCGGCTCAGTCTAGTCCTTTCCCCGGACGCCCCATCAGGAGACGTACCGAGCCTGGACCATTCCAGACTCGCTCCATTACACCCAGTGCTTTTCAACCCACCGCACGGCCTGTCCCTGAGGCCCCTCCGCGTGGGCCAGGTGCCCCGCTAATTTATCTGTTCCTAACAGCCCCGTGACCCCGACCTGACCTCTCCACGGGCTTTCCAACGGGGCGGCAGAGCTGGGCTCCCACCTCGCTGCACGCCCTGGGATGAGGGAATGGTTTCCATATGCGCGGGGCTGTCATTCAGATCCGACTCCACAGGCTCGCTAATGAGGTCAGACGGCTCTGCGGGGCTGGACGGCCTCCCCTCCGGGCAGTGCCAGCCGGGGATGCGGAGAGCCTCCCGCCCCCTCTGAACGCAACTGCTTAGAAAGGATAACTGTGCACAGAGACCAGCCTGCCCGGAATGCATACAAACTGAGAAGGATCTCTGTTTTATTTAAAGTTTTTATTTTGAGAGAATTGCAGCTTCACCTGCAGTTGTAAGAAATACAGAGAAATCCCACGTACTACCTATTTCACCCAATAGTAACATCTTGCAAAACTACAGAACCATCTCGCCACCAGGAAACTGACACGGACGCAGTCAGGATACAGGGCATTTCCGCCGCCACAAGGGTCCTGGTGGTGTCTTTTTATAGCCTCGTCTACTCTGTCTCCCACTTGGCTCTGGACAACTGTTAACCTGATCTCAGTTTCTGCAATTTTGTCATTCCAAGAATGTTACGTAAGTTAACCACAGAGTACGTGACTTTCCGGGAGTGACCTCTTCCCCACAGCACAGTTCTCTGGAGACTCATCCACGCTGCCACGCAAACCAGTACTTTCTTCCTCTTCATTACTGAGTGGTGCTTCATGGCATGGAGGCGCCTCGCTTAGTTAAACTTCGCCTGTTGAAGGACAGCTGGGTCCCAGTTTGGGGCCATTGTGAGTAAAGCTCCTATAGGCATGTGTGTCTAGGTTTTTACATGAACACAAGTCTTCATTTCTCTGGGATAAATGTCCAGGAGTGCAGTGCTGGATTTATGGTAGTTGCATTATTTGAGTATGGGGTTTTTTTTTCTTTTTTAAAAATAACATTTATTTAGCTCATGATTCTGTAGGTTGGCAGCTGAGGCTGCAAGCTAGCCAAGGTTTATCTCATTTTTTTTGAGATACAATTTTCAAATACATAAACTTCAACTATTTTTAAAATGCAAATTCAGAACTTTTAGTATATTCACAAGGGTGTGATATGTTTGGTGGATTTTTTAATACATGTTTTATTGAAGTAGTCAGTTTACAGTGTTGTGTCAATTTCTGGTGTACAGCATGTTTCAGTCAAACATGTACATATGTATTTTTTCATTATACGTCACTACAAGATGTTGAATATAGTTTCCTGTGCTCTACAGTAGGGCCTTGTTTGTCTGTTTTATATATATTACATAGTATCTGCAAATCTCGAGCTCCTAGTTTATCCCTTCCCCCCTCTTCCCTCCCTGGTAACCGTAAGTTTGTTTTCTATGTCTAAGTATCTTTCTGTTTTGTAAATAAGTGTGTCTTTTTTTTTTTAGATTCCACATATGAGTGATGTCATATGGTGTTTTTCTTTCTCTTTCTGACTTACTTCACTTAGAATGACAATCTCCAGGTCCATCCATGTTGCTGCAAATGGCATTGTTTTAGTATTTTTATGGCTGAGTAGTATTCCTTTGTATAAATATATCACATCTTCTTTATCCAGTCATCTGTCAGTGGACATTTAGGTTGTTTCCATGCCTTGGCTGTTGTAAACAGTGCTGCTATGAACACCGGGATGCACGTATGTTTTTGAAATAAGGTTCCCTCTGGACATATGCCCAGAAGTGGGCTTGCTGGGTCACATGGTAAGTCTATTTTTAGTCTTTTGACGAACCTCCATACTGTTTTCCTTAATGGTTGCACCAAATTACATTCCCAACAGTGTGGTAGGGTTCCCTTTTCTCCACACCCTCTCCAGCATTTATAGTTTGTGGACTTTTGAATGATGGCCATTCTGACTGGTGGGAGGTGATACTTCATTGTAGTTTTGACTTGCACTTCTCTGATAATTAGCCATATTGAGCATTTTTTCATGTTCCTGTTGGCCATTCGTATCTCTTCACTGGAGAATTGCTTGTTTAGGTCTTCTGCCCATTTTTGGATTGGTTTCTTTGTTTTTTTTAATTATTAAATTGTATGAGCTGTTTATAAATTCTGGAAATTCAGCCCTTGTCAGTCTCATCTTTTGCAAATATTTTCTCCCATTTTGTAGGTTGTCTTTTTGTTTTGCTTATGGTTTCCTTTGCTGTGCAAAAGTTTATAAGCTTATTTAGGTCTCATCTATTATTTTTGCTTTTATTTCTATTGCCTGGGTAGCCTGCCCTAGGAGAGCGCTGCTAAGATTTATGTCAGAGAATGTTTTGTCTGTTTTCTTCTAAGAGGTTTATGGTGTCTTGTCTTATGTTTAAGTCTTTGCTCCATTTTGAGTTAATTTTTGTGTATAGTGTGAGGGAATATTCTATCTTCGCTGATTTACATGCAGCTGTCCAGTTACCCCAACACCATTTGCTGAAGAGACTGGTGTGTTTGGTGTTTTTAAGGAGATGCCAAACTGCTTTTCAGAGTGGCCATACCATTTCACATTCCCACCAGCTGTGTATGAGCGATCTGGTCCTTCCACGTCCTTGCCGACATTTGGTATTGTCACTTTTTGTTGTTGTTGTTGCCCGTTGTGATAGGTGTGTAGTAATAGCTCACTGTGGTTTTAATTTGCATTAACTGACTGATCGTATGATTTTTCTTCCTGGCTTATTCGGTCTGTTTGTACTATCAATTGTTGATAGAGGAATATCGAATGATTCAGCGGTAACTCTGAACGTGTCTGTTTCTCCTTTCAGTTCTGTCAGTTTTGGCTTCACATGTTTTGCAGCTCTGTTGCCTGGTGCACAGACATTTATGATTGCTGTGTGTTCTGGGGGGACTGACCTTTTTGTCACGGTCTTCACTGTCTCGGGTTATTTCCTTTGCTCTGAAGTCTACTTTATCTGATAGTAATATGGTTTCTCCTGCTTTCCTTTGATTAATGTTCACATGATATATCTTTTTCCAACCTTTTATTTTCTTCCTATATCATTACATTTGAATTGAGTTTCTTTTAGACAGCATATCATATCATTGTGTCGTGTTTTGTAATCCACTCTGTCAATCTGTCTTTGAATTGGTATATTTAGAGCATTTATATTTAATGTATTATTGATATGTTGGGGCTTAAGTTTATCATTTTACCTTTTGTTTTCTGTTTGTTCTGTTTTTCATTTCTGTTTTCTTCTTCCTGCTTGGGGGTCATGTGAACATTTTTCAGAATTCCATTTGATTTATCTGTTGTTTTTGACTGTGTCTTCACAGTATAGTTTTTTTCCATGGTTGCTCTGGGCACTACATTATATATACATAACTAGCCACAGTCTACTGGTGGTGTTTTGCCAATCTGAGTGAAGTATAGAAACCTTACCTTCTTTTATATCTCTTCACCCACCCACATATATTTCTTTAATATTTTCTCTACCTACATTTAGAACCATATCAGACAGTGTATATATTTTTTTAATTGAAGTATAGTTGATTTACAATGTTGTGTTAGTTTCTGGTATATAGCATAGTGATTCAGTTACATATATATATTCTTTTTCATTATGGGTGATTACAGGATATGAATGTAGTTCCCTGTGCTATTATACACTAGGACCTTATTGTTTGTTTATTTTATATACAGTAGTTTGTATCTGCTAATCCCATAGTCCTAATTTATCCTTTCCCACCCTCTTTCCTCTTTGTTAACCATAATTTTTTCTGTCTGTGAGTCTGTTTCTGTTTAATAAGTTCATTTGTATCAATTTTTTTTAGAGTCCACAAGTGATATCATGTGATGTTTATCTTTGACTTTGTATGAGAATCTCTAGGTCCATCCATGTTACTACAAATGGCATTATTTCATTCTTTTTATGGCTGAGTAGTATTCCATTGTGTGTGTGTGTGTGTGTGTGTGTGTGTGTGTACACATATCTTCTTTATCCAGTCATCTGTCAGTGGACATTTAGATTGCTTACATTTTTTGGCTATTGTGCTGCTATGAAAATTGGGGTGCTTGTATCTTTTCAAATTAGAGTTTTCTACAGATATATGCCCAGGAGTGGGACTGCTGGATCATATGGTAACTCTATCTTCTGTTTTTTAAGGAATCACCATACTGTTTTCCATAGAGGTTGCATCAAATTATATCCCCACCAACAGCATAGGAGAGTTCCCATTTCTCTTCTCCCTTTCCAGCATTTATTGCTTCTGGACTTCTTAAAGATGGCCATTCTGACTGGTGTGAGGTGATGCTTCATTGTAGTTTTGATTTGCACTTCTCTAATAATTAGTGACACTGAGCATCCTTCATGTGTCTGTTGGCCATCTGTGTGTCTTCTTTGCAGCAAAGTGTATAATTTTTGCTTTAATCTGTCAAACATAATTTGGAGAGCTGAAGAGGAAAGGAAAAGCCCATTGTATTTACCATATTTTTGCTCACCGTGTTTCCTCTTTCCTGATGTTCCAAGATTCCTTCTTTTCTTATTCCCTTTTTGTTCCTAGCACTTCCTTTAGCTATTCTTATAGGGTAGTTCTGATGTTAACGAAGTCTCCTAGTTTTCTTTCCATTTGATAATGTCTTGATTTCTTCTTCATTCCTGAAAGATGTTTTCACTGAGTTGACAGTTCTTGAAAAATATTATGCCACTTCTCATCTCAGTGATTTCTGGTAAGAAATCCACTGTCATTTGAATTGGTTTTCCCCTACAGGTAAAATGTCTTTTGTCTTTTGGTGTTTTTGAGATCTTTTCTTTGTTTACAGTTGATTACAATTAATCTATCTTGGCCTGGATTTCTTTGGGTTTATCCTAGTTAGGATTCGTACAGCTTCTTGAATCTGTAGGTTATGGCTGTCATCAAATTGGGGGTTTTCAGCCTTTATTTCTTGGAGTGCTTTTTCAGCCCCATCCTCTTTCTCTTCTCCTTCTAGGACTCTGACACCACCTGTCACAGTCCCACATGTCCCTCAGGCTCTGCTAACTTTATTCAGGCTGTTTTGTCTCTGGTATTCAGATTAGATCATTGCTGCTGTTCTATCTTCCAGTTTACTGATTGTGTCCTGTCTCCTCGCATCCTGCTATCAAGACAGCCCATCCACTAAGCCTTTCATTTTACTCTATTTGAGTTCTAAAATTACAACTGTTTTCTTACATCTGTTTCTTTGCTGAGGCTTTCTTCTTTTTTCCACTTGTTTTTGGCACGTCCACAGTTGCTAACCGAAGCATTTTTATCATGGATGGTTACTTTAAAATCTTTGTCAGATTATTCCACCATCTCTGTCACCTCAGTATTGGCATCTAAAACATTCACTTTTAGATCTGCCTGGTTGTAGGTATGACAAATGACTTTCAAATGTGGCATTTGGGTATTACGTTATGTGACTCTGCATTTTACGACAGGCTCGCTCCTGCCAGGGAGAGTTAATCCAGATCCCCCTTTGGTCTGCATTGATGCCTGCAGGGTCGGGGTGAGCGTTCCTGCTCTCCACTGACTCTGCAGCGGGTGGGAGAGGGAGGAGAGGGAGGGGTGTGTCCTTGTCGCTACTTAAGGATAAAAGTCCTGATACTCCATTAGGCCTCTTCTGACACCACCCCAAGGAGAGGGTGGAATGCCTTCCTAGTTCACGGGGCAGGAGATGGAAGCCCATTCTCCCCTGCATCTCCCGATGGCTCTGCTGGCACCACAGGGGGCCAGAGACCTTAGCAGCTGGCAGGGATGAAGGTCCTCGGTCCCTACTTGGCCTTCTCTATGACCACCCCCGTCGGGGCCCTGGGGCACCTGGCTGCAGCCTCGTGCGGGTGCAAGTCTAGGCTCCCCACTTGGGCTTTGCCAGCACGGGTGGAAATTGAGCCAAAGTTTTTTCTGGAGTGTTTGGCTGGAGCAGAGTGATGGTGGTCTGACAGTTTCTGTCTTGTGAGGCTGCCGCTTCCCACTCCTTCGGCTGGAGGGAAGAGGCTCTCCCTGGCTTCCTGGCTGCACCCGCGGGCACTTCTTGGTGGCCAGGCTCTTCTGCTCCAAGTCTGGAATCCATGAGCTGAAAGCGAGCTTGAGTTTCTCATACTTCGAGGTTCCTGGTCACCCTTCCTCTCCACCTTTTCAGTGTCTCCTCTGTTTGTTTTACACAAATAACGTCCAGGGGCATCTGTTGTGCTTTTAACAGGAGGAAGAGAGAAAATACACCTATTCTGTCCGCCTTCCGGGAAGCAGTCTCTACAGACGGGTTTTGGTTTTTTTTTTTTAACCTCTCGAAAAGAGCTGGAACGTGGCAATGCAGGGCTGGTTTTCAGGAGGGGCCGTTTCTACCTGAGTTGCTGCTTCCAGTGAAAGGACAGTGTCGTGCTGCTGCGAGCGCTGTTTCTTGTTGACCTTTCCTCCTAACCTAACCTCGCTGCTCACTGAAGTCGCCACCCCGCTCGCCGGCACCATGGAAAAAGATTCCGTTTGTTTCCATCTCTGCTTCGGGTCTTCTCAGCGTCCCCAGACCCTGGCCGGAGGCCCCCTGGGCGGTGCTACCCGCCCGCACGGTCGCCACACGCCCATCAGCTGTGCTCTGAGCGGGGATGGCGGTCGGCAGACAGATCCCACCTAACTTGAAACTGCAGATCTGTTTCTCCCGTCAAATCATTGCCTAATTTGGTCCTGTCACTCTTTGGCCAGTCTCTTCTTTTTGACAGGAAATCACCCAGTGATTCTCTGTACAGGAGTGAGATTTCTTCCGACACCCACAATGGTGCCCTTACTCCCACTTTCCAAAACCTTGTCTGGAAGAGAAGAAAATCAAGTGTCCAGTACAAGCCCTTCTTCCCTCCAGTTCCCAGTTTTGATGGTCAGAGGGGACCTGAAACCAGGAGGGACTAGAGGAATCTTTTTATTTTTGGAATGGAATCTGTACTGAATTAGTTAACCTTGAACCCCTTCGTGCCCTCAGCCAGACTGTCCTCTAACAGCTCCATGCAATCTGAATTCTTCTCTTAACACAAAACACAATATCCTATCTCTGTAAAGGCCACGGAAGTTGTCATTTTGGGTGTTTTTTTGTTTTGTTTGCTCACAGTGTCATCTAGAGTTTGGAGGGGGCCTTCCTCTTGTGGAAGAGAATTGAAATGATGTCCCCATTCTGTCATTTTAAAGAATTTCTGTGTTAAAAGAGGAGTATCTCTCAGCTGCTGTTGTAAAACCCACTGTCCTGAGCTTAGTGCTGGGCCGTGTGGACAGATGCAGGGACACTTGCCGCAGGGCCCCCCGGGAGACACGTGTGAGTAGGACAGCGAGTCAGTGCCCCGAGCACAGGTGCAGCTCTCTGCCTGTCACCCGTCCCCGCTCTCTGCCAGGTGGCACTGGGAGAAATGGAGAGAGGGTGTGAGCCCGGAGCCCCGTCAGGACGAGCCCCTGGCTGAACAGGCAGGGCTGGGTCTCTGTCTCTGGGCATCTCCATCCTGGGGCCTCCCTGCCTGCCCTCCGGCGTCCTGCAGGCCCAAGGGCCTGGGCTGGACCTGCTCCTCTCCCATGATTGGACAGGGTGCAGCTCCAATGCCTAGCCTTCCCAGAGCCTTCCTGAACTTTCTCCATCTTGTCACCATGCCCCCTCCACGATGGCGCTCATCACCTTGTGCCTTAATGTGTGTCTGCACAGCAAGGCAGCCTCAGACCTGTTAGCTTCCGGGGAGAGGCTGTGTCTCAGGTCGTGTTTCCAGCGCCAGATGTCACACCCAAGAGGCGCAACACAACCACTGAAGGGACTGGAAGTCGCGTTCTAGAGCTCGAGGTGTGCAGACGGGCCGGCAGGAGGCGGGTAACTGACTCCACCTGACGGAAGGGAACTTAGGACGGGCGTCCGCCTCCAGGGTGCGCACTCCTCCCACCGGGGTCTCGGGCTGGGGACCCTTCTGCTTTGCGGTCTTCTTGCTGTTTTCCCTCATTACACACGTGCACTGAACTAAGGTCAGGTGGTTTTGGGGGGATTTTTGTTGTTGTTTTTTAAGGCTACAAAGGCCTAGGTAGATGGAGAACACAGCTGAGCGCAGAGGTTCTCATGTCCCCGTGTTCGGACTGTAGTGAGTACCGAGGAGCTACTGCTTGGGGCTGTGAAGTCTTTCCCTAGGGAGCCTTAAGAGTAGGTTAGAACTGGGGGAGGGGAGGGCTCAAATGGTAGAGTGTGTGCTCAGCGTGCACGAGGTCCTGGGTTCGGTACCTCCACTAAAAACTAAATAGACATAATTAACCCACCCTCCAAAAACAAACCCTAAAAAAAAATAGGTTAGAATTTCAACAGTCTGCTTGCTCAGCAGATGCCTGGTCGTACCTGAAGGAAAGGGCACTGTGGATTAGCGTTCATCTTGAGGAAACTAAGATTTATGTTTGGAAGACAGTCCAGCAGGAACTCAAAAGTCAGTGCCTTAGAACACGTGTTTGTGTTTGACTTCATGGTGGTGTCAGTGCAGGTCCCCCCAGCTGTGACGGTCCGCCAGACCTAGAAGCAGACCTGCCGCCATCTGCTCCCGTCTCCAGGCTGTTCTTCCGCAGTTAGCAGGGGTGACTTTAGCAGGGACAGCCTCCTGACAGAAACGTGGGCATGAAAGTTGATTATTGCCCCCAAATCGCACTTTCCAGCTCTCTGCTCTTTCCGGACACCGCACACTCTTTGAGACAGGAGCACCCACGTGCCCCGGGATGTGCGGCTCCTAGTGGAGCCCGTCGGTCAGGAGCCGTGTGAGATGGGGCTTCAGCACCGCGCCCGGGGTGGGGGTGGGGGTGGGGGGAGGCAGGAGGGTGCGAGCCACTGTGGGTTCCCGGTTACCTGCGCGCGTGCCCACGCCTGGCCACAGAGAGGTTGAGCAAGCACTCAGCTCCAGCGTCCCCGCCGTGGGAGAAGGAAACCACGAAGGTGACATCACTGCCCACAGGTCAGGTGATGGGAGGGAATTTCCCTCGATTCAGGACCCCTTCCCTTTCTTTTTAAATTGTGATGAAATCCACGTAGCGTAAGATTCACCATTTTAAGGGTGCAGTTCCGAGGCACTTAGTGCACTCGCCCTGCTGTGTGGCCATCACCGCTGTCCCATCCCAGGGCACCTTCCTCTCCCCTCAGGGAACCCTTGTGCTTTCAGCAGTCACTCCCCCCTCCCTCCCCGCCTCCCACCGCACGGGCCCGGCAACCACCGCTGTTCTGTCTCTGCGTATCTGCCTGCTCCACACTTCATATAAATGAAGCCGTGCAAGACGCAGCCTACTGGGTTCGGCTTGTTCACTCACCACCAGGTTTTCAGGGTTTTTCCATGTGGTGCCTGTTCCCAGTACTTCATTCTTTTTCATGGCTGAATGATACTCCACTGTATGGACGGACCACACTTTGTTACCCATTCAGCAGCTGACAGATGTCTGGGTTGCTTCATCCCTCAGTTACTGTGAATAGCGCTGCTGTAGATACTGGTGTGCAAGGATCTGCCTGAGTCCACCCTTGATTCTCTCGGGTGTAACCGAGGAGTGGAACTGCTGGGTGCAGCAGTAATTCTGTGTTGCACTTAACAGCAGAGCAGGGCCCCCCCAGGAAGGTGCGAGGGCTCCGGCCTCTCCAGCACACGTTCTGTTTCTGTCTTACTTGCAGCCGTCCTCGGAGGTGTTAAGTGCTGCTTCTCTGTGGCTTTGATTTGCATTTCCCTCGTGACTAATGACGTTGCCCTTTCCGTGTGTTCGCTGGCCACTGCGTTTCTTCTCCGGGTGATGATCTGCACAGACCCTTGGCCTGTTTTTGATTTGGTTTGTCTGCCTTCTTGCTGTTGAGTTGTTGGGATTACTGATATATTCTGGATCCTAGACCCAAGGTGTGTGAGTTGTAAACACTTTCTCTCATTTTGTGGTTCTTTTCACTTTCTTGATAATGTCTTGATTCATAAAAGGTCTGAATATTGATGAAGTCCAGTTTATCTATTCTTCATTGCCTGTGCTTTGTAAGGAATATTGCCAAATTGAAGGCCATTAAGATTTATATAGTTTTAGCCCTTGTACATGGGGCTCTAATCCATGCTGAGCCACTCTGAGTGACTGAAGCTGAGGGCCCGGCCTGGTTCCTCTGCATGTGGAAGTCCACTTGCTGTGGGGCCTTTGCTGAGCAGACCTCTCTCTTCATGGATGGTCCTGGTGCCCGAGCCAAAGGCCAGCTGACCACTCTATGTGGGGTTTCTGCCACACTCTCACCTACACTACGCAGATTCACACGTCCGTCTACCAGTACTGTATTAACTGTAGTTTTACATTAAATCTTGAAATCAGAAAGTGTGAGTCCTGTAATTTTGTTGGTTTTTTCCAAGATCGTTTTGGTGATCTGTGGTCCCTGGAAATTCCATACGAATCTCTGGATAAACTTTTCCCATTTCTGCAAAAAAAAAAAAAATAGGCTGTTGGGATTTTGCCTAATTGCTTTGGTTCGATCTTCCAGTAAACTCACTGAACAGAAGTGGTAAAAGCAGGCATCCTTGTCTTATTGCTGATCGGAGAGAGCCAGCTTTCAGCCCCTTGGCGCATGCTGTCAGCGGGGGCAGCGTGTTTTGTAAATGCTCTTTGTTGGGTTGAGGAATTTCCCTTGTCTTAGTTTGCTGAGTATTTTTATTATGAAAGGGTGTCGGGTTTTGTCAAATGGTTTCACATTAATTCAGATCATTGCTCTCTTTCCTCTGTTCTGTTACCGTGCTATGTTATGCTGGTTGATTTTTGTATGTTTAACCACCTTTGCATCCTGGCCTAAATCCCATCTGGTCGTGGTGGGTAATCCTTTTATTATACCGCTGAATTCGGTTTGCTCATACTTTGTCAGGAGTTCCTTTTTTAAGCCAAACTCTTGTGGATCTAATTGTTCTTCCCTGTGCTGCTTCGTACTCCTTTTTCCTTTACTTCTCACTAACGAATTAACTGGAGTAAATTTCTGATTGCGTTCTCTTCGCCTTTTTTCCTGTCTTTGTGAGTGGATGGTTTTCAAACGCCACACAGACAGGAGAATGCTGTAAGCTGTGAATGTTGTTCACATCGTCGCCCCTTCCTAGGCTTGAGCTTTGCCAACACGACTGTTCATGAGAAATTTTACTAATGTTCATTCACAGCGGTCTTTTCCTCCGTAACATTTCAGCCCTGGAACACGGGCAGAAGTCGACGTTGTAAAAGCTCTGGTGCCCTTTTCCTCACCCAGAGCTTTGTCAGATCGATTACTATTTTCAGTCTCCAGAAAAGGGTGTTTCTAAAAAGACTTGGGAAGCAGCGGCTCTGTGACTTTGCTCTGTAGCCACCCTGTATTCCAACAGTCAGGCCAGGGGACTATAAATTAAGGGGTCCAGACAGTCACTGTGGCAGACTCAGTGGACTTGGGGCCACACAGGAGCGCTGGGTGAAATGGGAAGAGAAAGGCTTCCAGTGCGCAAACGCAGGAGCAGCAGTTAAAAAGGCTCAGGGCTTGATGCGGGGAGGGGTGAGCCCTCAGCCCCACGTGTGATGGGTCAGAGCCCTCTGCACAAAGCTGCAGACTTTGTAGGGCTATTTTATTTTTTAAATTTTTTTAAAGTATATTTAAGTATAGTCAGTTTACAATGTTGTATCAATTTCTGGAGTACAGCACAGTACTTCAGTCATAGAGGAACATTCTATTATTCATTTTCATACTCTTTTTAACCATGAGTTACTACAAGATATTGAATATAGTTCCCTGTGCTGTGCAATATAAACTTGTTTACCTATTTTATACATAGTAGTCAGTATCTGCAAATCTCAAACTCCCAAGTCATCCCTTCCCACCCCTCCCCCCACCTAGTAACCGTAAGTTTGTTTTCTGAGTCTGTTTCAATTCTGTAAGTTTGTCTTTTTTTTTAGATTGCACATATGTGATATCATATGGTGTTTTTCTCTCTTTGACTTACTTCACTTACAATGACATTCTCCAGGAGCATTCGTGTTGCAGCAAATGGCATTATTTTATACTTTTTTATGGCTGAGTAGTATTACATTGTATAGATATACCATGACTTTCTCATCCAGTCATCTATCGATGGACATTGAGGTTCCTTCCATGTCTTGGCTGTTGTAAACAGTGCTGCTGTGAACACTGGGGTGCAGGTGTCTTTTTGAATTAGAGTTCCCTCCAGATTACTGTGCAGGAGTGCGCTTGCCGGATCATAGGCTAAGTCTATATTTAGTCTATTGAGGAATCTCCATACTGCTTTCCATAGTGGCTGCACCAAACTGCATTCCCACAAACAGTGTAGGGGGTTCCCTTTTCTCCACAGCCTCTCCAGCATTTACTGTTTGTGGACTTTAGAATGACGGCCATTCTGACTGGTGTGAGCTGATACCTCACTGTAGTTTTGATGTACATTTCCCTAATAATCAGCATACTAGGCATTTTTTCATGTGCCTATTGGCCATCTGTATGTCTTCACTGAAGAATTGCTTGCTTAGGTCTTCTGCCCATTTTTGCATTGTGGTTTTTTTTTTTTTAAGTTGTATGAGATGGTTATGTATTCTGGAGGTTAAGTAGGGGTGCTATTTTAGTGGCACAGAAACTGGAAAAGTGGTCCTCACTGGACTGACAAGGCAGCAGTGACTCATGCTCTGTCCCAGTGGAAACGGGTGGAACACAGAATCACCCACCAGAAACTGGAAGCCCGTGCTCGGGTATGAGGTCCAGTTTTAGACTCTTCCCAGTGCTCCAGGCACTAAGCTCAGATATGAGGGAAACAGGGCCCTGGCAGAGGCCAAAGAAAGACCATTTAGGAGAACAGCCTGGAGCTGCGCAGCCAGCCACAGTGCGGTGAGTCGCTGAACCCACAGACACGTGTCAGCTCCCCAAGACCTGGGGTGCAAGGACTGTCTGAAAGGGTCTATAAAATACTGAGGAAAGAGGACCTGGAAATCAAAAAGCCAGAGCGGCACGGAACGTGAGAAGGGGGATTGGGAAGAAAAAGTAAAATGTACAGATATGAAAAGGGTAGTGCTGAGTGAAACACACTGTTTAGTGTCGTAATAGTTCAGAGAAAGGGAAAGGAAATGGAAGCGTGGGGAGATTCAGGTAGAAATGGATACAACCTCCCGGGCGAGAAGAGGCAGTGGGACCAAGGCAGGAGTCAAAGTGCTTTTCCTACGTGAAGGTGAACCAACCTTCGAGCATCTGTAGCTTTCCAGGTGTGAGCAAGACAGAAAAACAAATCCACACCTAGAGTGAGGGTGGTAATGAACGTGCAGAACATCAAAGACAGACAAAATTATAAAAGCACCCAGAAGGAAAAGACGAACTACCTGCAAAGAACCAGTCCCCTGAGTAGATGATGTAAAAGAAAATGAGAAAAAAGTTACCATAAACTAAATGCTACCATTCAGACGTATTTTAAAATGTGATCACACGTTGTGGATGCAGAGAAACAGCCCACACGTAGGACGGGAATGAAGACGACTGGGAGACGGGAGAAGACCAGGGTTGGGGAGGAGGGAAGACGACTTTGTGTCTGAGGCTTTGTCAGTTCTCACGCAGGCCCGCACCTGGCAGTGCAGGACTTGGTACAGGAGCACAAGTGGGGACCACGGGCCCGCAAGTAGACGTTCTAAGTCAGGCTAACAGATAGCCACATACCATGATGAGCAGACCTGTGCGGAGATGGCAGGGCTCAGTGTGATGCCCAGTTCCTTTGTAGAGTTAGCTGCACTAGGAGGGGTCTGTGCACGGGTGTGGACATCCCCGTCCCCACATCCCACAGGTCTAGCAGGGTGCACAGTGGCTGGCTGGTGATGAGGGAGACAGAGCTAATGTGGGGGGGGCTGGCCCTGGATGCCCGCTTGAGGGAATCATTGAGCAGGGCCTTCTACGGTCCCCTGTACTTGGGGTGCAGGGCAGGTGTGGGCTCTTGGACACATCTCCTTGATCCCAGGGACCCCCTCAGCAAGTGGAGGGGCTGGAGCACAGGGTTAAAGGGCGGCGCTCCCGTGGGCTAATGCTGAGTGGACAATAGGCACTTGCTGTCCTTGCTTTGACCGTTGCTATGTGCTCAGAGTATTTCATTTTTTTTTGAAAACTACACCTTTCTGTGAGGAACTCAGACGTCTGTCCAGCACCCACACCCTCTGTGCTTGGAGGCACTGAGCTTGCTTCCAGCTGCCCAGGAAGAGAATAGGATGTGTGACCCGTGAGGTCACCAGGAGGGGGCTTCCGGACCTGAACCGGTGGTTGGTCCAGGGGTGACTGAGCAGATGAAGGGCTTGGTGGGGAGCCCAGCCCTGCCCTCCCCTCCACTCCTGGGGAGCGAGGGCCTTCAACCCACTGGTGTACTGGTGTCCCCTCCCACGGGCTCTGAGCACCGGGCAGTGCCTTCTGTGCAGGCACCACGGACGGTGCGGCTTAGACAGGGAGGGCAGCCCCGCATGACACTCCCCACCTCCTGGGAGCTGCGGGCGGTTGGGGGGCCACACGTGGGGTCAGAGCATCTGGTCCTCCCTGCGGCCCAGGCGGTGGTTCAGCAGGACCCAGGGAGGCTACTGTGGCCCCTGCAGAAAACATACGAGAAGGGAGGGAGAGGCAGGGTGAGGGGGCAGAAGAAATGTGTTCCCAGCAGTCATCAAACATCTTCCCCAGGGCTGGCCGAGGCCCAGCCCAGTACGAAATGAACTTCAGCTCGTGTGGAGGGGAGCCGGGCCTTGCTCCCCTGGCAAAGGCCCTTACGGGAGCGTGAAATGGGCCCTGGTCAGGAGAGACTTGTCCTCGGACAGGGGGTCTGGATCACAGGCCACTGCAGCCCCTCCAGTTCCCACAAACGGCAGATTAGGGGTGTATTCGTTGCCACAGCAAAAGACCACACACTGTGTGGCTTAAACACCTGTTTCTCTCCCAGCGGTTCCGGAGGGCCCAAGTCCAAGAGCAGGGCCGGTTCCTCTGAGGCCTCCCCCTCCGCTGGCAGGTGAAGGGCGCAGTCTTCCTTGGTCTTCCCCTGGTCACCCCTCCGTGTGTGGGTGCACCCTGATCCCCTGGCCTTACTCGGACAACAGTCAAGCTGGATTAAGTCCACGCCGTGCCCTCATTTTAACTGCGTCACCTCTTTAAAGCCCCCTCTCCTAACACAGCCCCCATTCTGAGGCCCCAGAGGGCTAGGGCTTCCACAGATGAGTTCTGGGGGAGCACAGTCCAGCCGTGGGGCACCGGCAAGCTCCACACACAGTGTCTGTTTTGGTTGAAGCCAAGTGCCACCCTGACAGGAGATCAAAGCACGTGTGCACCTGGCGCCTCTCAAGCACCCCACCTCTGGGCAGGGCATAAACCACAGCTGTCCTCCAACGGCCTCTGTGCTTCTGCCCCCAGCAGGGGTACCTCGGAGCGAATCATTTCAGGAGAGGTAGGAAGAACTCCTAATCCTGGTTGTTCCAAGAAAACTTACCTTGGTTTTCACTGTGGTTCAAAATAAGCATCAGGTCCTGTGTAAGGAACCCGTCTCCTCCCGCGGTCCCAGGCAGTGGGGCGCGGCCTGGCACCGGTTCCTGGCAGCTGCAGGTGGGACGGAGGCTTTTAAGACATTCCCGGGAGAAACAGGCGGCTCCCTGCAGGTGTTCTGCGGAGCTCAGGCTGGCCTGGTGTGAATGAGCACTTGTCACTCACAAGGCAGGCAGGGTCCAGAGGCGTCGGGTCCGGGGATCTGTGTGGGGCCGACTGCTGCCCGCGCAGGGGTGAGATCACACGTGCTGTAAATAACAGGACGTTTCCTCCAAAAATGTCGTGAAATGGGACGTTTTTCTGGACGTGGGGCAGCCTTTTTCCCCAGTGTGTTTTACTTTAGGACCTGCAGTTATGCATCGAGCCCCTGGGAGAGGGGTCCATGGGGACAGGGGCTGACCCATTTCATCTGCCCCCAGGATGAATGAACGGGACCGGCTGCTGAAGAGGCTGAGCAGGAAAACGCCGCCCACCCTGTTCCGCGGAGGCTCCCTGCAGCAGTCGGTGCCCCGTGAGTAGGCGCCCCGGGGGCGGGATGGGAGGAGGGCTGGGCGGTGGGCCTGGTCAGAGGCGCCAGCGCAGGTCATCCCCGGGACCCAGACTTCAAATCCTGATGTGGTTTAAGATCCTCCCATCAGCCAGTGGGATTCTAAGACTGACGTGATGTTACTTTTAAAGGGTTCCCCCCAATTCGCACATTGATTAAAACAAGGACAATCACTGACAATCCCCACCCCTCTGCAGCTGGAGGCCAGGCCTGGTTTCTGCCCAGCAGGGCTGTGTGGGGTGCACGGGAGCCCGGCGGGAGGCCATGAGCGAGGGGCATGGAGCTGGGACAGGTTGGTGGGGCTTACCTGCCAACCCAGACACTGTGCCGCCAGCCGAGGGCAGCACTGGCCCAGTACAGGTGCCCTCGTGCAGGCGGCCTCCCTTCCCCAGGGCTGAATCCCACCTCCCCCTCCAGCCCCCACTCACTCCCCCTCTGACACCACACAGGCATCACTTTGACCGATGCCCACTTCTTCCCCTTCGCCTCTGAGGCGTTGAGAAAGAAGAACGGGTGGAAAAGTGAGGACTGCTTGCACCCGGAAGACAGGTGTTGGAGGGTTCCTGCCGAGCCCGCAGAGCTCCACCTGTGAACAGGTCTTCACAGACCTGGGCAGAGAGAGGAGGGAAGGGGGCATCATCAGCATCCGTGGTCCCCTCCCCGCAGCCCCACATGCCTCATCCACGCAGGAGGAAGGGGGCTGAGGCCACCTTGGCGGGGCCCACAAGCTCCGCGTCTGTGAGGCTTCTCCGCCCAGGACGCCTGGCAGGGCCTAAGGGCAGTGCGTCACTGGCCCAGGGCAGCCCAGAGCTCAGGTTCCTGGCCACGGCCTCCGGGCCCCCCACCTCCCTGGAGCTGGGCTGCCTGCAGTCCTGTCCCAGCACTGCCACTTTTCTGTGACTTTCGGTAAGTTAACCCGTTTCTATTCCTGTAAAATGGAGCGGACATGCGCACGCACCTGGCATTACTGGGAGGATTAACGGAGGCTGCTGTATAAATGAGCGCCTGCGGTAGAAGCCCAATAAACATTAGGTATTACTTTTTTTTTCCTGCCACTAGTTGAGGAAATCTGAGCCACTTACCTATTCCCCTAAACTTGTTTTCTTCTCTGAGAAAATACCAGAATAACTTACCTCTTATACAGCCCGTGAGGCTTCACGACGGAGCGGGGGGAGCAGGCAGAGGAGGAGTGCTGAGCCCCTAAAAGCGGTGTTCATGCCGCGGAGCCTCCAGCCTCAAAGAATGAACCACCAAAGTGGAGACTTGGGAGGACTTTTGTGGGAGCATCATAAAGGGTCTTAAAACAACCACTAAACGTTCTCCAGACTCTGTTTTGAAGGACAAAAAATTTCTAATGAACAAGAGCTATACAAGAAAGCGGCTTAAAATCACACATTTTAAAGACACTCAGCAACTAGTGATGAGAGCCTGCTGGGCCCCAGGGCGTCTGTCCCTGACCCACAGGGCGAGGAGGCGCTCCGAGACCGGGCCTCTGTCTTCCCAGGAACCTCATCTCCGAGCACCCGTCGCTCCCAGGGGCCGCCACACCGGTGTCTGTGACCGACCCCGCGCGTCCCACACAGCCGAATCTCCTTGTCCCCACCACACAGCCGAATCTCCTTATTGTCCCCACCACACAGCCGAATCTCCTTATTGTCCCCACCACACAGCCGAATCTCCTTGTCAACCCCGCCGGCTTCCCAGCTTCTGTTGCTCCTGGGAATCTTTTTCCAGCCAGGGAGCAGCCACCTTCGTTAAGATGCTATCAGAGCTCAGACTGGAAGGACTGCTACTTAAGGGGAGTTTTACTCCAAAATAACATGATTTTTAGGAATTTCACCAAATATTCTACCTGGAGAAGACAGACCTCAGCCCCTCAAGTGTGGTCTCCAGGCCCCCATCAACCCTTCTGAAGATGAGTGAAGGTGGGAAATGCTACGAGCTGGGGGTTCCCTCTGAGGCCCCATCTGGATGCAGATGGCAGGCAGGAGCTGGTGAGCTGAAGGTGCTGGCAGAGGTGGGCCGGGTGGCTGTGGCCCCTGCTGTCCTGCTGAGATTTCTTCCACTGTGGCTCTAACCCCTACCAGGCCTGGCTTCTAAGAGGGAAGTATTTATGGGTCACAGAGACACCCCTATCAGGCCGCCCTCCTTTCATTCTTGAATTGAAAGGACACTTAACCTCGCTTGAGTGTCAGAACGTCCTGGTGCACATTCTGGAAACATGACGGTAGATGCAGCTGGACCAGGAGCCCTCCGGTAGTGACCTCTGGCCTGTGCTGACCCTGGGAGGAGAGACTGGACCAGAAATGCCTGAAACCCTCCCCACCCTAGAGTGGCTGTCATCCCGCTGGCCGGCCCTCCTCCAGCAAGACAAATGTGAGCTGAGGACGTCAGGCAGCTCCGAGCTGAAGAAACCAGCGCAGGGCTTCCTGAACGGAAAACGACAGATAAAAGAGACGGGGCCGCTGCTCCTTCATTCCAACAGGGAGTGGATGGTTCCAGATGTGAGATACTCCCCCAAAGGACATTCCCAAACAAGGCTTATTTTCCTGTCTCAGCAAGTCCCCTTCATCCCTTTCTCCACTAGTCTCCACCCCCAACAACAACAACAACAAACCTCATTAAAAAACAGGTAGCAATGTTCTATTTGGGCTGACAACGGCCTGGAGGGGAGCCTCTGCCAGCACTGGAGAGGCTCTTGTAGTCTGGGCACCGCCGGCGGAGGACCCGTCCTGGGGCCCACAGGGAGGGCTGGAGCTGGGAGGGCCTGGTCCAGGCCATTTACAGAAAAGTGAGCCACGAAGGCCCAAGAGTTTAAAGGCTAAGCCCTCCCCGGCCCTGGACTCTGGGTCCACGAGGATGGCGGAGCACAGGGGAGGGAGAGCTCCGTGGTGGCCTGCCTGCCCCAAGGGTGGAGAAGGGCACTTACAGGGGCTCCCCATCCCTCAAGGTCAGCGCCACTTCTCGGGGCGGAGAAGCAGCCCCCGGGTGTGGCAGGACCACCGTTCCCACAGCACGCTGGGTCCAAGGACAGCTGCTGCGGCACGGCCACCTTGGTAAGCAGGAGATATTACTAGAAACGTCCCCTTCAGGAGACCAGAGGAAGAACGCTGCCCGGGCCAACCGCAGAGCTCAGCCTTGTTGCCAGAAGAGGCAGTGCCATTTGCTAGATTTTACTTTGAAACACTGCAAGGCCAGCAGCTGGTCTGGGACGGCAGCAAGGACACAGCACAAAGGGCACCTTGTGGGGCACGGGAGGCAGGGCCCGGAGAACCCTTGGGCCACCCAGGGTTTCCTCATCTTGGACCCACAGCTCCGAGGTGGGAGGAGGCCGTTCCTCTTCAGATCCCAGGAAGTCTCCGAGGCCGGGAGAGTGGCACAGCCTCCGTGGGGAGGCTCAGGGCCCACCGGCTCTGCACCCACTGCAGGGCGCACACTGGCCTGGGGGCTCTGCCTGGTGCTAGGACAGTGGACATGCGGGTTTTGGTAGAAATGCGGGTGAGCAGCCAGACTGACATCCCAGTGGAGGCTACCCTCGGCTCTCAATCTGTCTTTACTCCCACCCCCTCCCTGCTGCCCAGCCACGACCTCAGTGGCTCCTAGGCCACCTCTGCAGACAAGCCCCGGGTCCTCTCAGGCCGAAAGGCTTGCTCTCGGCAAGAGCTGGGAAGCTAGCCCCTGGGGACAAAGGCGCAGTTTCTGCATATGATCAGAGCAGCCAGTCACCTCCAGCATCTGCTTTTGAAGTCACTTCCTGATCACCCTCCCCATGAAGACTTTATACGTTGCTCTGTACATCTTTATAGTCCAGAAACTTCCCTTCTCAAGCCAAGTGTCTGAGTAAAGTCAGAATCCAGGATGATACACAGGCATACTCCTGACCTCTTCTCCTTTAAGGGCTGTGAGCTAACAGCACCAGTGGTAAGTCCTAAACACGTGCAGGCGGGAGGCAGGCTTTGACTGTCGTTTTTTGATCAGAGGTCTAATTCAGCTTGTGGGACTTTTCCGTACCCCTGACCCAGAAGACTCAGTCAACAGAGCGGGTGTTACCTGTCCCTTCTGTAGGAAGGGCCAATTAGGAAGCAGAGCCTTATTCTGGGCTTCTGAAAGTTAACCCCATCCCAGACCCTCAGGACGGAGCTGCAGGCACGCTCGGGCCATGCCTGGGTTTGCCTACCAGCTCTGCCGCCTTGGGCAAGTCGTGATGTCACCCATGCCTCCATTTCCCCATCTGTGAAATGGGAAGAACTCTGCCGCCTGTCTCACAGCGCTGCTGGGAGGAACAGAAGAGCTGAGCATGCACAGCACACACCACATGCTCTGGACACACAGCAACTGATCCTGTCGGCTGCTGGTAGTGTTGCCATCATTTCTGGAACCAGTTGTAAAAACCAGTCTTCCTGTAGCCACTGGGCCAATTAAACACCTCTTGACTTTTTCTAGTGATTTTTTTTTCCTTTACCTACGCAAAAGTAGACCCGCCAAATACGCCTGATGTGAACGCTCCCAGCACCCCGTGCACTTTGCCAGCCCTTACTGTTAGCGTATGTTTTACCTGGCATGTTTACACCTTAATAAATCACCCACGGGCCTGTAGCTTCAGGCTGACTGGAACCTTTCCGGCGCAGGACCTGTCCTCCCCGGGGGCTGGCAGTGGGACAGTGCGGCGGGAGCCAGTGACACGCTGTGATTCACAGGCTGCGCCGGGCTGCAGCCCCCAGAAGTGGGAGGACACTCCCCAGCCCAGCCCAGCAGCAGTACAGAACCACCCGGACTCCGCCCCTCGGGCGCACCCTCCATCCTCCTCTTTGCCACACACGCCCATGAGGATCAGCTGTCTCTGGACCCCTATCCAAGGCCACGGGGCCTGTGGTAGGAGCTTGGCCACGGTCTCCCCGTAAAGCAGCTTCTTCCAAACCCAGTGCACCGCCCCCCCACCCCACCCCCCGCCAGCCTGCTCCTAACCAGGCCTCTGTGCCCTCCTCTTTCAGATGGGTACGCCTTCTCCCAGGAGGAGCACGGAGCCGTCACTCAGGAAGAAATAGTCCGCGCTTACGACACCACCAAACAGAAATCGAAGAGGAAGTAAGACGCAGGCCTTCCCGCGGGCTCCCCGAAGGGGCGGCGGCGGCGGCACGCAGTGTTCGCGCATCCCTGGCGGAAGAGGCCGGTGGCGGCAGCCAGAACACTGGGACACCCATTCTGTGGCCTTAGCCGACCGGTTTGCTAGTCCCACTCACCCCGCAAACCCGAGGGCTCCCCGCGGGGGGGCCCTTCCTTCCCTTCCAGCCCGGCTGCAGCGCTTGGCCCGCCTTTCGTTTACGCTGTTAGGAAGCGTTCGACTCTGCTCTGTCAGGTGTGAAATTAAAAACATAATGTTTCACCAATATTTAAACATCAGTACTGGTTGTTCTGGGAGGAAGGGAAGAGGGTTTTATGCTGCCTGAGAACCCGTCTTGCGGAACTGGAGCCGGGGGCGCGCCGCTTCCTGCCATGTAACCCCCAGATAAGTCCGCGGGGCAGCACGTGAACTGCACTTTATGCAGGCCGCTCTCTTGCTGATTCCTTTTGTTTGTACGAAATTGCCATAAACCTGACTGCAGTGAAATCACAAAAACATGTATCTGGGTGGTAAGCCTGAAAACGGTTACTTGAACCTCCCTGTCACATTTGCAGCGGGGGGACCCGTTGGGTCCCGACATTCCCCTGCGTCCTCGCCAGGTGCCTCCCGGCCAGTGGCCCGGGTGCTCTCGGGCACCCCGCGCTCAGACCTGCTGCATGTGGCCCTGTGCTTGGAGCATGGCAGCTGCGGGCACCCCGACCACCACTCACCCTTCTCCCGCGGGTTCAGATGCGGATGCGAGAATCCCTTCTTCCACCGCCCTGCCCCTTCTGTAACGGAAGAAACCACTCCACGTATGTAATAGGCGTGTACCTGCCTCTTCCTGAGGACAGGGACACCTGCGGGTCAGGGCGATCGTAGAGCCCCTTTGGCCCCGCCCACCCTGGTCAGGCTCTCAAAACTCCTCTCCTGGCCTCCAGACCTCTGGATCTTGGCACCTGCTTAACTTAGAACCCATGCTTGTTCTCTTGGGAGTTCAGAGCACGTTTCAATTTTTAGTGAATTTATAGCATGTCTCCCCAGCAAAGGAACACACCTGTGTCACTGCAGCTCTAGAATCTGAGAGCAAGGAGGGGTAGGGGAGTAAGGGCCCCAGGGTGAGGCAGGCCACCCTCCGCGAGGGTCCAAGGGCACAGAGACAGTAGGGTGACGACAGAGGACACACCCTGCAAACCTCCCCAGTACAAACTCGGAAATCAAGCCCCGGAGCCCCGGCTATCGATCAGCCTGAGGTGTCCGCTGACATGCAGTTTTAATTGAACAGCAGTCCAAACATTTCACAGAAACGGCCTTTCTTCTATGGACACGTTTCTCTTCCCCTCCCGTCAGTGTCAGATCCAGGCACCTCCCGGAATATGAGGGGCCCTCAATCTAAAACAAGGAAAGTGCTCAGTCACTGGCTTTGGAACCTCAGAGTCCCCCTTTCTGAACTGGAGGGAACCTGGACGCCTTCGGGCGTGAAGGCTGCACGTGGAGCCCTTAGTAAACCACTGGTCTGGAGGCACATCCTCTGCTCCCTGCTTTGGTCGCCAAACCAGACTTTTGGATGGTTTAACGTAAATACTTCTGGGCAGCTGCTGCCGGTTAAAAGGGCACAGTTCCTCGGGGGAGGGCTGCGCTAAATCAGGAAATGAAACAACAGGGCATTTTGCTTCCTCCCCCTTCATCTGGGAACATCCACATCTCTCTGGTGTTGAGATCATTTAAAGCATGATTTGCATTATCTAAGCACCCAAATCCCTCTCAAGAGGTGCCCAGGCCCAGAGAGGGCTCGGGGCGGCGGGGCAAAACAACGCAGCAAACAGGTGAAGGCAGGGAAACGGCCAGTCCTTCCTCCCCAAGGAACAGAAAGGTCCCAGCACCAAAACACCCAGCAAGGTGGGTGGCCGCAGGGAGCACAGCAAGGCGGCGGTGCCCCCCCCACTCCCAAGGACCATGTCCCACGCCCAGGGGAGAGACGAACATTCGCACTGCGTCATACAAAGGCACTGGACGACGTGGTTTCATTTGCGAACTACACCTACTTGTAAGAAGGGAATTCCAGCTCCATTCTTTGTCAAACACTCGGCTCGTTCTGTGAATGACAGTGTGTGCCTGTGCGCTTGTTCGGGGCTTTTGTTTTTTATGTTATTTTTTATGTTAAAATGCAGTTCAGATCTTTCTGAGATTTAAGTGTATTTTTCAGTTCTTTTGAGGAGCAAACAGTCCCCGAAATCAAGAAACACGCACGCGGGAGCGAGCACGAGCGGGATGCCTTTCTGTTTCCTCTCTCCCCCGATTAAGCTATCTTGTAGCTAAATGACTAAACTGGGTTTCCTGGAGTAGCAGCTGTCACCGCGTGTGATGTGTTCTATTCAGCCAGGGCCGACTCGGGGGCTGTGTCATTTGTCCTATCTTTAAATTGAGGTCAGGGTGTCACACACAAGCCCTCCCTGGGGAGGAGAGTGGACCAGACTAGGTTGCACACTGTCAGCTCAGTGGAAGCGCCACCTGGGGCCTGTCACTCTGCCACACGCTAAGTGACACTGGGGCTGGCAGGTCGGCACTGCAGGGCCTGACTCTGGACTGGGCTAAAGTGGCAGACTGCACCCAGGCCCCGCCTTGGTCTCGTCGTGCACACAGACTGCAGATTCTTGTCCGAGTTCCTGTCCTGTTCGGCCAACTCTGCAGAAGAGCAGCCCTTCCCTGCTGGCGGCCGAGCCCAGCTCCTCCGCAGCACGCGTGGCTCAGGGAGTGCTCGCTGAAAAGGGAAGGTGGGGTGGGGCTGGAAGGAGCCCCCATTTCTGCTGGGCTGTGTGATTTAGCATGTCACTGCCGACTGGGACAGCTTTGTCGTAATTTTGGGTGTTGCTAGTGTGTCTAGCCTGTCTCCAGGCAGAATATTCCAGACCTCTTGACCCATCTCCCACCACACACACACACACACACACACACACAAAACCTGTGCTTTGAGAAGGAGATGCTGTTTCTTTCACATGTGGAGTCATGCCCCCAGACACCAGCCTGGGCTTCAGCAGGTCACAGCTGAAAACACCGCTGGCCTTTCCCTTCCCTGGCGGGGCTTCAGGAGCTGGCGGTGACAATTCATAATCATTTGTCGAGAAACAGTGAATAACGAAAACAAACTGAGTATAAGTAACTAACTTCTGAAAATGCCTATGGACATATATTACAGACTTTACGGTTGCATTTTTTATTTTTAAAGAAAGCTCTAGTCTATAATCTCCATTGGTTATAACAATGACCCTTTATCATATTTTCCTGAACCATAAGGAAGAGAATTTTCTATCATATTCCTGCTCCTGGAGATTTATGTCTTAGACCGCAGGCTGGATAGGATGTGTGCAAACCTCTTCTGGAGAAGGTGGTCTTCAGTTTTGAACATGTGAAAGGACTGCCCACATTTCTGCCGGGGCTTGAATTACGGCCCAGGGCCATTGTCTCAAAGTAATTCAAGGAGTGATTTAGCCCCAGCATTTGAAACGTAGCCTTTATCTCCTGGGATCCATAAGAAATGCGACCAGGGAAACTGTGCTCAAGCAGAGTTTGAAATAATGAGGCAAAGAAATGAGTTTATCAGGTCAAGGTAAAGGATGGCACCCCCATCGTGCTCATTAAATACTGCTTCATGCAGACGCTTCAATTAGAAGACACACTAGTGACGGAGACAGTGAAAGCCCCCGCCCCCGCCCTGGAAGCAATGCAGCAGCTGGCTTTGCTGCTGGTGCTGTGTTGGCTCAAGACAGTTGCTGGTCCCTGTAAGTCCCGGGGGAGATGACTCAGCCGCATGTTATCCATCTCTGGATCTTGAAGAGCCAGGAGGACAGAAGATTTCCCAGTGGGTCTTAGGCGGGGGCCCAAGGCTCCCTGTAATGACATGTGAAGAAGTGCCCTGAACTGAACAGACCGGGAACACTCAGCTCGATGTTCCAGGCTCTGTAGATTTTCTCAGCCTCCCAAACCGTCCACCAGAACACACTTCCAGTTCTCTTTCCCCAGAGCTTCACTTCATGCCAGGCCTCCTGCTGCTGCTCCGTTTAATGCGCTCCTGGTTTGCTGGGACTGAGTGCACCGTGAAGAGGGTCTTTTCATTGGGAAGAGGGCTCTGAGCTGGCAGGGCTAGGAAGCTGGTGGGGCGGAGAAGGGCTCCGCGCTCCCCACACCGAGCATGACCCTCTGCTCCCGACGGGATTCTCCTTACACCAGGCCAGCTCATCGTCAAGTGACAATCTCTTGCCCTAGCTGCCTCAGAGACGTCCACTCCCAGGCATCAGACCAAGGAAAACAGGCTTCCAGAATCAGCCCCTCAGCCTCCCTCCCGACCTGGCTCGATGAAGGAAGACCTGTGCGGTTTAAAAGCTGGGAACAAGTGTGAGGGGCTTGGATTTACGACGAGTGGGAGGAAGCTGCAGGGACGGTGCTCTCCGAATAAGCCTGCTCAGGGAACTCGGGGTCCGGGGGCTCAGCAAGGCAGCGCCGGGACTGGGAGGGCCAGCTCCCCCTAGAGGGCGGGAGGACACCCCAGATCACGATGCGAGTGCACTTCTGATGAGATGGGAGCCAGTCGGTCGTGCTCCCAAGGACAGCTAGGTGTATGTGCTCCAGGGGGTGGGGCCCGCGGTCTGCAGCCTCGGTGGGCCACCCTTCCTGGATTGCTGTTTGAATGACATCCCAGGGCGTCTTTCTCCTACAAGCAGAGCCACGTGCTCACCGGTCTGCTGTCACATCTGTGCCCGATGGCTTAAGTACTGTTTGCAACGGGGACGTTTTAATCTGGTTATGCAGAGAGGAGCGGGGCTGTGGGGGCACATTTAATTGGCTCCCAGCAGAGTAGGGAGCTCGGCTGTGGGGTGTGGGGTTTTTGCGGCCTCCCTCTAGAAGTGTTACCATTTTCACGTCCTATTAATGTCCTCTGGTTGTTAAATTACAGCCGCACGTTACAGTGGAGCTGGGTTCCCTCCTGGAGTGAATACAAATGAAGAAGCATTTTACTTGTCTTTTTAGAGGTTTTGGAAAATGTAGTGATTCGTGGCTTTGATCCATCCTGTTGACTGGTGTATGTCTGCACAGACCTGTTTCAAATAAATCTTTTGTTAAAGTAAATGGTTGGACCACGTTTTATTTTTGAATTTCTCTCCCACTAATAAGCACTCGCTGCCACAGGGACCTTGGGCTAGAACAGAGGTTCTGTCGGCAGGCAGACACTATACATACACATAGACCTGCTGTCTTGGAGCTGACGGCCTGCAAACGCAGCTAAACGGCAGGCGTGCTGGGGAATCTGAGCTGCAGGTGAACACGGGTTCGGCTACTTCGAGGCCAGGCCCCCTGCACGAGGAGAGGGTCCAGAGGGCCACGCCGAGTGCGGGCTGGCAGGCAGAGGGGAGCACTGGGCACAGGCCTTCTCCACCAGGTGCTTTATTCCCTCTGGCTCATCCCTGTTTCCCTGCCAACTGAGACGTGGCAAGTTCAGATTCTATTATTGAGCATGAAATCACAACGCTGTTATTGAAGGGGTTCAGAACCCGCACCCCCAAACCTACCCCTCCTGGCGTAACGACCGAGTGGAAAGCACCTGAGAAACAGCAGGTGCAGGAAGGGCTCACTGCCCCCTCTTCGGCCCAAAAGCAGGTCCTAACATTTCCCGTGAGAAAGACACCCTCCCTGCACCCGGAGGAAGGCAGTGAGTGGACGCAGCGCAGGCCTGTACAAACCCCTGTGAAAGACCCCCGAGCTGCCCGTCACTGTCCACAGTTTGCTGCCACCAGCCCAAGCCCCTTGGCTCACGCGCACATTCATCTTCGTAGAAAACAGCAGACAAGCTGCTGGGCTTAACAGCTTCTTGGGGTCTTTGTTTCCCTTCTGAAGACTCCCGTGTATGCACAGAAATATTAAATAAATGTGTATGCTTTTCTCCTGTTAATCTGTTTTCAGAAAGCAGTTTCTCTTCCCTTACACTGTTTTTAAGGGCGGGCAGAGAGCTCTGCCTGTTCCCTACAGGCATAACGCATCGCATTCGGTATGAGACCCCCGCCTTGGGGTCCCTGGGATGCCGAGTTCACACCGCAGAGGCTGCACTGAGCCTGGGGAACCTGGGGGCCAAGGGGAGCTGAGGGCTGAGTGTCCTCGCCAGAAACCCGACGGCCACTCACCTGGCTTTGTCTGGGCAGCGCTACACATCACCCGTGCGCAGGGAGGATGGAACCCGAGGTTCAGGACAGACGGGGACTAAAGCCTCTGGAGACGGTTCCCTGCAAAGGCTTCAGTCTGGAGCCCAGAGATCTCTCAACGGCCCACTTCGAATGTACTACACTCCCCGGTGGATGACTCCTCCCAGACGGGCCATGTCCCCGGAGAACCAAGCCTGACCAGAATCGCCACCCTGGGGGCCACGTCCACAGGCAGGGCAGGGGCAGGGGGCCAGCCTCACTCCCAGGCAGACTCCTGTAGCTCTTCCTCCGCCTGGCCTCTTTTTTTTATTATTTTTTTTTCAAATCACGGAAAACAAAAACGACTTCACACAATCAGCAGCGAAGTGTGGAATTCCAACCGCTGCCATTTCTTGGCCGCGTCTACAAAACCCGCCTTTGCCAGGGTGTTCCCTGGAACGAGCCTGAACCGCAGGGGGCCGCCAGCCGCTAGGACGGGTGCAGACCCTACATTTCTGCCTAAGGTGATGTTCTTCCAATAGTTCTCTCTCTAGAAAAGACTCGGGAAACTGGGGGAAAAAAATCAGTCAGGGCCTGCTCTTTATTTTCAGTGTTTCCGTAAGACACACGTGTGAGGGACTGAAATGTTGTCAGAGGAGCAGGGCACGTGGCAGGAGATGGCTCCCGCCTCCAACGCCGTCCGCCTTCACTCTCCCCGTGTGACTCTTTCAAAGGAACTTTCCAGCAATTGTTGAAGAGCCAAGCAGTCGTTCCTGGACTAGAGATGGAGGTCTGGGACTTCACCTTTTCCCAGAGGACGAAGAAACAGAACCCCTCCACCTACCAAAGCCAGACGCACAGAACGCCGAGACCAGCCCCCGAACATTAAGCTTTCGCTTATTTAAAGTAGGCCAAACACATAAATCAAACGATTTAAAATTCCTGAGGGTTGGCCTCAAAATCTCCATCTTCAGCTGCTTGTCTCTTTTTGCAGTTAACTGTCCTTGATTTCAGATTCCAGAGCGATGGACGCTCAGAGAAAGGGTGCGGGACTGTCCCCAGAGCCGAGGCTTGGCCCGACCCTGAGCTGGAAGGGTCCGTCCCTGGAGTTTCTCTAGGACTGCTGTTACAGTTGCTCACAGAGTTTAATGCGACCTGTCCTCGGTCCCCTCAGCTAAAGAACTATGTTTTGATTTGAAATACTCTAAATGAATTGCTGAGAAATTCTTCCCAATTGTCTTCCAACAAAACGGTTGTGCATATATTGTGCCCTTTCAAAGCCCTCTTGCTGACCTGACACATCTTGTCTGCGGCTGGGGGGGAGGGGACGGAGAATGGCTGGCTGTCCCCCGTGCTTTCCAATGGCCTTGAATGGAGTACATGAGTGGCTGCCATGAGCTGAAACAGACCAGCCCTTCAGCCGCAAACAAAACTATTCAAGTCACTTTTTCCCCTTCCCGGTGTTAAGAGAAGCCGCTGCATGCAAATCGCTTACAAATACGTCTGCAGGACAAGCCCTAGAATTTGTTTCAATAGTTGGTTTAAAACTGCCTGAGGGTGGGGGAGCCCCTCACTCCTCACTGCGTCCAAGCAAATTTGTTTAATACTTGAGCTGGAAAACGTTTTAATGCAATTCTGCTTTCCAGTTCATTTGACGACCAGCCCCAGCAGGCTCGTTGCGGACCTGGAGCCGGGGCGCCCCACACCCACCTGCCCTAGTGCATGGGGGAGACCTGGGCGGGCGCGCACAGGAAGCTTCTGGAACCGCGTGTGCATGAGTGCATGCCTGTGAAGCTTCTGCAGGAGGGACCGAAGCAGACGCAAACGTCCATGAGCACAAAAGAACAAAACTTAACCTTGAGAATTTGGCAAAGCAGCCTCGACAATGCCATGGAAGGTATGTGAGGGCTGAACCCACATCTTATTTTTGGAGATGGGAGAAAACCCACTTCTGGCAACTGTGTGCAAAGGGAAAACGCTCAGGGCCCTTTCAGTCCCAGCCACCCAGATGGATGTTTGAGAACCTGGGGCCTTTCCAACAAAACTGCGGAGGCCCCAGCTCCAGGGGAAAGGCCTTGGCCGCCGGGAGGGGCCCTGCGGTCCACGTGAGCTCCAGGACCACGACGGAAGCAAGATCTGCTAGTGACCTTGAACTCCACATTCCTGGGGGCTCCAGCTTGGAGGGCTGTCCCCACCCTTCCCCGCTGCTCTGGGGACCGCCAGCTGTCTTCCAGGCTCTGGAGATGTACCAGAAGGTCCACCATCTACCATACCCCCCCCCAAAATATTAAGAACCACAAATGCAATGAGCAACAGACACAGAGCAAAGGAAAGTATAACCCGATACCTCGCCCCGCGGTGCGAGCCCTCACACCCGCAGACTTGGGGGTTCATAACCACCCGCATCCACCTCCCACGGTTTCAGAGGCTGATGTTTCAGATCAGTGTCCAGTCGGGATTTGCTGTCCAAGTCACCGCCAGCCGCCCGCTGGCTGCATCCTCACGTGGCAGGAAGGGTTTTTTGAATAAAAGCATTAATCTCCCCACAAGGCGCCACCATCCTGGCCTAATCACACCCAAAGGCCCCACCCCCAACATCATCACACTGAGGGTGAGCCTTTCAACATAGGAAGTTCTGGGAGGTGCGGCGCCAAGTGCCAGTGGACACTGACTGTCCCCGACCCGGGCTCCGCGGCCCATCACCAGGTCCCCGGGTCCCCACATACTGATTAGTCTTCACTCACCCCACTGTCCTCCTCTTGTCAAACCACCTTTTTTTTTTTTGGTACCGTCAGTTACAACATGTCAATTTTTGGTGTCCAGCACAATGTCCCAGTCATGCATATACACATATGTATTCATTTTCATTTACTGTCAAACAGCCTCTTAAACCTTCTGTGACTGGATGTCCCTGTCAGCCATACAAACAGGTGACCACAGAGGGGACAACAGTGTCTTTTCTCTTTCCCACCGGATGGAAGTCTCTCTGCTCATCACCAAGAAACTCCACCTCAACCAGAGCTCAAGGTCCATCAGAGCCCCAGGATCGCCCCAGGACCACCTCAGGCCCACCTGCCCATCCGATCTCCTCATCGTGCCCCCACCCCACAACCTCCCCATCCTTAGAGGCTTTGTCCCCAACAGCCTCCTCCAGGAGCTCATTTGGGACAGCAGTGCTCCCACACACCCCAGGCCCTCCAGGCCACACCCTCCTACACGCCTAAGCCCCATGTCTCCAAGAAGCCCAGAGACTTCCCCACGTGAGGCCCATGTACGACACGTGCAGGTGGTGGGGCATGTGGAGGAGGCCAAGCCCTCGGCCTCAGAAGTCTGGCCAGTTACTAACCTCATGACCTTGCAGAAGTCGCATGGCACCCCTGCACCTCAGTTTTCTCCCCTGCAGTATGGAGACTCCCCCTGGGCTCCTCACAGGCAGTGGTGAACAGTGACCCACACTGGTATAGCCCTGCACTGCTTCCACAACAGCTGGGAAAGATCCGCTGCCCCATGAGTAAAGGGGCAACTGGGTTCCCCACCACCTCCTCTGGACCTTTCTGCAATCCAGCAACTAAAGGGCAACACCTCCTGGGGGCGAGGCCACTCCTGACCCCACGAGGCTCTCATTCTCTATGACCAGTCAGTGCCTACTGCCATCAGACTCATGAATACTCTTAAAATCACACCTGGTGGTGAGATTCTCCATTCACTCCTTCCAGAACTATGTTCCGCACACGCTGCTAAGTGCTAAGGGTGCAGACAAACACAGCATCCAAAGAGCTCAGCCCAGCGGAGGAGACAGACGTGCCAATAAACTGAACACAGCCTGCGAGTGTTTCCATTATCTGTTATTACAGAACAACCACCTCAGAACTTGGTGGCTCAAAATAACAGCAGGTTCCTCAAAAAATTAAACAGACTTACAATATGATCCAGGGAATAGATCCGAAAGAATCAAAAGCTGGGATTCAAACACAATCATGTTCTAATTAATCTTAAAAGCTTTTGCACAGCAAAGGAAACCACAGACAAAATGAAAAGACAGCCTACGGACTGGGAGAAAGTATCTGTAAATGATGTGACTGCCAAGGGGTTAATATCCAAAATATATAAACAGTACATACAACTCAATAACAAAAAAAAAAACCCCACCAATTAAAAAAAATGGGCAGAAGATCTGAACAGACATTTTTTCAAAGCAGACATACAGATGGCTAACAGGCACATGAAAAGATGCTCAACATAGACAATTACTGGAGAAACGCAAACCAAAACGACGAGATACCTCACATCACTTAGAATGACTCTCATTAAAGTCTACAACTAGCAAACGCTGGAGAGAATACGGAGAAAAGGGAATCCTTGTACAGTGTTGGGAATGTAAATTGGTTCAGGCGCTATGGAAAACAGTATGGATGCTCCTCAAAAAATTAAAAATAGAACCACCATATGATGCAGCAATTCTACTCCTGGGTATATATCCAGAAAAAATGAAAAGACTAATTCCCAAAGACACCTGCACCCCAATGTTCATAGCACTATTTACAATGGCCAAGACACGGAAACAACCCAAGCGCCCATCAGCAGACGACTGAATTAAGAAGATGCGGCTTACAGAGAAGGACAAATACTGTATGATATCACTTATATGTGGAATCTAAAAAATAATACAAATAAATGTGTATGCAAAACAGAAAGAGACTCACAGATACAGAAAACAAACTAGGGGTTCCCATCGGGGAGAGGGAAGGGGGGGGCAAGGCAGGGAACAGGATTAAGAGGCAAAACGACTACAGACAAAGCAGACCAGCCGCAAGCGTACACTGGACGGCTCGGGGAATTACGCCATTATCTCGCAGTAACTTTTAACAGACACAATCTGTAAAAATACTGACTCACCTGAAACTAATATCGTAAATCAACTATTCTTCAATAAATAATGAATAAATGATAAAATAAAATCTTCCCCCGAGAAGTGCAACGGCGGTCGTCAGGGCCTGGGTGCAAGGCACGGAGAGCCGGCGTCTAACGGGCACAGCGTCCGCTTCGGGGAAGACGCAGACGGTCCAGGGGGCGGCGGCGGCGGAGGTTCGCAGCAACGCGGCCGGGCTTCGTGCGCCGAACGCCGCACTTACAGCCGGTGAGGAGCAGCAGAGTGCGTGTGTATCTTACGACAAGGAGGGAAAAAAGGAAGAGGAAGAAAAAGAAAAATCCAATCTGCGGTTTGTGCAAAGCGCGGCAGAAATGACCCACCTCTGCTCCCGGGGCTGGCGCGGCTCCTGGGCGGACCTGGGCGGCGGGGGCCGCTGGCACCTCCCTCTCTCCGCGGGCCTCCCGGGCGGCCTCTCCGCGAGGCCTCGCCTTGTCACCAACCGAACCAGGTACACGCGCCCCAGGGACGCCGAGGTTCGCAGGGAACAGGGTTTACCCGCAAGGCAGCCACACGAGGAAGCAGGGGGAGGAGCCTCAGCCCCGCTCCCCGGGAGGCGGGGCGTCAGGACGCGGGCTCCGGACGCGGGGCGCGCGGAAGGGACTGGAAGAAGGGGCGGCGCCGCGGCTCTGCGCAGGCGTAACTGGGCTCCGGCCTCTGCGGGCGGGCGCGGGGCCCCAGGTGAGCGTGGAGTTTTCGGCCCTCTGACGTCGAAAGGTCAAAGAGCAACACACGCGCATGCCCAGTGGGAGGGCCAGCGGTCCAGTCCTGCCTTAAATGGTTCCGCTTAACTAGACACAGCTGACGCCAACTCCCTGGACAACACCTGACTGTTTAGGCTGCTTGCAGAACGCGCCACGTGGAGGACACGCGAGTCTTTTGTTGCAACAGTTAAAATGACCTTGATGAGTGCGGGCAGGTCACAGGTGAGATGGATGTAACTAATGGTCACCTGGGGTTGCAGCCTTCTCAGGCTTCCAAGAGACGGAAGTAGAACCCGCGCTAAGGCCCGGGCCCTGAGACGGGCACAGCATCCCTTCCCAAAAGGCTGTTACTGGGGCAGAGGCCACAGAGCCCACCCAGATCCAAGGGGAGGGGACTGACACCCCTGCTTCTCCATGAAAGGGGTTTCACAGAGTTTGTCTTCTGTTTTCATCCCAGCATAAGGTGACAGTGGAGTGTGTATGGGATACTGAGGTACTGAGGAGACAGGATGCTGCTCTGGGGGTTCAGGGAGACTTTCAAGGCAAAGGAGACAGTTTCATCCAGGATGAGGTAATGGGTGTGAAAACCTCTTGTAAACCGTGAATTGTTCCCCCAGTGCATTACCAATGGTGACGACAGTAAATGCTGAATTAAGAGGAGGCTTTGCAGCTGCTTCCCAATTGATAAGATGCAAATACAGACCTGACTCTCACCTTATTAAATTCATCAAGTTGCTCTGGGCTACTAAGCCAGGAACATGCGTAGCAGGTCCCCATGGAAAGAGATGTGCATGCCCTTCAGGTATCAAGCCCCCTGCTGATGATACCCAAGTGGGCTGCCTCGCTGGGTATTCCACGCAAGGCCACCATTATGCATTGAATGCCACCATGTGCAGTGCACCCCAAAGAGAATTGTATTCATGAGCCGGTCATGGCCGATTCATTTTCTGCTAACTGTAGAGAAAATATTTGTCAAGCACAGTTTTTTCTAATAACCACGTTGTGGAAAAGAGACGGTGCTGAATCGAACGAGGTTCTGATCCTTCTCAATAAATGATTGCTGAATGAACAGGGATCATTAGGTAATCAACAAGGAGTCTTTCTGTTCCAATACACCTTTCATTAGATATAAACTTCTTAAACTAATACAGAAATACTGTACTGGCTTAAAAAAGAAGAAAATGAAACCCATTAATAATGAAAGCTAAGAAAATTCTATTCCAGATCACTCTTAGCCTTCCAATTTATAATTAGGAGAAATTGTTTTAAGATGGGTCTGGTAATTTCAAACTTTTGCCATCCTCACTTTGTTCTGTTGGACCAAATATTTGGAGTCAGTTGGGGCCTAAAATCTAGACAGAGTAGCAAATGTCATTCTCACATAAGAAGGGTCCAAGAATAAAGCAAGTAGGACTCAAGTTCCTGTTCCGTCCCCTCTCTCTCCTTCTGTGCACCTCGGTGTCCTGTTTTGCTCTTTCAAGTCTCTAACACCTGTTTAACCAAGTCCTTACACATATTCTCTGTAAAAAAAAAAAACCTGTGTGACCATGGCCATATCAACTAAGGCAAATATACATGTATGTCTTACCATGTACCAAGTCTACTGGAATTCCACCCAAAAGAACTAAGTACTTATGTTCATCAAAAGCTGTGTTCAGAATGTTCCTATTTGCATCATTTCTAACAGCCCAAACAGACCAAGTGTCCATCAATAGTAGATTGGGGCTTGGGGGGTATGTATAGCTCAGTAGTAAAACATGTGGGTCAGCATGCACAAGGTCGTGGGTTCGATCTCCAGTACCTCCACTTAAAATAATAATAATAATAAATTTTTTAAAAACTTTCCAAAAAAAACCCAGAATAGCTTTTTAAAAAATAGTAGATTGGATAAGTAATTACAGCATATTCATATAGTGGAATACTACACAGCAATGAAAAGGGGTGAACTGCCCCACTGGACATTGGTTATAACATTGAGTGTAAGGACCAGACACACAAGAGTGTGATTCCACTCATGTGAAGTTCAAAATCAGGCACAGCTAATCTCCAGTGGTGGAGCACTGATCTTTGAAGGGAGCTTGCAAGTGGATTTTTTCTATCTCTTGATCTGGGTGGCGGTTTATTTCAGTGTACATTTAAGATCTGTGTGCTCTAAAGTGTGTAGGTTATAATAAAGAAATTAAAATAAAATGTTTCAGTCTAGGTTCCTGCCTGAGCCCTGACTGCTTCAGGGAGATGTGCAGTGGCAGATTACAAAGGCTGGGTTGGACTCACCAGACCTGGAAGAGATCTGCAGAGGAGAGAGAGTCTGAATTCCCAGAGCAACAGCAGCAGAGATTCAAAGGCAGGCAATTCAGGCTTTACGAAGAGGAGGACTGATTCTAGGATCAGAGAAAGCCAGTGCTGCACGAGTCCCCAGACAACCTCAAAACACAAGAAATACAGACTAACCCAGTAAGACTGATTAGCTACTGAAACAAAAATAAGGAAAATCTCCTAAGCTAGTTCTAAGGAGATATATATATATAGAGAGAGAGAGAAAACATATTTTGTCAACATAAATTGTGTATTTCTCTATACTGAACAGGTTAAACAGAAATGAAGTTAAATTATATGTGTATCATAAAAAACACTGGATGCCACCTGCACTGTATCCTTTGTCCCCCCAACACCAACCCTTGGAGGTGTGTGTCATGAACCCCCTTTTACAGAATTCACCCTGAGATCAGAGACTGCAGACCCCTGGTCAAAGGCCACACCACAGGTCGGAGAAATGGGTTTGAACTTGGGCCCATCTATCAAGGGAGCTGGATAGAACCAACTATATCCAGAAGGGGAAAGCTGAGTTTCCAACAGACTCCTTTCAAAACATCAGTCAAAGGCTGAGAGCAGACAGCCTCATATAGTAAGTTACTCCTGTTTCAAATTTCCCTGTGTGCATTTTGTACACACACGGGGCGATTTTATATACATGTTGCAGATGGCCATCAGTCTTCCACAACTGTCACGTCTGCTGAGTAAATAATGTCTTCTGTAACCTAGGATTTTTCTAAATGGAAAGACCTCCACTTCAAGATGGTTGAAATTAAGATGCCAGTTTTATGTTAAAAATCGATCTTAAGGCTGCCATCATAAACTGTTTACCCCTTTTATCATCTCCTATTTAAAAGTTGTTTTAAACACTAATTCTAAATTTCTGGATCTTGATTTGAGTCTCTGTCCTTCAATCTGGGGTCTAACTGTTAAAGGTATTCTGAAGATTTAGCTGTGAAAAGTGAAATGATTGCGCAGCCAGCTTCCTACGTAAAACTTTGTAATTTTATCCCGAAGTTACTCTGTCCTGGTGCTGTGGGTTAGAGTTCACATTCGAAAATAAGTAACATTTTAGACAGGAGGGACAGCGGGACTGTCTTTCTAAGGTTTTATTCTCCCACTTTTCACTGACACATGATTCTCTTCAGAAGAACAGGGTCCAAGGGAAGCAAGTAGAAATTGCTGCAGGGAGCACACGTGCCTAGTGTAAGCTCGCGATCTGCTGGACAGGGTTTACCATTTCTAACTCTCTGGCATCTTTCCTTTACTCACCTCCTTAAAGGCACTTGAATCACAACAACATTCATATTTTCAATTAAGAGAAAAATTTCAGAAGTCAAAGAAATTTTCTACGTAAGTATTTGGGAATGAATGGGCTGAATGGAGATAGCTCATCTCTGGCTCTGAGGGAAAGAGCACACAGCGGGATGGAGCTGTCCGCTGGGCTCTAGCACCTAAGGAGAAGCAGGGTTAAGGTGGATGATGATGAGTTGGGTTCTCACTCGTTTGCCTGATTTTTGCCTCCTTGCAGTATTTTGGCTGCTCCCTTAAAAATGCAAGGGACGAGGTGGGGGTGGGGGTTAGGGTTAGTGGAGCTCAGGGGTAGAGCACATGCCTAGCGCGCACGAGGTCCTGGGTTCAAGTCCCAGTCCCTCCGTTAAGTGGGTAAAATGTAATAAGAGGCTCTAAAAGTTGAGCACAAAGAGGGTGCCTTCCCCCGGGGCCAGGTTCCACCCGCTTCCGGGCCCCCCGGGCCCTTCTCTGGGCAGGTCCCAGGGAGTTCCCCTGTTTCCCTGCATTTTTAACGCTCCTGACGCCACCCGCTCCATATCTTGGGATTCCTCCACTGATTACACGCAGCTTTCTCAGACGCTGTGATTTTGCTCCTGTTCAAGAACTTGCTGGGGTTTTAAAAAGTTCCCGACAAGTTCACTTGGCTGTATCTGCTGGCGCGTGATGAACTCAGCAGGTCCGGCAGGGCTGGCCGGTGCCTGGGATGCTTGTCTTCCGTCCTAGCGACTGACAGGGTCGAGCTGGTTTCTGGACCGTGGGACCCCCCTCCCCACATCCCCCGGCTCCTGCACGCACACACCCCACACACGAGTGGGTCTGCACTGGACGGTGGGGTTTAACACCCATCATTCATTTCAGTGCTGCAGTTCTTCAAAGTCCATTAAAAAGAACCAAACTTATTCCTTTCAAGCACTTAGAAAGCTTACACAACTAAAAGCAAGCATCTGTGCGTTAATTGAAACCACTTTAAGGAACAGCTGAGGGGGGGTGTGGTGGGGCGATGTTAACTCCAAGCAAAAGACTGCTGTGAATTTGCAGGAAACAGAGATGAAGCCTCAGAGAGGAAAAGGGACGAGGTGTGAGCGCCGTTACTAGGAAGGGGCACACTGAGGAGAGGACGCAGGATGCCGAGCTTTCCGACCCTGACCTCCAGCACCATTTACACTTTTCTCCCGTGTCCAGACCTCTTGTGAGCGCCTGCCCGGACTCGCCTCACCAACTCGGTTCTAACCTTCATGCTTCCCTTCTGCAGGAAACTTAAATCCTAACTTGTAACAAAACAAGGAGAAAATACAAGTCACAGAATCCATCAAAAAAAGCGGTGCAATCTCGAAAAAATGAGCTCCAGGTAAATGTTCCAGATGAAATGTCCCCTTAGTCTAGGGACCTACTCAGAAGCGGAAGGCTAGCTGGAAGGTGAGCACTGCAGAGTAAACAAGCCGGGAAAATGCATTTGTCTTAATGGTCTTCTCACCACTTTGAATGTTGATATTCTTGTTAAATTTTAACTTTCCCAGAGGCAGGAGAAATGATAGGCAATCAGAGTTTCCGGGCTCTTAAACGGACACAAAGAACTGGTTACTTTCTTCCTTGCGATCAAAGGCTCTGACCTTCCCACACACGGGGACACAGAAGCCCCGGAACCGCGATGACCAGCACTGAAGGTGTCCACACAGAAGGTGCACGGCAGCAGACCTTTCCTGTGAAGTGTGGCCTGTGTTTTTCCGACAGCACTGACTTACGAGGTGCACATTACACCTTAGAGGTTCTGATTCCTTGACAGTAAGGAAGGCACCAAAACCAGGTATTTGAACGTTTTTCCTTGGTTAGCTAAATTTCTCCAGTTTTTACCAAAACTGAAAAGATCTGAGGTTGCTTCTAGGAATGTTATATTTACTGGAAAGACCAAGTAGCATTCATTAAGTGAAAGATTCATTTCACTTATTAAAGTGCACTTTTGCTTAAGTCATGATACTTGGTTACAAGGGAAAGAAGGAAAAGTCAGACCATCTCACATAGAAAAGAAAGAACTCTCCATCCCTCTGTGTTTAAATACGGCTGCTGAGAAGGTGGCCAGGGGACTCCGGCACCGCGGAAGGACGGACTGACTACATTAGGGACTGGCGAACCACGGCACGACGGCCACCTCTGGCAGACTGCCTGGATTTGTACGGCCTTAGAACTTAGAATGGCTTTTACATCTTGAAATGGCTGGGGAAAAAAAAGTCAAAAGTGGGCTATTTTGGGAGATGTGAAAATTATATGCAGTTCGAATTTCAGCATCCATCAATCAGGTTTTGTTGGAACTCAGCCAGGCTTATTTATGTACCCTCTAAGGCTTCTTTTGTGAATAATTTTAGGGACAACTGGCCTGCAAAGCCTAAAATACTTACTCTCTGGCTCTTGACTGAAAAAAAAGTTCCCCAGTCCCTAGGGCAGGATGCCCTCTAAGGTCCCTTTCACCCCCAAATTCCTAGGAACTTTATTCCATAGACAAGCTGGGCTCCTCCATCAAAGACAACGCACAGAACACACGTCAGCCTGATCATCTAATGGCCCCCAAAGAACTGTTTATTTTGCGCTGTCATCATCTCCCATGGAGCACGTCAAGCAATGCTGACTCAGAACGTACCACGGACCTCCCAGATGTTAATTCCTTTTCAAGGTAGGCTCTGCTCTTGGTTCTCGAAGGCAACACTGATGCTTTTTAGCAATTTTATGCTATTAACAACTTTAACAGACCGTCTGAAAATTTACCAAGTATAATGAAAATGAAAAAGCCCAACTCCCCTAGGAGTTCATACCATAAAATATTTATTCACAAGCAAAATGATTTTCCCCTGCCTTCCGTTATTAAAAAAATCTGACAGTATCTTCGCTGATACCAATTGCCAACGTGGTTTTACATTATTCAGTCACGAGACAGAGAGATGATGGGTAAAGACAGAGAGAGGTGACAGAAGGGACAGCTGACTGATGACAGATGACTACAGATGGAGACGCAGATATGTACAAGGCCATACCTCACCATCGTTAATTAGAAGTCTTGGTTTTGCTAGCAGGTGGAGCTTGACTTGCACACACTTCAACTTATAAGTAAACAATGCACAAATAAACTCACTTGAATTTCAGACCACTGGTAATGAATACAGGGCCTGCTGAGGACTAAGAGGAAAACAAAAACTAACTTTGTGGGGGAGAAAGGCTGTCTCTCTTTGAAAAGCTTTGTCTCGACTTACTAGTCCCGACTGCCCGAAAAACAAGCCATTTTGATAACGACAGTATAGAAAGCCCCTGGTTTGCAAAGTCAGTCGTATCTGCGGTTTAAATTTCATCCCAAGTCTCAGATTACGGCTGAGGACCTTCACTAGGCGTCTCTGTAAAGCATTTCTTTGGATTTTTATAGGGAAAAGAAGAAAATGTTTTTATCGGACCCAGGCAGAGACGCTGATCCTCATTTATGACAACAGTAGTTACCTTCACTCGGTGCTACGTAGACTTGGAGATCGAACACCAAAGAGAATGAAATGCCAAGTCACACCACATGGCAACACTGAAAGTAACTTGGAGAAGAAGCGGGTGATTTGAGTTTATGATTTCAGTATAAAAACATCTAATTACTTCTTCTCAGATGTCACTGTGAAGGCAGAGATTTAGGAGATACCATCGCGAAGGGGGAGGGTTTTATGACCATACCACCGGCTACTTCGAGATTAAAACAATCCCAGAGTTCATCAAGGGCATTAGTTAAGGAACCATGCAATTTCTTTCAGTCTCTTTTTAATGTAGAAAATCACTTTGTAATAAGATTTCTACACAAGGTAAAAAAGCACAAAATAGACCCCAAAAAGCACAAAAATAGACAATATATAGGTATCTTTTTACAATGAAATTAAGATGGGAAACACTGAAGTCAGTGATTAACCTCAGAGTTCAAACTGGTTTCCTTTTATAATAGTTGTTCTCCACATCTCCCCCTAAACCATAGATGCTTATTGAAAAACTGGCCCAGGCCAAAGGGAGAGAACAGGTATTCTGATCTTGTACAATAAAAAGCAAAAAAGAATAACGATGAAACAATAAAACCCCTTAATCCACCGGTTTCCAAAGTTCTTCTGACACCATACCTCAAGGGCACTTAAGGGCTCACATCTGTCACACAACGTCATCGTCAACAACACGGGCATCTCCAGGTGATGCGCTTTCCCATCATAAATCAATCACGCACCGGGACGAAGCAAATCCAGAAACGCTAATTCGGGAAAAGACGTTTTCATACAGTTTGGGGGCAAATGAAGCCATCCGAGAGAATCGTGCCATGAACAGCCCCACCACGCACGAACTTCCACCTGGAGCATCCTTCCCGAGTCCACAGCTTCTGCTCTCCTGTCTGGCACGGGAACCGGCCACACCTTGCGTTACACGGTCACAGCGGGGTACATCTTCTGTTCACTGTTAGTGTGAGGGAAGGGGGCCTGGATCTGCCTGTAGCCTGTCTGCAGGCTGTCCAGAAAAGGGGGCACAGGGGTCATGGGCACCGAGTCATGCTGCACTGGGTACCCCACGTAGGGGGCATGCAGGTACTGCCCCTGGTGGGGCACGATCTGGGTGGCCTGCTGGCAGTTCAGCACCGAGAAGTTCGTAGGCATGTTGACGTACACGTTGTTCATGGTCCCCTCGGGCAAGCAACAGTTGGTCTGCGACCTGGTGGGGGGCGCCCGGGCCCCCGAGTTGGCGCTGGAGCTGGAGCTGGCCGCTGTGCTGGACTGGCGGGACGAAGACCCTCGGGAAGTGCTGGCGCTGGGGATCATGGGGATGGTCTCCATCAGGCGGGTGCCCCCCGGGGCCCGGCTCTGCTGGGGCTCCTGCTTGGGCCGGAGGCATCGGCAGCAGCAGGCCGCCACGAGCGAGCCCAAGATGATGAAGGCGACAAACACGGACCCGACGATGAGGAAGGGCACGTAGATGGGGACTGAAGGAAAGGAGAGAAACAAACTGTGGTGACTTCCTGTAAGAAGGCAGTGAACGTCGGGGGTGGGCAGTGGAGATGGAGCAATGGCGACGCTGAGACCCACACTCAGGAGCCCAGGCTGGGCTGGGCTGGGCACTGACGAGGCCACAGAAGCTCCGTCCTTTATCAAGTGCTTAGAAAGGGTGGTCGGACCCCACAGGTGGGGCGGCTTGGGCCCCCCAGCAAGACTGTTAACATCACAGGTGGGGGGGAGGCACAGCTCAGGGGTAGAGTGTGTGCTTAGCATGCACAAGGTCCTGGGTTCTATCCCCAGCACCTCCATCTAAAAAAATAAGTAAATAAATAAACCTAACTCCCGCACCCTGCAAAAAAAACAAACGAACAACCACCTACAGCTACACGGCAACACTGACTGAGACAAATACCCGATGCAGCAAAAGCCTGAGTGTAAGGTTTCAGGACTGCTCGAGAACTCCCACAGTAACTGAACTGTCCACGTTCCTGTCCGCTAGTTATGGGACCTGCATGGAAACGAGTTTAAGTTATTTAAAAGTCTTCTTTTTTCCAGACATTTATTTACATTCCTTGCAAACTTCTTTTATCAATGTTTAGCAAGTTCTTGTTTCATAGGCAAGTAAATCAGAAATTGAGGTCAGGCTCTAGTCACAACTACTTCCGAAAAGAGTTTGTAAGGTACAGAGATCAAAGAAGTGTTAAAAGGAAAAAAAAAGCCCTCCACATACGCTTGCCTCACCGAAGGCTGCTTCTTAGGAGGTGGGCCTGGCATGGGGGGTGGGAGCGAGCTGTCCAGGTAGAGGGGCATCTATATGTTATTAAGAAATAAACAAATAATGTGAAAAAAATACCCCAGACATTATAGCAAAACTAGCTGAAAGCACTCTAAGTCCACATATGAGTTTTGGGGGAGAAATAACTGTTCTCTTTCCAGGATTTTAATTGGGAGCATGAATAACTATACAGGGCAATGTTGCTGGACGCCCTCCATGCTTCTCAATTAGACGTGCTGTCCTAGACTCCACACCAGACGTGAGAGGGACAGAATCTTTAGGAAAAAAAAGACTTTAAAGTAGGATTTAGAAGGCATCCCCACCGACCGCCAGCTGCCTACTGATTTGTTCAGTCATCCCAACTTTCTGGAGACCATCAGCCGCCAAAGCGGCAGACAGAGGAAGCAGTCTGTCCTGGGCTCATTTTTCCAGGTTTATTCCAGGACCACACACCCTGCCACGGCGCTCGCCTTTTAAGACAGCATTTCTGGAATTACTCTCCCTTCTTCTCCTCAGATGCAGGGCCGCGGACCTGTAGAAGCTAATGAAATGCCTGACAGCAAAGGGAAGGGTGCCAAAGCAAGCGCCTCTCCCCACGCTCCAGGCAGCCCTGCGAACGCGGCTGGAACCCCGCTCTCGGCTGTGGAAAAGTCCTCCCCTTCTCTGAACCAACTGCAGAAGCAGCGGAGACGCCCCTCTGTGACAGGTGCGCCCTTCCACCCGGACCACATCCTCCCTCCCACACACAAACTGGGGTAGCCCCTCGAGGGAGAGGGTCCAGGATGCTCGTGACAAGCGAAGGAAGTGGAACCTAGCCAACGCTTTCTGGCATTTGTTTATTTTTCCAATTCTAACTCGGGCAATTTAAAAAATACAATTAAAAAAATTCAAAGCCGCAGAGAGTGGATTGGCAGCGCTCTGACTGTCACACCGACGAAGTCTGAGTGGTAAGGAGACAGAGGAGGGAGACAGGTGTATCCCGGTCTCACCGAGGATTCGACTCCCCTGGGGTCTGGAGGAGCCTATCACCCCGGGGGCAGCCTAGAGGAGCTGCCTTTCCTCTGAGGAGCCTTCAAGTGCCCCTGCCAGCCCTCCCGCGAGGGGGCGCCCCCGAGACACCACCCCTTCCTAGGAATTAGACCTATGGAGACAGGAAACATGGGGGGGACAGAGGGTCCTGGGCAGGAGGAACCTGGGGCTGTCGGCAGCCCACCGTACATTGGATGTTACGTTTGCTTTGGGAAATCCAAGCCAAGCCATTCGTTAGCTGACAGAAGGGGAAACTGAGGCCCAGGGCGATGAACGGTGCCCCGCTTCGCACACATTAATGGCTGGGTGAGAATACAGGCACGCCTCCCGTCCCAAGACCCCTTCCCCTTCCTGGTATTTCAGGCTCCTAATTCCCGTCCCCTCTCCAAGCTTCTGGGTCCTGCCGGCTAGGCAAGGCCCCTTCTCCCCTTTCCACTCCGCCCGGCCCGCCTACCTGCCGAACCGTCGGGGCCGTCTTTGTCCGCGCGGCCAGGCTCGCCGGCGCCCTGCTGGCGGTCGTTGTCGCAGCCGCCCTGGTCCAGGCGCGCCTCGGCGCTGGAGCAGCAGTAGCGCAACGCGCAGCTGCCGCAGCAGATGGTGGCGTCGCCGCCGTCGAAGCGCTCGGGGCACTGGAAGCCGATGCGCCAGACGCCCTGCGCGTCCAGCCAGCCGTGGCAGTACTCGCCGCTGGCCCGCGCCCCCGCCGCCAGCAGCGCGGCCAGCAGCAGCCGCAGGAGCGAAGCGGCGTCCCGAGAGGCGGCGGACGGGTGGCGTCCGCCCCACATGGCACCACCCTGGGCGCGGGCGGCGCGTCTCCACGGGGCGCAGAGCCGACTCCGGGAGGGGCTGAGGCCGGGACCTCTTCGCTGAGTGTCCGTTCCGTGGAGCTTTCCACGCAGGCCACTGCTCCCCGCCGCGACGTCCGGGAGCTAAGCCATGCCCTCCCTCGGCCGGTGGCCTGGTCCCGCCGGAGACCGCCTTGAGAGTGGGCACGCGCTGCTAAAAGTCTCCAGGTGCGAGTCAGAGGGCCCCCGGGGCTGCCGTCCCGCAGTCCCCGGAGGCTTCAGCCTCGACAGGACCCTCCCGGTGCATCCCCGAGGGGACGCTCGCTCAAGCCGGACGACCGCTGGGCCCCGGAGCCAGGGCGCTCCCGCAGAGTGTAAGCCTCGGGGTCCCGCACGCGAGTCGGGGCGCGTCTCCCCTCCTCTATTCCCCTCTCGGGCGGAGAAAAGGGGCCAAGAAGACGGGCAGCAAAACTCCGGGCAGCAAGTGCAGCAGCCGGCCGCGCTCAGTCTCCTGCGCTCCGAACTCGGTCCGCATGGCTCCGGCCGCACCGCCCGGGCAGCCCTCCGGGTGCAGCCCCAAAACTCCGCTCCGCAAGACGGACGGTCGATCCTCCCGGCGCACGCGGGCGTCCAGGACGCGGACGAGGGTCCTGCGCGCCCCGCCGCAGTCCCGGGAGCCGGCCGGGGCTGGCGGCGTCCGCGGCTGCTGCTGGGCGCCGGTCCAGATGTGTGTGGCTCGACCCGCTCCCCCTCCTCCGCTCTCCGAACGCAGCACGCTGAGTCCGGCTCCCCCTTCTCCCCTGCTGCTGCGCCCTCGGGAGGTGTGCACCGATGGGCGCCTCCCACGGAAGTTTCAGTCCTCCGGGCTATGAAAGAAACAGAGCGCAACGGCGCCCGCACACCCGCGCGCCCAGCTCCGACTCGCCCGCTGCGCCGCTGCGCCGTGCTCTTAAGAGGGGTCGGCGCCGCGGGCGCGCATGCGCGCGGGTGCTCGCCCCTCCCCCCCCATTCCCCCCCCCCCCCCCGCCGCCGCCCGGCGCCCAGGGCCCTTCACCTTCGGACTTGGGCGGAGAGGAGCCGAGCGGCTGCAGGCGGTGGGCTGCCGGCCAGAGCAGGCGCAGGGGCAAACGGAGCTTAAGCAATCTGGGCCTCGCAGACACATAACAAGATTCGTACTAAGAGCAGACTCTTTGCTTACTGAAGGTTTTAGGCATTCAAAATTCAGTTTGAGTCTCCAAACTTCCCAAAGAAGGATTCTAATTATGCTCCATTTTACAGACACTGAAGGTGCCACTCAGATGAAGGGTCCCTCTCAGCTCCCAGCAGCTGCTGTCCAGGCCCCGGCCAGTCACGGGCCCCGCCTGGGCAGCGCGGTGGGCTTGGGCTTCGCCAAGGTGGGACGCAGAGCTCCGCGCAGACGCGCCACGTTTGGCCGCTGTCTGGCTGATTCGTGCCGCTTCTTTTCTTTCTATATTTGGACATAGCGATTTATTGGATTCAAGCAGAAAGGTGCCTCCCTTCAACATTTGGCCCTAGTGGTGTAGACAGCTGCAGTTAGGAAGCAAACAAGGTTCCGACAGACCAGCAAGGCGGCTTTGATGCGGAGAAATTAATAGCCCCTGTCTCACGGAAGCTGAGACGACAGGTGCTGATGCAATTCAAGCAGCAGTGATTATTTTTAAAGGAACTGATGGCCCTTCCGACACGGTCTGGAAGTTAGCGACCTGAAATCTAGGCCCAGCCCTACCACGAAAAGAATCCTGCATTTTGCTAGCCTCAGTGGAACACAGGATGTGCTGACCACTGAGGTCTCTTCCAAGTCCGAGACCGCGGAACACGAGGTGACCTTACTCACAGCGAAGACTCCGCTGTTCAAACCCCACGGGGCACTTGTGCAGGCCCCGTGACTAGGCGTCCACTGGCCCCAGAGAGTCAAAGGAAGCAAACACCTTCGTCTTTCCTGTAAACCTGTCCCAACACTACACTGTATACCACTGCATTTTTGGTGGGCTATTTTTAGCGACATAAAATGATGTATTTTAAATGCACCAGCCTCCAACTTTTCTTAATAAGTTAGGAAAATTTTCATATCAATTTTTTCATCCCACAGACACACGCTAAGCAGTTACAGTCTACTGTGCTCCACATTGGGTACCGGAGATTCACCAAGAAGCCAAACATCATGGCCATTTTCTTCAAACAGAGCTTGAAATCTCTGGAGTAAAGCAGAAATTAGCCAGAGAGACAAAGAACTGAATAACCAAAGCTGGTACAAGTGTTAGAAAGCTATGATCAGAGTTCACAAAAGATAAATGCTGGAGAGGGTGTGGAGGAAAGGGAGCCCTCCTACACTGCTGGTGGGAATGCAGTTTGGTGCAGCCATTATGGAAAACAGCACAAAGATTCCTCAAAAAACTAAAAACAGACTTACCATATGATCCAGCAACCCCACTGCTGGGCATATATCCAGAGGGAACCTTAATTCAAAAAGACACATGTACCCCAATATTCACAGCAGCACTAGTTACAAGTTACAATAGCCAAGACATGGAAACAGCCTCAATGCCCATCGACAGATGACTGGATAAAGAAGCTGTGGTATACTATTACAGTGGAATACTACTCAGCCATAAAAAAGAATGAAATAATGCCATTTGCAGCAACATGGATGGAACTGGAGATTGTTATTCTAAGTGAAATAAGCCAGAAAGAGAAAAATACCATATGATATCACTGATATGTGGAATCTAAAAAGAAACTGACACAAATGGACTTATCTGCAAACAGAAACAGACTCACAGACATAGAAAACAAACTTACAGTCACCAAAGGGGAAAGGGGGGTGGGAAGGGATAAATTGGGAGTTTGAGATATCCACATATATCCTACTATATATAAAATAGATAAACAACAAGTTTACACTGTAGAGCTCAGGGAACTATATTCAATATCTTCTAGTAACCTACAATGAAAAGGAATATGTGTATGTATATGCATGACTGAAACATGCTGTACACCTGAAATTGACACAGCATTGTAAACTGACTATGTCAATTTTAAAAAAGAGAAAGCTCTGATGGGTGATACACAGCATCACTTTAAGCATATACTTGGGGTGCGGAGCAGAGGGAGGGGAGAAAAATCATCAAAGGCATGGCACTTAGGCCAGAAGCAGCTGAAAGGTTTTCAATTAGAGTCTTTTTCTTAGAAGACACCATCAGCTAATGTTTCTTGGGGGCTTTTTCTATGCCAGGCACCGTGCTATGTTTTACATGCATCACCTCATTGAATCCTCACAGCAACACTATGAAGAAGACGTAATTAACTCCCCTCATTGTACTGGTTGGGGATAACTTGCCCAGTCCTTACAGACAGAAGGTGACGGTTTGCCTGGACAGCACGTGGTGGTCCAAGCAGACTCCCAAGCTGGCCCACCACACTGCTGGACACCAGTCTCCACTACGGAAAGCCCAGAATTGACTGTGAACTCTATACTAATCACCAGATGGTTAGGCATCGTAATTTTCTCCTGGCACCATAAAATGATGTGGCTGGTGTTCAGACGGTTAATACTTTACTTTTTTCCCCTACTTTTGGAAAAAAGAGTCATGCAAGGGAATTGTACATTTCTTCAGACAGTGCCCAAGCCATACCATCCCCCCTATTCATTTATCCTCTTCTAGAAAAGACCCAAGATTTGTCAGTTTATTTATGAAGAAAGCCATGGTGACCATATGCATGTTGAAATTGATTTAGTGACCTGATGGTGCCAGAGCTTAAACACTGTAAGTTTTTCCCAAATGGTTCACAATTTAATCCACAACCAGCAAACTTGGAAGTGCAGAGCTTTGAGCAAATCCATCCCTTTCTTTTACTGCTGTGTCCCTGCATTCCTTAGAAGTCAGAGAGGCCTGTTTCATGGTTACTCGAGGTGGTGGGTGACTGTCTTCAATGCTCAGAGAGCCTTTATTTCACTCTGTTACTCCCTCTGAATTGATCTTACTTTTTCTTTATGTGTCTAGTATGTTGTCTTGAAATTTTATAAAATTAGTTGTCGAATACTTCCTGAGCATCTTTGTGGGAGGTGCTACTGGGAGATAATAAGGTGGTGGTGTTCCTTCCATAACAAACAAAAAGGAATTCCCTCAACAGACAGCCTTAAACTATTTTACTAGTCTCTTCTGAGAAACTGTAACTAGTCACCATAACATATAGGTAGTAGTATTAATAATTTATTATAATCAAAACTAAATGTCAAGCAGTCCGCCAAAGCACATTTAAACACACGTGAAGGCGTGCCCTCCTCCCGTTTAAGAAGCTGGATTCTAGACGTTAACTGCAGAAGTATTCAGGGTATTCTGCCTTCCAGCCCGCCTATATACACATATAAAATACAGCTGATTTCAAAACAAACTTCTAACATATCTGCAAGAATACAAGTGCAAAGTCATAGAACTAAAGAAATGATTACTTATAACTTTGCTAACTGGCGTTGGTGCAGATCATATGGAGGTAATCATATTTCATTTGGCTGACAGGTCTAAAAGCTGCAAGATCTACAGTGTTTTTCTGTAAGTGTCAACAAGAGCAAAAGGTTCTTACCGTCTGCACACCATTCAGCAGCCTGTTTAGAAGAATGGCTTCCCCTGCGTTCATTCATTTCTTCCCCTCTTCGTTTATAAACAGAAGTCGTGTTGAAAATTCACATTTGGTTTACCAGGAGTTCTTTTAAGTTTAAAGTGTTTGCGTTAACAAATGAGACTTCAAATCCAAACAAATATGTTCATTTACATTTCTTTTAATTTTGTCCTATGGTTACTTAACTGCATCTGAAAATAAAATCAGTCATAAAGTTTTGAAAAAAAGTCTTTCTTGTTGCTTTAAAATTTTTCATTTTTCATCTTCCTGGTTTTTTTCCTTGTAATTAATATACTGACTTTCAGAAAAGTTATTTCCATATTTAAAATTCTTTTTCTTCTCATCTATGATTAACTTTAAACATTTGACAGACTTCTCTCCCTTCACCATCCTTCCCCGTAACCCCAGAGTTCTACTGAGCCATTTTTAAGTCAATTTTGATGTTTACTATTGTTTTATTTTCTTTTTGGAGATATGGAGTTAAAAACCACCCAGGACAACAACTCCCAATAATGCCAGAGTATCTAAAAAGGGCGGCATAAACAAAATCAAAGTAACCTCAGAAAGCCTGAAGCAAATTTCTGCAAATCATACATCGGAGAAGAGCCTAGTATCCAGAGTATGTATACAACTTGACAACAAAGGCTAACAACCCAATCAAAAAACAGGCAAAGGACTTGAACACACATTTCTCCAGAGAAAACACACCACAAGGACATGAGAAGATCATGAGTTAGCATCATTAGTCATAGGGGAAACGCCAGTCAAGGTCACAATAACATTTCACAGCTACTAGGATGACAACAGTAATAATAATAAACAGAAAATAACAAGGGCTGGAGAGCACACAGAGAAACTGGGACCCTCATACACTGCTAGTTGAGAAGGTAAAGCCACCGTGTGAGACAGTGTGATGGTTCCTCCAAAGTTAGACACGGAATTACCACACGGCCCTGCAATTCCACTCCTAACACATCCCCAAAGGAGCTGAAAAGATACGTCCACACAAAAACCCGAGCATCAAGGTTCATAGCAGCACTATTCACAACAGCCAGAAGTAGAAGCAATTCCATGTCCATCCGTGATGAACAGATAAACAGAATGTGCTGTATCCATCCAACTGGAATATTATTTGGCCATAAAAAAGGAATGCGGTACTGATACACACTACAACATGAATGGCCCTTGAAAACACCATGATAAATGAAAGAAGCCAGACATGAAGGGCACATAGTGTATAATCCCATTTACATGAAATGTCCAGAATAGGGCAGTCCACAGAGACGGTAAGACAAGTGAGGTCTTCCTAAAATGGGAAGCCACTGGGGTCACAGCCCTACACCTGTGGACCCAGAGGGATGAGGTGCAGTGACAGGGGTACGAGCTAGAAACAGTCTGAGGAAAGTAGATATCCATCCAAAGACGAGGCGGCAAATGTGTGCAGATTCAAAATGGCGGGAGGATGGGTTGGTTACTGCACAGATCCAGGTTCAATTCCCGCCCCCCAAACATTGTGTTCACGTCTCTACTGATGTACTGGGATCACGAAGTCTTTTGTCTCCCGGTCTAGACAACAACTCCTTGAAGGCAGGAAACAAATCGTGCTTATCTTTGGGGCCTCACAGTGTAGACAGTTTACCCAGTCAGTAAACACTTAAAAGCACATGCTGTGTGCCAGGCACAAAAATAGTGAATATTGAAGTGTTAATTTCAAGGCCTTGAAATCAGTAACGATGAAAGCCATTCTGAGCGCAGCAGTTTGGATATAAAACATCTGGTAAGACCAGGTCTACCACCTGGCACCGGGGATGAAGTCCTTAGACTCAGACTTGGGTTCAGAGGGAAGGAATTCCTAGCAGAGCCTCCCATGGCCCCGCCCCGCAGACCTGCTTTGGAGGCTAAAGGTGAGAGTGGTTTGCAACGAAGGAAGATGAGAAAAGGAACAAGCCGTTTCCTGTGTGTCCCCAGGTGAAATCGAAAAGTTCACCATCTACAGAATCGGTGCCCACAGCTCTCCTCGTCTGTGGTGTAGGGGGAACGGGGCATCCCAGGTCTTCCGCAGGCCTGGGCCCCAGTGAGGCTCCTGGCCCCAGCAGGTGAGGTGGCACCACTGAGCGTCAGGGATGGCCAGGAAGCTGCCAGCCTCGGTGGGCACCAGAAGGGCGAGTCTGAGGTTACTCTGTAGGGAGTCCCACAATGGAGAGGAATTTCCTCATGGGCCGGGGCTGGTCCCTGCAGAGCGCGACAAGGTGGCAAAAGGTCTAAAATTATGTAGTACAAAATTATGTTGTTTTACGTAGAATTTGAATATAATTCCAGATTTTTAACTGAAGTCACTCAGAAGGCGCTTTGGGGTCGCAGGTTCCTTGGGATTCCTCTCTTCAGATCACTGTTCTTCTATGACAGGGTCACAGAAAAAAATCCCATTCATCCTGGGTGTTTAGATTTGATACAAACAGGAATTCCCTTCATCAAACCTGCCTCACCAGTCTCCTGGTGAAAACATAAAAAGATAAAAGAACCATTGTGCTGCTGATTTGAGCAGAAACGGAATGATGGAATTCACAGCGCGGCCGCAGCCCTCCTAATTAGCCCTGCCCACATACTTCAACTTTTCTAAACCAAGCCCTCCTCCATTTTACAGTTTCAACTTTTTTTTTTTTTGATCTTTTGGATTAGTAAGAGATTTTCTTTGGCTTTTGCAAGAAGTCAAACTCTCAGGAAACAACTGAATTAAACTTCATATTTGCTTCAAAGTCCTTAGCACCTCGCATCCGTGTTTCCTCAAAATGTCTCCATTGGAGGAATAAAGGGAGAATGTTCTGCACTGTGCAGGATTCAAATGAGCAGGAAAGCGTCTGATGAGTCCCACAGCCTACGCGCGTTAGCATCCCAATTACACCTTAAGACTCGTTAAGTATTGCAGACATTCTGCAGCTTGACAGCATTCAGGAGACTTCTCGTTTGATATTGTAAGTTCTCGTATAATGTAACGGTTCTCTGGAGGGTCTCCAACCTACTAGCCTTCATTACCTAATTAGAAGAAAGGGCTTTTAAAAATGTTTTTATGTCAGAAAATATGCTTGAATAGCTCTGAGACGGAGGCTCAATCAGCTAATAACACCTATTGACTACTGAACACCTGGTACGTGCCAGGCACTGTGCTAAACTCTTTGATATCATTATAGTGTCTCTTCCAATAAGTGTGTTATTAAGTAAGCTTAAAAAAAAGGTTTAAATTCATCCACTTTTCTAAAATTTCCCAGTAAGTTAAAAAGGAACCTGCAGCCCACGCAGAACGTCATCCCATTGATTTTAACACAAGCATCGTTAGCACCCCTTCCGAGGCCTCTCTTTTCAACGCGCTGGGTTCTGATGTTACACAAGTGAGATGTCTTAGGGGAGGAAGCGCGTGTCCCTGGCATTCTTAGTTTCCATGACCAGTCTCCTTCGTGTGCACAGCGGTTTGACCGTATCAGGCGTACCTAATCCTTACTTCTTTTATTCCTGAAAGTGGGTCAATTTACTTTAGAGACACGAGGTCTGGAAGGAAATACTAGGCAAATGGAAAGCAGAGAAGTATAAAAAGGCTTAAGGTGACGAGGTATGGCGCCCGAGGGAAATAAGGAGATGGAGTTTGCTTCAGAAGCACCTTGAACCACGTGAAGGATTACTGTAGGGGCGCCCTTAGTGCCCCCGTCCAGAGAGGGCAGCCTAGATGGAGCCGAGCTACACTCCAGGTGATGTGCAAAGCCCACTCTCCAACCAGTGCAGGTGCAGAAGCAGGAACGCAGAGGCTAAGATGAGGGGCTGAAACCTCCCAGCCCCTCTCTTCCTGCAGAATTTGCTAAATAAACTCCGGCCTCAGAAGGAGAAGGAGCACCTTGGGACAGCTGTGCCGCGGACAGGGCCAGGACTGGTTACATTCTTGAGATTCCTTACTAGTATTCCTTGAATCTCACTCTACAATGTGGAGGTGTTCGGCTTATAATAAAGAAAACAGCAAACACGGTTCATGTTTGTCCTTGTAATATTGCTCAAATTTCCTGACTGCCTCAAACAAAGAAAACATTTGAAAACAAGTCACGATGGTGGCCTCTACTAGTGTAATATTTTAATTCACCTTACAATGAAAGTTTCGGAATAATAGCATTTTTAGCACTTTTGAGAGTTGGGGGAAGAGAGAGTGAGAAGTTACCCTGGCTCGAGGGCTACCTGGAGACCTGGCCTCTGTCCGTCCGCAGGGGTAAGGCAATCCCAGCGCACAGACATCCGAAAGCCAGTCGGAGTGAGTTTCAGATGTAGGCAGTACACATTTATAGACTAGGTCAAACAAATCGGACAGTTTAAGTGAGCAGCCAATGAACAGAAACATAAATACGTTGGGGCCAATAAGTGGTCATATTTATAGAGCACAGTAAAACCCGTATCTCTCACTCGACTTGGAGAAACCTCACCAACTGGACTGAACACAGTGGTCACGACACTGAGTGCTAAAACCACGGGAACTTCCAGCTCCTGCAATACTATTTCAGTTGCGCTGGAATATTCAACGTCCTCCTGGAGGAGAAAGAACCCCAAGTGCTAAGAAGCAAAGCAAAACAAACAAACACAACCAAACAAGCAAACAAAACCCCCACTTCCTTCTGAATCCCTTCACACATTTCCAGGATCCAGACGGGGCTGCCAGACTCAGCCTATATTTGGGGGAAAATATAATCCATATGTTGTTTGATAGGAAAAGAAGGATTAAGACAGACTCCAAGTAATAAAAAAAAACAGGTTAAGTGGCTCCAAGGTGCAGCAGCCCCTGCTGTTTTCTGCATTATGGTCACCCCGTTTTGGTAGCCGTGGAGGTGAAGGTGATGATCAGGGCATGGTTTACTGTAAAGTCCAGGTGTGGGAATAGACCCAGCCTCCCATACACGGATGAACGATCACTTGATTGTGGTGCGAGGAGCAGTCTGCTGGGCTGGTATTACAGTGGCTGAGTCTCGGACAAGGAGCAGGTTCACAAAGGTGGAAGACTCTTTTTTAAAAGACAAATAGAAGAACCAGCTCCTCACCCTGTCCCATCTCTCAAAGAATGCGCACCATCTCTACGGAAGAATTGTGACACCATTTGCCACGTCTCCCGCTCACCGGGGACCCCGAGAGTCTTCGGGTGATGAACACTTGGGATTCTGGTCACTGACCCACATCAAATCATCAAACTCCCTTCATTAATGCTTATGATGTGTAATTTGGCAACTGGGTATGGATTTCAGCAAACTCCAGTTTTTTTCCCTAAGAAGTAAGTTAAGGGCAGTGTAAGTGCTGTTGTTAACCAAATGATAAAATCATGCCAAGTCTGATTGACTAAATCAACTAGGACATCTGGGGGGTTTTGTTTGTTTATGCTTTTTACTTGCAAATAATTTCAAACTTGGAGGAAGAGTTGCATCAGTAAGAACGGTATAAAAACCTCCTCCATACTCCTTTAGCATAGTCACCAATTGTTAACATTTGGGTAATCTGTTTTATGGCCAAACAATGACTCATAAAAATGGATGAACCCTCCCCCTACCGATGTGGGACTGTCTGCCACACAGACGTGTCGACCGACGCACCAGCATTACTAATTGTACGGTGCTTGTCAGAACAGAACCAAAACCCATGCTCTCATGCATGTAGGTGATTTACACTTTTCCCTTGCTGTCAACAAATTAACTCTAAATCATATGCTTGTTAAAACACACTGAGTACTCATTCCTAACAGCTTGGCTAACTTCACACATATTTTGCCGCTGAACATTGGGCTCTAAGTGCTAAACGGAAGAGTATGATTCCAGACCTTTCAAAGCAGAGAAAAATACATGGAAACCATGAATGTCCCAAGATTTCCTGTCATTGGCTCTTGAGCGCCATCTTCTGGCTAAATGTTGGCGGTGAGACATTACATTGAACACACCGATTTTTACAATCAACGGGGTCACACAGAGACTCCTGGGTGCTAGATTTAAACAAAACAGAGGCATTGGCATTATGCAAGTGAAAATTGACTAAGTCCACAGGGAAAAAAGCAATCCACAAGATCAGAAGATAACTAGGAGGTGGAAATGGTAAGCCCTTCTGCTTACCAGACATGCCCATCTGAGAAGCCTTTATGGCCGGTAGGTGATGTGGGGAGGAGAAAATGAAGTGAGGATAAAGGCTGGGGGCCAGTCGTGGGGAGCAATCAGCTGACCACCACGATTTTACTTTATTTTTTTTAAACATTTTTTTTATTGAGTTATAGTCATTTTGCAATGTTGTGTCAAATTCCAATGTAGAGCACAATTTTTCAGTTACACATGAACATACATACATTCATTGTCACATTCTCTTTCGCTGGTGATTTTACTTTAAATCATTTCTCCAAGTCACAACTCTTAAATCCAGGCTTCTTGAAGGCTAGAACTGAGTCCAACTAACCTTCTTTTTTTAACATTCTAAAACATTTGTTATTTATTTTTAATGGAGGTGCTGGAAGTTGAACCCAGGACTTTGTGCATGCTAAGCATTCGCTTTACCACTGAGCTATATACCCCCCTCCCCTGACGAACCTTTGTATCTTCCATTGACTGTATAGTTCCTTGTTGAATGAGTGAAGTAAGCATGAGAAACAAATTTATGTCCCCGTGCTTAACGTGTGCAGGCGTGCTGTTAAAGCCCGAGTCCGAAATACACGAATGTTAAAGGAATACGTGACTGCAGCACCAAGTAGCGGAAGATCTAGTAATCGATTGCTTTTCGGTGGCCAACATTGTCTACATCTCTGTTTAGTCGTGTTGAAAATCTGCTGCTGAAATCCAACCTATCTGCAAAAACACACTATCCACTTAATGACCCTAATATTCTAGACTTGGGGTGTGCTATAATAAGTATACACTTTATGTCCAAAGTCAATAGTTATCCATCATCATAAATAATTTATTATTGTATTATTTAATCATTTTTTATTTTTGTGGGGGGAGGGGTAATTAGGTTTATTTAGTTATTTTTAGAGGAGGCACTGGGGATTGAACCCAGGACCTCATGCATACTAAGCATGCACTCTATCACTTGAGCTATACCCTCCCCTCATCATAAGTAATTATACAGATTCCATCTAGAGATTCCACACAGTTGGGGAGCCTTCCTGGGTTTCACCATATTTGCAGCATCCCCTTTAAACAGGTGAAGTAACTGTCATGAGGCTGCGGTACTGAGCGTCACAGCAGAGCAAAACATGGAGGTATTGGCTGTCTGAGGCAACAAGGCATGGAGACAGCCTTCTACACAATATTCAATTTAAATCTCCCAGGGACAGGATCCTTTTTGCACAGGCATTCCCCACCCTTGACTTCGTGTCTGCTTTGACTCAAGAAGCTTTGGTGACAAGTTTCACTGAGGGTTGACATACAATGTTGTAGTATAACCAGTCCTGACCAAAGGCTAAAATAGTGGAGAACAGTATCTGGCATTTATTGAAGACCTACTGTGTGCCGTATCTTACCTCCACACATTGCCTCATTTAATCTTCTAAAACCCATTTGGGAGCAGAGTCACACCCAGGGCTCAGCTTTGGCCTTGGTGTTCAGCTGAAATCCACCATTTGCCTTTGGCCCAGCGTTGGAAGCTGCTTCAGTGAACTTTCTGGCCTCCCTGCGCTTGTGTGTGCATAACGGTCTTCCGCCTGTGTAGGTCAGCGTCGTATGTAATCACCTTAACATCAGAAATACAGACATGGTGTGATGTTTAGATTTGCTTTTAACACTGAAAGACAGTATTTACTTTCAAATATAGGTAAGCCTTCTATATGAATCTTGGAGTGAAAGTCTCTTTTATGTGTTCAGAGGCTGGAATTTTATCAGTCCTCGGAATTCTCAATCTGTATTTTTACTGCAAGACTGCAGTGAGCTGACAACTGTGAAGGTGATGTAAAAGAAAGCGTGTTAGCTTCAGGACACATATTCTTTTTTCAATCAACAAGCGAAATGCAAATTTAAATGATGATGCGTGGCAGAATCATAAATAGTAATGGGTTCTATCATGATTCTAGAGCTTGCAGACGCGTTCTGGGACGCCAGCAATGTTAACATTAAATAAAGTGACATTTAAGAACTGCATTTATTTTGCTTGTTTGTCTGTTTCTTAAGTCTAGGTAAGTCATGATCCTTCTAAGAAAAAATACTATCTGGAAATTCTTTGTATGGGTGCTTTAAAATCAGCATGTTAACCTTGCCCCTTAAAAGTGTACAATGGAACACTCTCAGGTCATTCTACAACAATGTCCATGAGAACTTATCTCTGATCCAGACACAGTAAAGACAAAAAGAAGCAGGAGATTTATTTAAACATGAGTTACTCAAATGCCTTGCTTCTCTACCTGTCACAGGGGAAAGTGGGTTCTACCCAGTATTGTAAATAGGTGGGCAGCTACCAGAGGAGACCTCTAGCAGCCTCTGGCAGTGGAGAAATGACGGTTTCTTCCCATAATGTTACATTTATACCATCTGACTGATACAACTTTGACAGCAAAAGCATGTGCATGTCGTCATAGGCTGACTGAAAAACTAACTCCGATTCTGTACCCCTCCATATAGTCAGAGCCTTTGCAATGCCACCTTGAAGTCTTTCCCTTCAAGAGATGGAGTGTGTTTCCCCGGCACTGGATCTGGGCAGCTCTGCGATCTACTCTGGCCCCCGGGCTGCAGCCCAAGTGACCGGCGCGCCAGCTCTGAGCCTGATCTCTGGAGGTCTCGCTTAGTGGCGCGCTCTGTCCTCACCTGTCGCCCTGACCCACCTGAAAACAAGCGCGACTGCCTGCTGGAGGGCGAGGGACCACACGGAGCAGAGACGCCTTGCTGGAGCCGACCCCATCCTGGGCTGCCGGCCCCCGGCTCATCTGCCAGGTGCCAGCAGCCACGTGAGCGAGCAGACCCGAGCGTGCTGAGACGCCCCGCGTCCCGCCCAGACCAGCACTAGCACCCAGCGGACCAAAGACCGGTGAACGGAAAGTGCTTATTGCTGTATGCGCCCGAGTTCTGCAGTTACTGGTCACACAGCGTTATTGTGGCAGCAGACACCCAACATAGCTAGCCAATGATGATTTTTCTAAGAGCAACATCAGGGCTGTTCTTTTATCCCCGAAATCCATTTTGTGATGGTGATACTCGGTTTTGGCCTCAGTGACTTTGCCACGCGGCCAGTTAGGAGTCAGCACGGATGCGGTGCATCTCTGTGGGATAAGGGTTATTGTCTCCAATTTAGAGTTACATGCCCACACGCACATCCCTAAGGCCCACGAGGGTTTGGAAGCTTTCTCAGGCCAAGTCAGGTCGATCTGACTCCAGATCTGTGTTCTTAAGACTGAGCTACAAAGTGAAATAAGCCAGACGGAGAAAAGACAAATACCGTATGATATCATGAATCTGTGGAATCTAAAAAATACAAAAAACTAGTGAATAAAACAAAAAAGAAGCAGACTCAGAGATGCAGAGAACAAGCTAGTGGTGACCAGTGGGATGGGGGGAGGGGTGAAATAGGGGTGGGGGAGGGAGGTACAGACTACTGGGTGTGGGAGGCACAAGGATACATTGTACAACTCAGGGGGTATGAACAATATTTTGTAGTAACTGTAAATGGAGTTTAACCTTTAAAATTGTATATATATTATATGTGTGTGTGTATGTCTGTGTGTGTGTGTATATATATATATAAGACTGAGCCACATTCTGTGTCTCACGCAGCCTCTGCAATGAGCTCCGGCAAGAATGGAGAAGTTCACTTTACAAGAAGTCACCCCCTGGCCGGCTGGATGGTTTATTTCAGGTAGGAAATGAAGAGATCCTTCCACTGGAAAACAGATCTTTGTATGAAAACCAACTTGCTTTTCTGGGAGAAGGGCGTGCCGGAGTCTCACCACACCCTGGCACAGACGCCCAGTAAAAGCGCGTGGAGGCAGTGAAACCTGCCCACCAGGGACACATGTGTAGCAGCTTAAAGAAAGGAAATCTGTTAAAATGATGCTTTTCCTAATGCAGCCCTTCTGTCAGCCTCCTGACACAGTTACTCTAAAATGAGGCAAGAGCGATGTCTTGACCATATGGTTCTAAGTCTACCAGCCTCCTCTGATCAGACTAAACTCTCATTTGGAGGGAAGTGTTGCTGAGTGAAGCAGTGTGTCTGTAAGAGAGACAGGAAACAAGCTCTCTTATTTTACTGAGACAACGCTGATTTATAGTATTATGTAAGCTTCACGTGTGCAACATTCTGTTTCCACTTCTGTATGCCCTCCAACATGCTCCCCACCAAAAATTTAGTTTCCATCTGTCACCATACAGTTGGACCCCCTTCATCTATTTCACCCCACCCCCACCCTCACCCCTGTAACCACTACTTTGTTCTCTGTGTCTATGTGTTTACTTTGGGGAAATTCTCTTGTGAGTAAACATTTGAGTGAAAGAAAGTAAATCCATTGGATGGAGAAGAGCGGTGGTTCTTTCGGTGGTTTCAGGACCAGCATTTCTAGGGATGGGTTAGACGTGCAGATTCCCGGGCCAGACGCCAGCCCCGGAGTCAGCACTCCGCGTGAAGCCCAGCAATCTGGTTCCAGCAAACCCCTCGGTGGTTCTGATGCCCGCAGAGGGGGTGGAACACGGGGCAGGAGGAGGTGTCCTTCAGGGAGAACTTGGCTTCTTCCTAAGTCTGGGTCTTGTGCTCAGTTCAGGGGCAAACCAACAGTTCTGACCTTCCCTGACCTCTGCCCCCAGAGGCTCCCGGAGGAGCTGGGGTCCCCCTGGTCCCAGCCCTCTGCCCCCAGAGGCTCCCGGAGGAGCTGGGGTCCCCCTGGTCCCAGCCCTCTGCCCCCAGAGGCTCCCGGAGGAGCTGGGGTCCCCCTGGTCCCAGCCCTCTGCCCCCAGAGGCTCCCGGAGGAGCTGGGGTCCCCCTGGTCCCAGCCCTCTGCCCCCAGAGGCTCCTGGAGGAGCTGGCGTCCCCTTTCTTGTTTCTGCTCCGTGCAGGGGGCAGAAGGGAGAAAGGCGCAGGGCTGGCTTCTCCCTTGGCCCCAGCTCCCCCTCCTCCTTAAGTTTAACCCCTGGCTGCCCTGACGAGGTCACAGCACCTTGTGCGTCATGCGAAAAATATTCCCCAACAAAGCGCTTTGCCTCCAGCTGTGAAACTGATTAGTGGCCTTAAAATCCCTGAAGAGTCTCTGCTGGCGGCTGTGGTTGCTATTTTAAACCTACAGAAGAAAAGAGCGTGTGAGGAAGGGAACTGTGGATGGCGTACAGGAAAAAGCTAAAAAAAAAAGAACATAAATACAAAACAGAAACGACTCATAGACATAGAATACAAACTTGTGGTTGCCAAGGGGGTGGGGGGTGGGAAGGGACAGACTGGAAGTTCCAAATGTAGAATAGAGAAACAAGATTATACTGTATAGCACAGGGAAACATATACAAGATCTTGTGGTAGCTCACAGAGAAAAAAAATGTGTGACAATGAATATATGTGTATGTTCATGTATAACTGAAAAAGTGTGCTTTACACTGGATTTGACACAACACTGTAAAATGACTATAACTCAATAAAAAATGTTAAAAAAAAAAACCTTTTTCCCTCCAAGTTAAGAACAGCACAGCCAGTAGAAGAAATGTGACATAACTTTACTTCTACGTCAGAGTTTTTGTTGGAATAGCCTAACAGTTAATTGTTACAAAGCTACTTCTGAAATCAGTATCAAGAAATTCCGCTGGTAGGGACTCAGACGGTGGGACAAGAAGAGAGAGGCAGCCGGCGCGGGTTCTGGGGGAGCTGTGCGCCTTGCTGAATGCCTGGCCAGGGCGAGCTGTCTGCAGGCATTAGGAACTCTGCCCGAAATACGGGACGGAAATCAAAAGTGCCTGAAACAATAAACATGATGGGTTCAAGTGATTAGTCAGATCTGGATTTTTTTTTCCTCTGAATTCACTGCTCTCCATAAGAATGAGTTTTAATGAGGGAGGGTATAACTCAAGTGGTAGAGCGCATGCTTAGCATGCATGATGCATGAGGTCCTGGGGTCAATCCTCAGTACCTCCATTAGGAAAAAAAAAAAAAAGTTTTAAAGGTCCAGTTAAAACCTGTGGATCATTCACTGCTGAGGACATAAGGATGCTAAACCTGCAGAAAGGTTCCAGCCAGAACTTTGTTTATCCAACAAGCGTTTCTTGAGCATCTATTCTACGGAAGACGTGCAAGGCACTGGGAATACGAGTAAAAAGACACTTAGTCTATAGGATGGAGACAAGATGTGTGATGCTAAACAAAACCAGTTCAACCAGAGCTCAGAGGAGACTTCTAAGCTGAGTGAAGGAGGGAGACAGGGCCTCTCAGGCAGGAGGAGGGGCCTCTGCAAAGACAAACCGGTCTGAAAATGGACTGTGGGAAGTCCTGCCTGGAGGAGCCCTTGGAGAGGGGCTGGAGCCCTGGGCAGGGAGGAGAGGTCTCGGGACGGACTCCACAAGGGGCCAGCAGGCGGGCAGGGGCATTCGACTGTCGCTAGCAGAGTTGCCAAGGTTATGTCCTTGGATGATAACCCTACCAGGAGTCTGATGATGGTCTGGACAGGGAGAGAGGGCAGGGAATTTGACCAGAGACAAGAGCAGTAAACTCACATTTGTCATTTGTCTCCTGTTAGTTAGTTACGCAGTGTGTCCCAGTTGCTCCCACAACAAAGCTGCCTGCCTCCCCAGTCAGAGCAGGCAGACACTTCAGAATCTCTGAACGGGGCCAGCGTACAATTCACTGTGACAAGGTCACTGCCTATTTGGAAAATGAAACAACTACTTCTTTTGAAATTTCATTGAAATACCCTTCAAGAAGGGCCAGAAAAATTTATTTTTACTCATTGGGCACATGGGGTTGAACATGTTGACACTACTGGCCCTAAGGCACCTTCTGTGAATTCATCCAGGGACTCACGTTCACTGAGCACCACAGGATGCCGACCATCCACGTTTGTTTTGGTTACTGGTGGCTGTGTTCCCAGTTACTGTTTTCTAGGAAATACTTCCTACTCTGTGCACAAGGGTACCGTATTTTTTTTCTGAAGCCCCCTTTGATCACATCCTAATATTCTGATGGAGAAGGATGCTGCTTGACGCGGGAGGGGATGTACTTTCAGGCCTCGGCTACTGCCTTGGGAGCAAATCACATGGAACGGACAAATACTCATCTGCTGGCCCGCGTGTCTGATTTGCAGCGATTGTACAGGCAGCTCGATTTTCACCCAGTGCGGGGGGGGAGGGGGGAGTAAGCTCATAGCAGGAAAATAAACTGTGAAAAAACAATACAGGTCTCATAGGTGGAGAAGCTACAGATGTAACGTTGGAGGTAAGTGCGTTCTTTCCCCATAAACCCGGTAAAGAGCTGAGCAGAGGCAAGAGCTCTCTCACGCCCCCTGGTGTCTTTTGGTCTTACTTGCAGTATTCCAAAATTTCTGGATCATTATTTCAGGAGAAAAGATCCCTAATTCCCTAGAACAGATTTTTTCCCTAATTCAGGGCACATCCCATAACAGCAAATAAAGTTTAATTCCCCATCCTTCCTTATGAGATATTTTGTAACAACAACAACAAACAACAACAACAATAATAATATGAGAGACAGCAGGCCTGGTGTTTGCTGATGGCTGTGTAGAGCTGGGAATTTTAAGTGTTGCTCTAAACTAGTTTAGATCTAAGACAGACCATCAAATAGGCAGCTATCAAGACCAACCAACAAAAAGAGGCCATTTAGGAAAGAAAAAAATCCCCTTTCAGAGAAATAATCAAAATCATGTGATTAGAAGAGTGAAGAGTGGTTTATAAATATCTGCTCTTACCACTTGTACTAGAAGCTTCAGAAATCTGACAATTAAAATTTTTAAATATCTAAAGAACCTGAACAAAATTAAAGGCCAGATAACAGACTTTGGGGAAGTATTATTCATGCATGTCATTTCTGGGGGGAGGAGGAAAGACTCTTACCTTACTTACTGCCTCCAGAGCCAAATCTCCATCTCCTTCAGCCTGAAGCCTGAGGCCCCAGCAGCACACCTGGTGCACACTAGATCCCAGGAAAGCTTTGTTTTCGCACAGTTTGGACTGGCCAAGGCAAAATGACACAGTGCCAAAGAGGTCTCATAGATACAAAATAGTGATCACTTTGCTACATCACTAAGTAACCAGCAATGCAGTCAACAGCAGGCTGGACATCTCTGAGCAGAGGACCCCTCCTGTGCTGGGGTAGATTTACCAGGACTTGACCACCCACTCCTCTAGGTTATTCCTACAAGAGTACCTGCCTGTTGGCACCTTACTCCTCTTCCCCAGGTCAGTCAACCTTCCACGTTCCCTACACCCAGTTAAAATCACAGGGCACTGCTTTTCAGAGAACAATGTGTGGTTGCTCAAAACCTTCATAAGGCTTAACAACTAACAAAACATATCTTACCATCATGAGGTTTCTGTTTTCAGAGCCTAACGAAAGACAGAAGAAAACTAATAGTGTCCCTTTGAATAATACCCCGAGGCGTGACTCAGTGAACCCAAAGAATCAGAAGGATCTGCTTGCATGGAAGTGGGAAGTCCACAGCCTTGTGTGTGATGTCCTCCTGGTCCAGGGAGAACATTTTCACACCAGTGCTTCTGCGCGCTTCATACAGGGGGCAGGTGAAAACGGGAGCCACTCCTTACTTTTTTTTCCAAAGTTAAATAAAATGTGAACGATGCCCAGTAAAAGAACCTCCAGCTATGCACACCAGCTGAACCGAGGAACACCGCTTTAGGAACTGCAAATTGTTTTAGTTGTACTGTCAAAGGAGGGCAGCACGCTCCCCTCTGGCTAAATCCAAAAGCTTGCCTGCCCTAGAGTTTCCAGAATAACGTCGCCAGGGCCTTTCTCCGCCCTAAAAAGCCCAGAGGTTCAGTGTTCACTGCTGCGAACGCAACCAAGTGGCTTCCCCAAAACAGGGGCTGACCCGCCAGCCAGGCCGCAGGGCCACCTGGACACTGAAACCCAAACATGTGAAAAATGTTCTTTCCGAGTTTGTCACCAGCCACGTGCCCACGACGCGGGTTTCTCGGTCCTGGACGTCCTCACACAGCTCAGCCAGATCCGGGCGTCTAAGCAGCCGGGAAACTAACGCGGAAACGCACGCAGGCGGGACCGGCCCGTGTGCCCGAGGCCCCCGCGCACGGTTCACGCGCACGTGCCGGGAGCTGTGCTCGCGTGCGCGTGGGCACCGCCGCGGAGCCGGTCGGGGACGCGGCCACGTGGGGGAACCGCGGCGGTTCGGCCGGGCCGCGAACCTGCGCTTCTGACAAGGCCGGGTGACGCCGCGGGCGTCGGGGGAGGGGGAGGAGGCGGCCCGAGGCGCGGAGGACGGTCCCCGCGGCGCGTCCTCGCCTTCGGGCTCGGCGGGGGCTCGGCGCGCTTCCCCCCTCAGCCGACGCTCACACCTCCGCACGCACCCGCGCCCGCCTCCCCTCCGCTCGCCAACCGCTCGTGAGGAGGGCGCCGAGCCGGGGGAGGCGCCAGGTCCTGCCCCGCCCGCTCCCGCCGCTCCCGCGCCCGAGCGCCGGCCCGCCGAGCCCCGCCTGAGCCCGGCCCAGCTGCGCCCCGCGCCCCCGCCCCGCGCCCCGCACTCACCGGGGCTGGGAAAGCGAGCGGGAAGCCGCGACGCGGGGGGCTCAGCCGGAGCGGCGCGGGAGCTTCGGGCCGCTTCCTTCCCTCCGGGTGCGGCGTCGCCCGGTGGGCGTGAAGGGGGCGTCAGCGCGGCGCCCCCCGCCCCGCGGGACTCGGGCCTGCGCGGACGCCCGCGCCGTCCCGCGGGGCCTGGGTTCCCGGATCCCCAGCCGCCTGCAAAGAAACGCGGATTCCTAGCTGTTAAAGCTCCAGGGGCCTCGAGGGCAGCCTCCTTGTTCTTCAGAAACACAGTTCTCAACAAGTGACTTGTGCAAGAGTATCTTAATCAATTCTTGTTTGTTTTCAGTTTTCAGAGTACTGAATGTGGCTAATTTCTCTGGGCACACTTCGTAAATGTAAAACCTTTAGGACAACTGGACGAAATCCCAAACTGAGGGGGTAAAAAAACGAATTCAGGGAAAACCTGGTCTTGTGGTCGGTGTGCGACCATTTAATTTTTGGCGACTACTGCATGTCCTTCCACTGGGCTGGGGGTCAGTGGGGGACCACGTGCACAGGTCAGCAGAACGATGGAACGCCCAAGGCCGCTGTGGCTGTGGCTGGCCTGTGTGGAGAGGGCGTGGACCGACCACGGGTTCCATCTAGCGCCCTAGTGCTTAAGAAACCAAACAGCAACAACAGACAGTCTGAGCCACCAGCCCTGAGACACGCAGGCTGGCAGGAGACCACACATGTCTTTATTTAGTAAGTTCCTTTCCACCAGGAAGCCTCCAAAAGTCTTCCTGAGCAGAAATGAGGCTTCAACGGGCAAGGCTTTTGGAGAAAGAAATTTTAACAAATGACTTACATAGGGTAGTCCAGAGTGGGGCTGGTTTTTGCCTCAGGAAATCTTTTCTCAGTGAGCCTCAATGGCTGGGGAAAGGCTATTTTTCAGGGACTAGACAAGACTCTGTCAAAGTAAATTACACACTTAATTTTTCCCTCACCAGATTGAAACCTACATGATGTCAGGCAACTGGTTTTTCTTGTTTCCTGATGTCACCCGAGGGCCTAGCAAAATGTGTGGCATGTACTATCTGCACAATAAATACTAACACATGTAAGAGCATCAATGAACCTTAGAATGAGTCTGGCATTCCTGAAAATCACTCATGTAACCCACATGCCAGCCAAGGGCACCCTGTTTATTCCCATTTCAGTTGTATGCACTCAATCCCCTTCCACCCTCCTGACCCCGAGACACCTGCTCAACTGTCTCGTGGAAATGACCCGGGTCTTTTTCCATCTCTTTGTTCCACCGTCCTCTGAGGGCAGGCGTTGCCTCTGGGCCAGCTCCTCTCCTGCTCCTATGACCGCTGCACCAATTCCAGGCATCACATCCAACAGGGAAACCCACCAAAGCCACCTACTCTGGTCTTCTCGGTAGGAAAACGGTCTTTCCCAAAAGTGTCTTAGCAGAACTCCTCTCATCTCACTGGTGGGAATTCAGGCGTATGCCCACCTCTAAGCCAATCACAGATGCGGGAATAGAACCACCATGACTGCTTGAAACCAAAAATAAGCTCCCCTCTGAGCGTAAGATAAAGAAAGATGGTTACCTGACAAAACCAGGGTTCTGTCAGCAAGCATGTAGTGGAGAGTGGGTGCTGGGTAGTCAGCCAGCAACGTCTGCAACAGTCATGTGTTCAGAAGAATGTGTGTTACCATGTATCGTGTGAACAAGCAAGATAACAAGAGAGCTTTATTCTTAAGACTATTAATCCTCACTGTACCTGATAAATAATCTCCTACGCTGCAAGTGTGGGTTATGAAATTTAATGTTACCTGGCCGAGACTATGTCAGTAAAAGGCTGTTTAGTTATGCTATTAGTTGAAGCTCTTCAATATTAACTCTAACCATTTTATTCATATTTTAATTTATTGCAATACTTATTGACTAATGTTCTTTCCTTAATGGAGATCAAAGTATTCAATTACAAAGCACTTTATGTAATTAGACTAAATAATTTCAAACAATGAGAAGAGGTGAAAGCCCTTTCTTATAACACTGAGATATTCCAGTTAAGGATTACACAAGGATTTACTTAAAGGGTGTTCAAAGCTCTATTGTTTACTTTGGTGAAGGGTTTTGCTGCAAACAACCTGAGTGTCCAGGTTAGAGGGCTGGGTAAATTGTGATACAGTCACACAATGAAATGGCATGACCTTCTTTTTGACTATTTTTAGCATTTCATTTATCTCATCTACTAGTTTAGTAGACATACCATTTTGTTTAAGTTCTTAGTGGTTCTGGGATGAACAGTATACATCTTTCATTTACCAGTCTACTTCTCAACAGTAGGACACTGCATAATATACAGTGTAAAACTGTGTAATAGTATACTCTCATTTCCTCCCTCCTTTACTTTGTGATTTTTTTTCTGGCTTTTCTAAGAAGTCAGTGGTCATTCCCAGTTTGTTTTTCCTTTGTTAGCTTTGTAATGTGATTTTTCCACCTTCTGGCTAATTTTAAAGTGTTTCTCTGTACCCTTGATTTTCAGCAAATTGATTATGGGATGTGTGTGTGTGTGTGTGTGTGTTTAGCATGCTGTGGGTTGGTTCTCTGATCATCATGCCTGGAAATACTCTGCCTTTATTTCTTTAACCTTGTCTTCTGTCATTTTTCTATCTGCAACTCCAAGGCCTGCATAGAAGACTACTTGGTATCTCACAGGTAGCGGATGCTCCCTGCAGTTGTCGTCCAGCCTCCTTCCTCTTCGCATTTCATTTTGGATAGTTTCTATTGCTCTGTCTTCAAGTTCTTGTTTTTTATTTTGCAGTATCTAACCTGCTGCTAAGGTTATCCAGTGACTTTTTCATTTCATATATTGTATGTAGCAGCTCTGGGACTTTTATTTGGCTCTTTTTTTTTTTAATGGTTTTCATTTCTTTCCTCATTGTGTTCATGTCTTTAAATCATTAAACATTTGTGTAACAGCTGTTTAAAATCCGTGTGTATTAATTCCATCATTGCCGTCAGTTCTGGGTCTGCTTACATTGACTTACTTTTGTTCTGGTTCCGGGGATTAGATTTTCCTGCTTTGAATATCAAGTGTTTGGATGTTAGACACTGTGGCTGTTACATTGTTAAGGTATCTGAATTTTGTTTTCTTCCACTAGAGGTGGGTTTTTGGTTTTGTTTTTCTTTGCTTTTTCTTTTTTTGCAGGCAGTGAAATTAGCCGTGGACCCCACTGACGCTTTAGAGGGTCGTTTCTAACCCTTGCCGAGACTAAGCCAAGCTTTGATGAAGTGAGATGAAGGCTTGGAGCAGCTCTGGCCCCAGTGCCAGCTTAGCCTCACCATCAGGTAGGCCCTTGGGGGTCTCTGCGGAGGATCTCAAGTGCTCACCAAGCTCTTTCCACCCTGCTTGGTTAAAACCTGAATCCTGCGGCAGCTCTGGGTACCGTTCAGCTCACATCCCTCTGGTAGTTTGTCTCTGCCAAATTCACCGAGGTTCACTCACCACATATGTAGGTTGTTACCATCCAGCTGTTCTCTCTACAGTCTCCCTATAGAAATGTCTACAATCCCTTTCTCAAGAGTACTTTACCTGGCTAATTCCAACTGCCTCGGCCTCCCCAGACTTCAATCTCAGGGTCCTCAACTCAGTGAGAGTCCTGTGCTTTGCTTGGGTACCACTTCCCTGCACCATGGTCTGGAAAATGCCTCTGGACAGAAATCCTGGGCGATAATATGGCTTACTTTGTTTGCTTCCTTTATCTTAGGGATTATAGCCCTTTGTCTAATGTCTGAAAACTTTTTTTCATACATTTTCCCAGTTTTCTAATCGTTTTAAGCAGGAGAGCAAGCCTAGCATTAGTCACTACGTTATGACTGGAAGTAGAATCTCCCTGGAAATTTTTGTAAATAGCTCAATTGAAATTTAATCACCAATTCATCCATTTAAAGTGTTTAATGGTTTTCAATATATTCACAAATATGTGCAACTATGACTACAATTTTTTAATATGTTCATTGACTGAAAAAGAAACTTGTGTCCTTGAGCTATTAACCTTTGACCCCTTCATTTTTCCACCAGCCCTGAGCAGCCTCTAATTGACTTTATATCTGTAGATTTGCTTATGAATTTCTCGGGAATGGAACCATATTGTATGCGGCCCCTCATGACTGTCTTTTTCACTCTGCACACATAATGTTGTGCAGGTTGATCCACGTGGTGCGTGTCTCATCCTTTAATGGCTGAACAGCTCGCCATCATGTGGACAGCCCACATTCCGTGTACCCATGTGTGGGTAACTTTCTGAGATTTTAACTGGTCTTTCTCCCAATGTTTTCCTTGTTGCCTTATTTCCCCTCAAACAAGTATCAGGCTTTTTAGTTCATTTCCTCAAAGGAGTCACTTGGCAGCACAGAAAATAGAGGCCGCCTTCAAGAATCCTCCATCTTTGCTTTTAAAAACTCACTAAGTAGAATTTGGTCTGAGAAAGGGGGCTCCACCCTGGACGAGAGGAGGGGTATGAAAGACATCTCCTTGTTCCTGCAAAGTGCACGGGGGAGACGATGTCTTCCAGGAGAGGAGTGACTTTGCTGGGGACGTTAGACCACAGGCGTAGGGATTCCAGCCTCCCCCGAGGGTTCCAGTTCCCCATACCTGACACAGAGCATCATAAAGTTGCCAGACCAAAGGAAACCATGTGTCTTAATGGTGACCTCTGTGGGCAGATGACAGAAGAATGGAGTTTCCCAGCGCTTCACAGCGTCCGAAACCCTGGAAAGGTGGTGCACACCTAAGGCAGAGCCACAGGGGTGACTGGTGCTGATTCTCCACCAGCCCTAATGTGGGGGGGTCAGAGGGAGGTTAATGAGTTATGGCAATTCTTCCACACCTGGTTTTGAGGCCCAAGATTAGTCTATGCTGCACTCACTATCTGAATTCACTGCAATCAAGAATACTGTGCACATTTCATATACATAACATATAACTCAAAAATGACAGGATATTGTACTTAAACAATGTTTCGTATGCTGCCTGGGCCCTTATTCTGTGAGCTTTCAAAAGATAAAGTTTCCATGTGATCCCTTTCCAATTAAGCAAAACAAGCTTATTCAGCAACATGACATCCTTTACCTTTTTCCCCCCAAAACAACGTGTACCAAAGTTTAACTTTTGGTGATACATAGTGCTTTTTAGTTTTCTACTTCAGAATGAACTGATAAAGCTCTCACAGAAACAGAAAAATAAATTATGTAAAACACTGAAGGCAAATTAAGAAAAAGCAAGCAGGGTTCCCCATTATTTATACCCAAGGATCGTGACTCAATCGATACATAAAGAACAGACCGTCCAGAGCCCCAAGAGTGAGAGTCGGGGGGCGGCTCACTGCAGCGGCCTCGGGGAAGGATGCGCAGCCCAGGCCTCACTCAAGGACGGCCTCGGAGAGGGCGGAAGGGACAGTCCCCATGGTGATGCTCTTGGTGGTGTCATAAGCGCGAACTAGCTCTTCTTGAGAAATCTCAGTTTGCTCCACTTGAGAAAAGGCATACCCATCTGAAAGAGCAAAGCAGCGGGGACTCTGTTAGAGCGCGAATAATGGACAGTGAACATTCTGGTGACAGAAATCAAAACTCCAACTGGAGTGGAACACACTGGCCACACCAGCCAGGCCAGTGACTGAGGCGGGGAAGTGGGAGGGCTGGGGAGGGCTTGGTAATGGAGCAGTTGGCAAACCTGGCCATGTAAGAGCCGCTCGAGAAGCCCTTCCTACACCCTTATTTCTGGGGCCACAACTGACCTGTGGGTGGCTGGACACCCGCGTGTGCGTTTGAGGTTCTCCCCGGGAGTCTGATGTAGTGTCGTGCCCTTCCTGAGAACCATGTCCCGGGGGTGCAGCCCGGCCGAGGGGCCAGGGCACCTGTGCCTGTTTCCATGGGGCTGTGGTTGAGCCCAGTCTGAGCAGCTCAAACAGTGGCCACATGAATCCCTGAATTCACTTCCCCCCACCATTCAAGACGAGAGGCCCCGGAAAGGTCTGAATCTTGAAACTGAAACTTACAACTCGAACCCAGAAAGGTAGCTTCTAAGGCTGAAAACTTGCTAGGGGACAACACGCAGTATTAATATTAAACTTGGTAAGGAATCCATGATGCTGGAAATAGTCCTGCTTTTAAATTTAGCTGATTTAAATAGGTGTTCAAAGCGGCTTACTCAAGTTTATATGAATAACAAGGTCACAGGTAGAAATTCGCAGAGGAGTTAATTCATCTCTCAGCACTCTCTCACTGGGAGGGTCAACCTGATAATCATTTCTGAAAGCAGAGCTGGCATTCACCTGGCAAGGGAGAGAGCTAACCAGTATCTTCATTCTTCTCTGCACCTTGACCTTGACAGGTTAGACGTGGAGCATCACACGTCTGCATGACACATTCAGATTAAAATATTACCCAGATGCTGCCTCTACCCACGTGCACCGAAGGTTTACACCATGGCTCGTTGATGACAATGGAGTTACTTTGAGTGGCCATGCTCCCTGCGGAAGAAAAAGTAACCTGCATCCACGCATTGTGTCCTGGATTATTGACCGAATGGAGTGCCCGTGTGTGGAAGGAAGAGCGAGTGGAGTGGTCCGCAGCCTTCTGTGCACAGTGGCATCGCCCGGCGCTCGTAGGAAGCCCTGTGTCCGACACTAATGGGAGACCCACGGTTCTCAGACCTGAGTGGGCGCTGCCTGCAGAGGGTCTGATTCAGTGAGTCCGCGGTGGGGCTTCGGGGCTGACATTTCCGGCCGCTTCCCAGGCCACGCTTCTGCTGCTGGTCTAAGGACTGTGCACGAGAGCCGCTGTTTCAGGCCATTTTCACGACAGTCCTGGGATGGACGCAAGTATCAAGTTTCCCACCCCTGGGGGTTTCCTTCCTTCCCTCTTCAGACAGATTTGACCAGAACCTCAAAGGGTGAGGCAGGCCCACAGCTGTGGCAGGAAAACCCTGAGGGTTTCCTGGGCACTGAGGCCCCCTTTCCGAGCGTACGTCCAGGCTGGGTCCGTCATGCAAACCACCAAAGGTGGGAGAACAGCTGTCCTCTCCCTTTATTTTAAATGTTCTAAACGTAAAAACATGGAGGGCTGTGAAAAGTGAACATATTAAAAAATAGTCCCCGCTCTTTTAAATGGCAGCTGTGTTTGTATTTTGACTGGTCTCCTCCCCACTCGAATGGAGGAACCAAAACCCTCTTTCTGCTTGTCTTCGTTCTCATCCACCTAAGGCCTCCGGGGGCTGGAGGGTTCAGCCGAGAGGGGATCTTTCTCCCTGGGTCACAGCAAGACACGCACACAGAGAGGGTCTTCCGGGAGCAGGTGATGGTCCAGCTGCGTTGCCCCATCCAAGCGAGGCCCGGGCTGGGGTTTTGGAATTTGCTTTTATACATTAGTGTTTTGCTGTGGTTTCTTTCCTCATTGTAAATATTTGCTTTTGAACCTCATTTTGTATTTGTAGTTCTGTATTCTTTTCCTAAAAAGCGTCCCCCAGTTGATATGAAGCTCTGGCCTTACAAAAACTGGGATCTGCCTTTATGCAGAAGCAAAATCTGTCTTTTGGAAACCTGGGCTGGCTTTCCTTCTCGCAGTGTCCCCAGGAAGGAGCGCCTGCTGGATGGACAACAGGGGCCACAGTCACGCAGCCCACATGCAGGGCCCCTTGGGTCCACCAGCACCTGCCTGGTGGGCATTTAACTGCCATCTGCACCCAAGCGGGGCCTCAGAGAAAACCCCCCCCTTAGCATTTCCCACCTTCATTCATCTTCAGGGAGTCCTGAGGGCCAGAGAGGAGTGACGGGGGCTGGAGAACACACTTGAGGGCCTGACTGGTGACCCTCCCCCGGCCGGCTCCTGATGCATCTGCCTCCTCAAGGCTGAGCACAGCCAGGATCCCGGGACAAGAGGGCAGAGGCGGGACGGGTAAGAGGTGAGAGGGGAAGGATGTGGGGAACCTTCGCATCATTTTTCCCTCCAGCCTGGTAGAATGTCTCGCAGACTTCAGAACCCACCGTGCTGTTCCTTATTATTTTGGCATAGTTGTCTTATTTAATTCACTTTATTATAAATCTGGGAGTCTGATGATACCTTTAAGAAAGTCAGAGTTTTCTGTCTCAAGAAAGAGGTGGTATTTTGCAATTAACTGACAATTTCCTCGCTTCTTATTTGAATCCAACCAGTGCGGGGAGGAGTGGGTGAGGACCGTTACACTTAGCAACACAGAGATCCCTGGTGGCCTTGCCTGGAGCAGGGTCCATCGAGTGACGGGAGTGAAAACCTGAATGGAGTGAGTTTCAGAGAGAATGGGAGGAGAGGAATTGGAGACACTGGACACAGATAATTTGATTAAAAATCGTTGCTGCCAAAGAGTGCAAGGAAATGAAGCAAAATCTAGCGGGTAACGTGTGGGCAAGAGAAAGTTCTTTTTAAAACAACCTGCTGGGTTGAGAAGGATCCAGCAGAGAGTGAACAACTGAAGATGTGGGATACATGGGAGGGAACTGCCCGGGTGATGCTCCTGAGCCGGCAAGAGCAAATGGACAATGGCACACAGAGGACTGGCTTTTCCAGGGGGCATGAGAACAGATCCGTGCAGAGGGGGAGGGCAGACAGTGTGGTGCAGAGCTGACGGCGGAGTCCACTGAGAGCCCGCGGAGGTTTGTTTCCAGCCCATTGCTCTCAGGGATGCAGGAATCAAGGTCATAGGTTGGGAAAAGGATGGGAGAGATGTTAACCCAAATCCTTGAGACACCTGCTGTACGTTGTTTTCTTGTCCTGGGTCAATTTTTAACCTTCCGTTATCTTTCAGGTGTTTCTACCTAAATGTCTTGAGGGAGAGGGGGGTGAGGTGGCTGAGGACAGGGAGGAAGAGCAGTGGCTGTGCCCGAGAGAGAGACCTCACTCCCAGCGACAGGGAAAAATCAACAGAGAACCGAGGATTTTGAAACTTTGAACACCTCGGTCAAAGGAGGGGGACAGTGAGCTCTGCTTCCCGGGAGACAAACACGAGCTGTTCCTTTACGTTTACTATCTGCGGGGTTGAGCTACCCCGCCCCCAGGACGGTACTCAGCAGTCACACTGTCAGACACGGTCACACAGGCACGTCCTGAATGGCTTATTGCAGGCGGGGAAGAAAACTTCTGCAAGTCTCCACGCCTAACTGAAGCTGTGCTAACCTGACACCCTGAAAAGGGGTGAAAGTTTCCACCAGGTAAAGAGTATCTGCAGCCAAATACCATTTCTCCGTGTACACTGGGGAGTTTGGGGCCTGTCAGAGGACCTTGAAAGCAGGAGGGTTTTACCTGCAAGAGCAGGAGACCGGAATTACCTCCTTTCAAACTGCACTTGCTGTAGGCCAAGCGCACTCACTTCACAAATCTAACTGAGCCTATGGGATTACCTTAACTTTCTAGAAAATAGGTAATAATACAGGTAGTTACCTTTTGAAAGAACAAGTATAGTAAAACACACGGACTTAAACTTCATCATCCTAGTGGCGGCAGGTTCAGCTCAGCAGCATTGAGCATGCTCGCAGGGCGGTGCGGCCATCCCCACCTCCATCCCCGGGACTCCAGCCTCCCTACCGGGAACTCTGCACACACTCCCCACCACCTCCCCCAGGAGCCCCCCTTCTGCTCTCTGAGTCTGAATTTGGCTGCTCTGGGGACCTCAGGTGGCCGCAAGCACACAGCACTTGGCCTTTTGTGTCTGGCTTTTCTCAGGCAGCATAGTGTCTTCGAGGAGGACGACCTGACTTTCAATCACCTGCCCTTCCTGTGAGCCGACGGAGTCCCTGTGTTGTGGCCCACTTTACGGCCTGGGACTTACGTGGGTTGCCCAGATCAACGGAGTTGTTCCGGAAGACCACCTCGCAGGGCTGGGGACTCGGGGACTTCGGGAGATTCGCTGTCTCCATCCTGGGACTAAATCAAACACAGCCTGGCTTTAGTTCATTGGAACAGACTTCAGAGGAATTTGTTGGGTGGGGGGGGAGTTGCAAGATAAAAGTAAAAAAAAAAAATCTCCCTCGCATTTTGGAGAATGTTCATATATTTAAAATAAAACGGGTATTATCCGGACACGCTCAGCAAGGTGTTTCTTCTGAAAGAGCATTTTGCTGTGAGTGTCTCTTACATACAACCCTCCTATCTTTTCCAAAGAGCTGAAGTGAACAATAGTGTCCTCTTTGTCCTCAGGCCTCTAAGAGCACCTTAGAGATCTTATGGTGTGTGTTTTAAAAATCTTTGTCCCAGCTTCCTTCTCTTAGGACCATGTTGTCACCTACACTGGTTCAAGACTCCTAACAGCATAGATGAGGACAGGTAGGCTCCAGGCACGAGGGAGATCCTCTCCAGATCCCGAGGCTTACTGGGGCACCTGGAAATCCAAGGACAATACCTTCTGAATCCCAAGGAGAAGGGCCACTACATGAACTGGCCCCTCCCAGGCTGCCATGCTGTGGACAAACTTAGCACAATTAGGGACCTTCATGGCTTTTTCTTCCTTTTTTCTTTCTGTAAGCTCAAAGACGGGGTTAAACAAAATACCCACGCAGCCCAGCCTAGCCTGCTCTGACTCTGGCTCCTTGGACGTCACCAGGCCATCCTAGGGGCCTTCTACTGCTCTGGGACTTGCCATGCACCCTTGCATTTCCAGGAGCGTGGGGGCTCGGGGCCGTGCTCGCCAACCGCAGCTGCTCTCAACAACCGCAAGGCCTCCCGCGTGCCACACCCTCCCGCTGCCGCTGCGACACGCACAGAATGTTTGGTCTCTCAGCTCGGCCTGAAGGGCCTGAAGCAGAAGCTCCAGGGGGGGCCTGGCCCAAGGCTTGTGCCGACAGGCTGGCCTTGGGAAGGGCTGGCTACTGGCTTCCCTCCGAACTCTCCTCTAGGGTGAAGGTTATTCACTGAAAATGCTCCGCACCAGATTTTAACAGGATGGTAAGTGTAAAAACAAGGGGGTGGGGGGTGGGGGTGGGGAGGAGGGGAATGGCTAAAAACTCTGAAAGCAGTTAAAAAGAGTCAGATCAGGTTTTTACTTTGCTCATACATCCAGGGACTGAAGAGCATCTGGTTCTGGGATTTTCAGAACCTGATTACTCACCTGCATCTCCTCCTTCTCCCTCTGTTAAATTTGTCACAGATTAAACACTTACATGGCTCAAAATTTTAAAGAGAAAATCAACACAGGTAGAGACTGAAGCTCCACCTTCCCTGTCCCACCTACCAGCTGCTCACTCCGCTCCTTACTGAGGTCACGAGGAGCGGTCTCCGGGTGACGCCGCAGCGGGGCCTCGTGAGCACAAGCGACTGCGTGTTCCTACCAGCCCTGCCCGTCTGCACTACAGGCTGCACGCTGTGCGTGGCGTCCTGCGTCTGACTTCTCCTGTTAATGTGTCCTGGAGACATTTCCATCTCAGCACACAGCGTGTCCCCGCTCCTTTCCACAGCTGTGAGTGTCTCAGCCTGGGGCTGATCCACACAGGTGTGGTTGTTCCGGAATGTTTGCTATTCCAAATATTGCTGCAGTCCCTAACGCTGGGACATGTGCAGGCATTTCAGGGGTGGAAGGGGGGGTACTTTCCCAGAAGTGGAACTCCTGAGTTGAAGGCTATCGCACTTGTGTTTCTGATAGACACCGCCAAGTGAGCTGACCTAAGTCTTTACTTTCCCATGTTTTCATCACTCAAGGGCTGCAAACTATGACAGGTGAAAAGCAGCCTTTTTGTGTACTCCCCATTTTCATTTCTTTTCATGAGTGACGTTGAGAACATGTTCATGCGATTAAGAACCATTGTATTTCCTTTTCTGCAAACCGTTATATTTCACCTGCTTTTCTATTAGCAGTGGTCCTCCTGCTGATTTCCAGAAACATTGTATCTACTTGGGAGATTAGCCCTTTTTCATGTAAACTTTCTTTTTGTCCAGTTATATTGTTTTCTTTTTTACTGAAGGTCATTTTGCATATCATAAAATGCATAGATCTTAAAAGTACAGTGTGATGAGTTTTAACAATGTATCCATTTCTCAGATCTGTTTTTATGCCAGTCCCATACTATTTTGATTACTACAGCTTTGTAATATCATTTGAAATCAGGAAGTGTGATGCCTCCAGCTTTGTTTGAACCTATGGATGGCACTGGGTAGTGAGAACACATTAACGATATTGACTCTTCGGATCCGTGAACACAGGATGTCTCTCCATTGACTTGTGTCCTCTTTAATTTCTTTAGTCAATGTCCATAGCTTTTGTTGCATAGATCTTTCACACTCTTGGTTAAAATTATTCCTAAGTATTTTGCTATATTTGATGCTATAGTAAAATGAAATTGTCTTCTTTATTTCTTTTCAGATAGAAATGCAACTGATTTTCGTATGCTGATTTTGTATACTAAACTTTCCTGAATTCATTTACTAGGGCTAGAAGTTTTTTTGTAAAGTCTTTAGGAGTTTCTACATATAAGATCATGTCACCAGCAAACAGAGACAATTTTACTTTTTCTTTTCCAATTTGGATGCCTTTTATTTATTTTTCTTGCCTAGCTGCTCTGGCAAGGACTTCCAATACTATGCTGAATGAAAGTAGCAAGAGTGGGCATCCTCGTCTTGTTTCTGATTTCAGCTTTTCACTGTTGAGTATGATGTTAGCTGTGAGCTTGTCATATGTTGAGGTACATTCCCTCTACACCAACTCTGCTGAGAATTTTATCATAAACGGATGTTGAATTTTGTCAGGTGCTTTTTCTGCAACTATTGAGATGATTATATGGTTTTTATTCTTCATTTTGTTAATGTGGCTTATCACGTTGATTTGCAGATGTTGAATCAATCTTGCACCCCTGGAACAAATCCCACTTGATCATGCTGTATGATCCTCTTAATGTAGTGCTGAATTTGATTTGCTAAATTTTGTTGAGGATTTTGGCATCTATGTTTATCTGGGCTATTGGCCTGTAATTTCCTCTTCTTGTACTGTCTTTATCTGATGTGGTATCAGGGTAATATTGGCCTTGTGAAATGAATTTGGAAGCGTTCCCTTGTCCTCTTTTTATGGATGAGTTTGAATATGATTGGAATTAATTCCTTGAATGTTTGGTAGCATTCACCAGTGAAGCTGTCTGATCCTGGGCTTTTATTTGTTCAGAGATTTTGACTACAATTTAATCTCCTTACTTGTAATCGACCTATTCAGATTTCCTTTTATTTCATGATTCAGTCTTAGTAGGTTGCATGTTTCTAAAAACGTGTCCATTTCTTTTAGGCTGTCCAATCTGTTGGCATATAGTTAGTTATAGTCGTTTCTTATAATCCTTGTATTTCTGTGGTATCAGTTGTAATGCTTCCACCTTCATTTCTTTTTTTTTAACATTTTTTATTGATTCATAATCATTTTACAGTGTTGTGTCAAATTCCAGTGTTCAGCACAATTTTTCAGTCATTCATGGACATATACACACTCATTGTCACATTTTTTTCTCTGTGATTTATCATAACATTTTGTGTATATTTCCCTGTGCTATACAGTGTAATCTTGTTTATCTATTCTACAATTTTGAAACCCCAGTCTATCCCTTCCCACCCTCTACCCCGCCCCCCACCCCGGTAACCACAAGTCTGTATTCTCTGTCCATGAGTCTATTTCTGTCCTGTATTTATGCTTTGTTTTCGTTTGTTTGTTTGTTTTTGTTTTTTTAGATTCCACATATGAGCGATCTCATATGGTATTTTTTTTTCTCTTTCTGGCTTACTTCACTTAGAATGACATTCTCTAGGAGCATCCATGTTGCTGCAAATGGCATTATGTTGTCGGTTTTTATGGCTGAGTAGTATTCCATTGTATAAATATACCACATCTTCTTTATCCAGTCACCTGTTGATGGACATTTAGGCTGTTTCCATGTTTTGGCTATTGTAAATAGTGCAGCTATGAACATTGGGGTGCAGGTGTCATCCTGAAGTAGATTTCCTTCTGGGTACAAGCCCAGGAGTGGGATTCCTGGGTCATATGGTAAGTCTATTCCTAGTCTTTTGAGGAATTTCTCCACCTTCATTTCTGATTTTGAGTTCTCTTCTTTTCCTCAGTGAATCTGGCTAAAGATCTGTCTATTTTGTTTATATTTCCAAAAAAACAGCTCTTAGTTTCACTCATCTTTTCTGTTGTTTCAATTTCATTTATTTCCATTTTGATCTTTGTTATTTCCTTCCTTCTGCTAAATTTAGGCTTACTTTATTCTTCTTTTTCTAGTCCTTGAGGTGTGAAGTCAGATTGTTTATTTGAGATCTTTTTTGTTTCTTAATGTAGGCATTTATCACTATGAACCTCCCTTTTAGAACTGCTTTTGCTGTATCCCATAAGTTTTGGCATGTGTATTTCCATTTCCATCGGTCTCAAGATTTTTAAAATTTCCTTTTTGATTTCTTCTTCGAACCCCTCTGGCTGTTTGGTGGCATGCTGTTTAGTCTCCACATATCTGTGATTTTTTCCAGCTTTCTTCTTATAATTGATGTCTAGTTTCATGCCATTGTGGTCAGAAAGAAATTTTCGATGTGATTTCAGTCTTCTTAAAATTATTAAAGTTTATTTTGTGGCCTCATCTGTGATCTGTCCTGGAGAATGTCCCATGTGCACTTGAGAAGCATGTGTATTGTGTTGCTTTCAAATGGAAAGTTATATAAATATCTGTTAAGTCCACCTGGTCAAATGAGTCATTTAAGGTCAATGTTTTCTTGCATTGTCCTGCTGTTTGTCCCTTTAGGTCTGCAAAAATTGCCCTACATATCTGGGTGCACCTGAGCCAATGTGGGCGGCCCCTTCTGTGTGATGGACTTCTTTTCTTTTGCTGTTCTGAAGTCTCTTTGTCTTTGGTTTTCGACACTTTTATTATAACGTATCTCAGTGAAATATTTTTTGGGTTGAACATGATTGGGGGTCTGTTATAGCTTCATGAATCTGGATATGTGGAGATGTTTTAAAAATTCTCCTGGGTAAATACCTAGAAATGGAGCTGTTGGGTCACAGGATAGCTGTTGAATTGAACTGATGAGAACGGCCGCTTGTCCACACTGACTGTGTGAGAGTCCTCGTCACCGTTCATGCTTACCAGCCCTGCGCTCTCAGTGCTGAGTACTCAGTAGATCCCAAATACACGGATACTGATTACTCACTCCATTTATTTACTTCAGATTTGCCTGTCCTTACGACTTTGCTGTTCCCTAAATGCTTTTAAATGTGCTTTGGGGCCTTTTTGCCCAGGCCACGCCATCCGTTGTTTTCCACCCTCTCCTTGAGTCTTCACAAAGCACTCAAAATGCACATGTGTTCAGGCCAATTCCCCATTTATAACCCCTGATAGATACTGCTCGTTCAGAGGAAGCCCGCTCAGAACTCCAGGACATGCCCATAACGAAAGCCTGTGGGTGTGGCTGCTGAGAAGGAGCCTCGCGTTTCTACTCAGGAGGGCACCCAGGTTTTGTCAGACAGCTGGAACTGAGCTCTCTCTGGGGGCAGTCTGGATGTAGAGATTAAAATCTCGACGAGGGTAAAAGGATTTTCTGGCACAACGGGTGTGGGATAGGACGAAGAGGAAGTGAAAATGACCTCAAGATTCTGGGCCTGAGAAGCTGAAAGGATGAAGCTGCCATCGGCTGAAAGGGAGCTGACAAGAGGGGCCTGCATGCTGGGGACGTGAAGTTCAGGATGCCTGTTTGACATGCACTTAATAAGCCTGGGAAATCATGGAGCGTGTGGAAGCACCTGGAAGGGAGGGGGAGGTGGGAAAAACAAGGAGAAGGGGTTTCTAACCAAGAGGACTGGCTCACCTCTTTTCAGAATCTCTGGGAAGATCAAGTTCTTGAACTCTGCTACTTTCCATTTCCCGAACTTCCTCTAGCAAAGTCCTCTTGCAAGTATTTCTAATCCTGTATCAGATGGGAAGATAAAAAGAATATAACACATGAGCTTTTGCACAATGTAAGCAACGATTTCTCCCCTCCTGGGTGACAGCTGGACAGCCCTCGGCTGCAGGCGGTGTGGTGGGATGCAATGCAGCAGGCAGGGGCTGCGTGTGAAAACCAGACTGTTTTCCTTGTGGCCAAGAGCATCACCAGAGGGATGCCCGACAGGGGCTGGGCCGTGTGCACCAGCAGCCAGCCCCCCAAGCTCTGCTGACTTTACACACAAGCCTGTGTGTCCCTCCAGGTGAGTGTTAGGCTGCAGACACCCCCGACTCTGCAGGAGCCAACCTGCTTGAACCTAGCCTGACAGTTAGTTGAAAATTCCTAGCTAGGACTGACTCATGATTCCATGTAGATTTTTCTACCATGGTCGCCATTCCAGAATCTCGATGTTTAAATGCTCTTTCAGCCGTGTGCTACCTTTGGTTCTTATTTCAATCCGAGAGCCCCAGGGCTAGCCATTTACAGCAGTTCTAACGGTGCAGCGGACCGTTCAAATGTGGTTCAAATGCTGGGTGTGCATATGTGACTTGAAACGTACAAGGCAACCCAGACAGATGCCCGTCTCTCTGTGGCACCTGGTTTCCACTGGGGTCTGTATCTATATTCAGGCATTTGTCGTTCATCCACTCGTGCAACTCCTTAAATATCTTTTTGAGCCGTAATTAGGTGCCAAAGCAAAAACAGACATCGTTTCTACTTTCATAAAGCTTCCAACAAATGGAGAGAGACAGGCGACAGAGAAGTGAACAAATGAGCAACGTCAGGAGGGTACAGGTATGCCGGAAGGGGCCCCACGTGATGCCATGACAGCACGAGGCAGAGGAGGGAGCTTCTCAAGGGTGTGAGCAGGGGCTCCTCTGAGGAAGTGGAGACCGAGCAGGGAAAAGGAGGAGGAGGCAGCAACTACAGGAGAGTGGGGGAGAGCATTCCAGGCAGGAGAAACCTCATACGCAAAAGCCCTATGGTTGGAAGAGTGCAGGGAGCAGGTCCGAGGAGGCAGAGAGATGGGCAGGGAGCAGGCCGTCCATGGCCTTGGGGAGGATTTGGCCTTTAGCCCAAATGCAGAGGCAGGTGCAAAGAAGAAGAGCGGAGGACAGCTCGTGGACTTACAGTTTAGTCGTGGCTGTTTTTACCTTCAGGCAGTACAACAGAAATGTGCAAAGGAGTTTAGGAGGTTAGTCAGGCTTGATGGTTTACAAAATGTAGGCTAGCTGAGATAGACGATTATAAGAGAAAAGAAGGTTGATGGATTGGGAGAAATTAGAGAGGTCAATGGTCAAATTTTAGAACAAAAAAGTCAAAGAGCTGATGCCGCCCACTTCAAAACATTATAAAAAAATTAACAAGCCTGAATACCAGCGTGCACCTGAGGAAAAGCCCCTGTATCTAAGCGCTGTGCTGTGATATAAGGAATCACATTCTCAAAGCCGCTCCTGAAAAAAGGGAAGCCATCCCTTCTTGCTGGACAGCAGCTGTTCTGCCAGTGGTTGAACTGACAACCTGCGACGCCACTTTTTCTGCACTGCATTTATCTTTTGCAATCCTTTGTGGCTGAAGTAGAATTATGAATAACATATAAACAAACACTTTACCATGCTCTTCACACAACTGATCACAAGGCTTATCAGCCATCAGACATACCAGGATGTTACTGACAGGAAATTATTTATCAACAACAAAAAGCGAAGGAAATGTGGCTAAGAAACCAGGTGTGGCTTAGATTCTGGAAGAGAAAAGCCGCTTTATTTTACAGGTTCAAATGCTTCATCTAGCCACAGATTCTGATTTCCAAAGAGAGAGAAGGGAGCACTTGGGCACTGAGGGGCTCGCATTAGAACCATTGTGTGAGTCTGTTAGCATCTTCTATCTAACTGAGGATGGCTAAGGTTACCTACAAGATTCCAGCACACTGCAAAGGCAACCAACAGCAATGTGAATTTTTCATTGTCTTTCCTATTAGCTGAGGCCTCTCTTCCCCTGTAAGTAAAGCCAACCCAGCACGAAACCTTTTTTGTTCTTGTTTTGCTCTGCGATGTGGTAAATACAGGTGTTGGAATTTGCAGTTCAAAGGGGAATGAGGAATCTTTGAAATTTGTGCTTTCGTAAAAGTACAACGTAGTTTAGAAGAAATTAGTTTAGTAGTACATACAGGTTTTTAAAATTCAAGTCACTTTTGTATTTGAATTATTTTGCATTAATTAATTTTTAGTTAATTTTCATGTAACTGTCTTCCTGGGACTGCATCAAGGATGTCAAATCATTCTGAATTATGGAATGTTTTATAAGCAGAAATTTAAGTAGATCAGTAAAGGAAATAGATACAGGGAGGTTAAAACAAAACAAAACCCGAAGCATTGCCCTTAAAGGCTCAGTGGCTTTGGGATTCATATTTTACAGCAACCTTAACAAATGAACTGCTTTGTGCTGTGAGTGAATATACGGCACCTTATTTTAAGATGCCATCTCAGATAAACGATTTGGGAAAATAAACTACAGTAATGATCCTCCCATTAAAAAAAGCCCACAAGACTTATGCTTTTTAAGAAATGCCTATCATCCACATACCACATGTACCTAATCAAATACTGTAAGCGAAGTCTGATATCATGTGAAAGCTACTACCGTGTGCTAGAAGTTAGTAACTTTTAAAAAGTTAAACACACATTCAAAACGTGCCACGACTCAAAACTTCAAGTTTTAAGTTTTACAGCGATACCGATATTTAAAAGTATACACTTGCAGGTTATCAACATTTGATCCATGCTTCTTCATCTCCTCCAGGACAACACCGAGCACCTGGTCAAATACTTTGTTCCTCAACAGTTAGTTCTGAACTTAAACTGAAAAGCTTGGGGATCAGATGGGGATGGGACGCCGTCAGGAACAGGAATGCTTAGGAGAAGATACTGCACGTTTTCAAAATATAAACTATAGTAGATCAAAACTGTCCTGAGTCGAGTACTTAATTAGAAAGCCTTCTCTTCCCAGGAAAAGGAGACACTTCAGTGTCATCCAATTTAATAGAAATATTTTAAACTCAGAGACAGAATATACACAGCATGATGAAAACCTCCTTCTGTCAGCAGAAGAGAATACAGACTGAAACAGGACCGGCATGCATTTCCCCAGGGAAGTCTGCGCTCTGGTTTAGACATGAAATGCTCACTGTAAATTGGGAGTCTTGCACATCTCCCAGTTCAGTGCAAGTTCCTGCCTCCCCAGTAGCCCCAGCTCTGCTACCAGGAACACGTGGGTACGAAGTAAATGACTTTGGGGCAGTGCATTCTTTACAGTCAGATTGAAGGTGCCCCCCAGATGGAAAATGATGTATTTCCAGGCTTCCCATTGTGACCGTTTTAATGAGCAAAATAACAACTTTAAATACAAAACTGGGTCTGTAACTGTTCATTAAACGAGGATGATTTCCTCCTCAAATGGCAAACCTTATCAAATGGAAGGTAAGATGTACTTGTGGGACTGTAGAGAAAACATTTTAGGTTGGGACAGAAATGTCTGTATTTCACAAAGGGATGAGACCCGGAGCCGTGGAGATATTCCAGGAATTGCAAGCTCACAGTCACTGGTTTCATCTCACACTCAGAGAATTTTATTTATATTCCAAGGGGTGAAAACCCAAGGAGAATTTGTTTATGTTAGGGAGCGGAGCCCCCCCTCGGGAGGGGGTGGGGACACTGCTCCTCTCCTACATAAACGCTCAGGTTCCTCCCTGCAGCACAACGGTCAGACCTGCAGGCCTGTCCGTCCAGCTTTCATTCATGACCCCGAAGGGGGAAGACTGGGGCAGGGAAACCAGCTTGGCGACTGCTAGAGGTCAGTGGTACTAGCCTGTCTCTGCCCCAGAAACTTCTTATTTTCAGGATAATATGAATTAATATCAATATTCCAAACTTATTAGTACTTTCTCCCCACTTCCCACTGCTAACTTAGGTATATTGCTAAATTTGGCATATTTGCGGGGTGGGGAATTTGAGAGATTTTAGTCTTCCACATTGGAGTCTATAATTACGTTTGCCCTGGTATATAGAGGAATTAAGGAACAAGCGGACGTTGAAAAGTAAATTAATATTATCCCTTCTAGCATATGCCTTTCTCTGCTTATTAATTAGTTTGAAATTTATAATGTTCTAGACCTCTTTGTTTATGCTACAGGTTATGTGCAATAATTAATATTATATATCAATTATTTCTAATTTTAAAGCCTTATAATTTCATGGGTTCTTTACCTTTAACATTACCTTTAACATTAGGGACTACAGAGATTCCTAACACCTTGGTTGTCTTTTCTTTCTGTTAGACTTGGTTAAAAAAAAAAATTGAGATAGTCTAAGCTAGTATTTAAATAGTCTGGGAGAATTATATTTGAAAGATTCTTACTCCAAATTTTTGAAAAAGAAAAGAATGCCTTTCTAATTTGAATATTATATTTCCCTCCTATTTCTTATTTTATCATTAGTTTTTAATCTGTGATCCTCTGGTATCACATTTTGGCTCCTGAAAAATAGATAAAAGTTACAGAAGTCACACTTCTAAAGAGTGAAGAAGTGCACTTCTTTTCAGAAGAAAATTGTGAACTCAATAATATCACTACCAAGTTTCTCGCTCATGCATTTTGATTCCATCTTTTTTTCCCTAAGCTGATTGCTGGTAAATATCCAGTGGCAAAAGGCAGAGGGCACTTACTTCCTTTAAAGGCTCCGTGACATTTAATATTCATAAAGTGGCTCTTAAGTTTAATTTGAAAGGCATATAACTGGAAAAGGGTGATTAACTATGACAATATACTTTTTGGTTACCACTTCATTTTTCAACTTACGATTTCCACATTACATTTTGAATCAGGCACGCAAAGGGGACTATGAAAAAACCCAGCCAGAAGTATGGGCAAACCAGGACCATATTGGCCTGCAAATAAACAGAAATAAACAGTATTTAAATAAGAATCATTTAGTTGCCAATATTAAGCACCAAGTGCAGCTTTTAGTTTCCTCCCCTCCATAAAAACCTGGAGATGCCAGAAAAGGTATGGATGCAGCCATGTGAATCTAGAACTACTAAATCAACTAAATAAATAGGTACATAAAACTTAAATATAGCATTAGCTAACTTAACAGTTTATTGGGTAAACAAACCACCAAATAAATATTTTGATCAGACAGGTTTTATCTCAGGAATGCAAAGGTGTTTCAACACTGTATTACCCAGCAATACAACTTTGTTTAACTGCCAGACATTTTGTGTAAAACATTTAAGCCATTACATTCCCCTGGGAGAACTCGCTCTTCTCTCTGCTTAGCAAATTAATTAATGGCTGGCTGATCACTTTAGTTCAATCAGGACTGTACTGACTTTAGACTGGGTAAGGCTCTGTATTACATATATTTAAACCTTTCTGTATGCTCTGAAATTCTTACATCTTAAAAAAACCACTTTCTATCTGGGGAGAGACGGGCTCCTCCCAGGGCTAGCCAATTCTTTGAGATAGCAAGGTCTCAGCTGGGAGCATGTCTCTGACATGCAATCTAACCGAACCACAGTCCTGTCTCTTCTATCTGGCCCATACACCCCAGGAGCACTATTCCTCTGCCAGAAACTAGAGCTTCTGGAGCTCCACGGAATGTCTATTCTGGTTAAATATTTTAAGTCAAAATGTTTTCTGAATTACCATGCACGCATTACCAAATAATGTACGCACATAGCACATTGCATGAAAAATAAAATCACAATATTACCTATTTCAGATAATTCAGAAATTATTATAGTTTTTTTACATTATCAGTTATGCAAAAAGGATACAAATTTTAGAAAGAATGGTTAATACAGATAGTTTGAAACAATGAGATTTTAGATAAAGTAACATTATAACTAAAATGTCACCCAGATTTTATAGCTGGACTGCCAGCTGTTTACTGCACTGACTGTACCTCTTCTCTCCAAATTGCTTTGAAAGTAGGTAACGTCAGCTTCCGTTGTTATTGAACATCACGTTTCACGCAGAATGTAAAGCACATTCGCCACCAACAGTAAAACTAACCTGTCCTGTCATCTCAGGAGAAATAGGGATGGTTGGCCAGAGGGAAGAGTAAACCGCAAAGAACACCAGCCACAAGGCGATGCTCCCCCAGATTCCCAGGTGACTGAACTGCAGAGAGAAGAGTATCATGGAAACACTTCTGTCTTTTCCATTTAAGAGAAAAAATCATTTAACTCCGTCAATCAGCCACCAAAATACACTTGTCCAGGCCATACGTTCTCATATAAGCCTTTGTTTACAGCATCCAAAACTACCAGGCTGGGTCACCCAGGCCAGGCGTTGCTCAGCGCCTTCAGTGAGGAGACCAGCTCTCAGTCGGAAGTGGCTCCTGCAGCCACTTAATGAGACTGGGCTTCTGTCTGTTATTAACACAAAGTTCTTTCCAAGGGGAGGGGAAAGAGTTGGAATACAAATCATTAAGAGGGATAACAATCTGCCTGGATCATACTTGTTCCGAGTGAGTAACCGTGGGAGAACGGCAGGAGCTCGGATTCTCAGGTTGGCTGGAACGGGCGAAGTTTCTGTGCTACCGCCTGTGCGCGCCGTTCTGCCCCTCAGATGCCGGTGGCAGGCTCAGTGGCCATGCCGGGGTCCGCAAACGCGTTCCCAAGTCTGTAACAGCACATTCTGTTGCCCTGATCGGTCGCTTTGTGCAGCTGGTGTTAGCAGAGGAACCGTGAGGAGGGTGACTAGCTCTACACTTGGCCAGGCTGGCTACGCGACTTTAACCTTTACAGGTTTACTGTCTACGCGTGTGTAAGGCGGTGGGCTAGCCCAGGCGACTCCTTAGGGGCTCAAGGGCTCTCGTCCTCCTGGGCACTGCTCAGTACTTACTCACATCTGAACAAAAGGTATTGAAGGTAAAACCCACAATCTGCTACTTCTCAGAGTATTTATTGTTCAGGAGTCACTTTCAAAGGCAATTTTTCATACTATTTAAAAATAACCTCTAACAAGATAAATAACAAAAAAAAAATGTTTCAAAAAGGAAATTTTACTGTGTTACTCCTCTTTCTAGGGCAGACATTCACTTTTTCCCTTACGTAAGCAGGGAATTCTCCAATATATACTTTATAGCAATTTAAATAATCACAAGATGTATGTGATAAAATTAATGTTGTTTAGTTCTCCATACTTTCATCTATTACCTTTGGATTGCCTATAAAAATCATGACTTGAATAATAAAGAATTCTATAGCGTTAGAAGAAGGAGGAGGAGGAGAAGGATGAGAAGGAGGAGGAGAAGCAGCAGCAGCAGAAGAGGAAGAAGGAAGGAGGAGGAGGAGGAGAGGAGGAAGAGGAAGAAGAACAGGAAGAAGAAGGCCTCTTACCAAACAACTCCCCTCTCTGATTAGAGAAAACAGGACTGGTCTCCTGAGGGCTCTCTCTCGTGATAATGCACATGACTGAGAAGACGGCCAGCTCAAGGCTGTGAACTTTGAGTGATGTAAACACTGCAGTGCATTTTCCCATAATGGTTCCCTTACAGTCGACACTAAACACTACCTACAATATGCGGCATCCTGTGTGGCTTAAAGAGTGTTTGCAGATGGGTCTCTGTTAGGACCATCCCCTCCCGGGGCGGTAAGCCATCACTGCTGCTTGGAGACGTGTTCTGTTATCTCCCTGCCCTGGCTCATCCTCTGGACCTGATCGGTGGTTTCCAGCATCATCCTCGTCCCCAGGGAAGAAGCACTGGGCCTCCTCCTCACCCTCCCCACAGAGGAGGGCAGCACAAGAGCAAAAGTGAGAGCCAGTCTCTTCTCTTTCCTGCCACAGTCCCCCGGCTCCTTCTTAACCCCTCTGTGAGCCTGGGGTCAGGAGCCTCGTACCTCTCAGGCCAGAAGAGAGACTTCTTGTGCTGAGTCTGATTTGGCCTTGAAATATTGCCTTGTTCATAAATGAGGTTCACTATATGTGGCTGACATAAGTGAACGTGGATCTAAGAAACACTCTCACTGGAGAAAATTTAACAAGTAAAAGGAGGCACAGAAAATAACTGTTTGCATGTCTGTGTTCCACCAATGCAGTATAATACCACACTCACAATTACAATGCCTTGTGAATGGCCAATGAACTATTTTTGCTCAGAACTCCTTGGTCCCAGGTCAGTGTTGATGTCCAGTGGGGACAGTGGCAGTCAGAACTCTGGGTTGACTACATCAGAAATGAACTTCATCATATTCTGCATAATCTTAGCTCTCCAAAAGTGACAAACTGATAAAAATTCAGACACTTTTTCAGTACAACTTGGGAAACAACTTATTTTCAGATGCAAATATGTATATATGTATATACATATGTATTCACTTAATTTAAATAAATTGGCAGGGGTAGGTAATTGGGTTTTTTTTTTTTTTCAGTGGAGGGACTGGGGATTGAACCCAGGACCTCATGCATGCTAAGCCAGCAGTCTACCACTGAGCTCTACCCTTCCCCCAACCCCATATTCACTTAAATTACTGATAAGGTCATGAAAAATAAAATTCTGCTTTTACCAGAAGTTCCACTTTTAGTAATATCCTAAGGAAAACATTACTCACGCCTGGAAGTAAACAAGTACATCAGTGTTCATAATACAATTGATTATATATTATTTATAGTAATGAAAATTAAAGCAATTATTCTAAAAATAATGCAAATAATAAGCATCCATGTTATAAAATATTATTCCATCAATAAATGAGGCATAAAATTAAAGGAATGAAAATATTAAAGACCTATTATTAAGTGAAAGAAGCAAGTTGTGAAATATTAGGTACATTATAATCCTATTTTCATGGTAAAAAAGCATGCATGGAACAAAGAGAAAGAATAAAAGCCAAAATGTCAACATCACTGACACTGAAAGGCATGAGCGATATGTATTTTCTTCTTTTTCTGTATTTGCTAAATTTTCTGTTATAACTCTGTGCTTGGATGAGAGCGAATTAAGGGTCTCAGTGTTATGATGAATTGAACCTATTTCAAATGTAAGGCAGGAAAATGAAAATTCTAAAGACCTCAGATCGCTAATATGCCTTCATCCAGTTTAAATCATCACTCAGACATGCAAAACAAAAGAAAGAACAATAATGAGACCAGAAAAAAAAAAACGCTAATACTTTCCTAAAACTTAAAGAGAAAATTAGTATACAAACAGCTATACAGATTGAGGAAACATCCTAAAGAATACTTACTTTATTCCAAGACAGTGTCTCCAAACCAGCTTTCAGACAAACAGTGACAACCACATACTGTGTGAGGGGAGACGGGAAGGGGAAAGAGAGTGGAAAAAGGTGTTACAGTTTTCCACTGGAATCCACACCGCCCCCCTCCCTTCCTGACCTTTCTGGATTAGTAACCCCACTACAATGTTGGGGAGAGGTGGTAACACTGAGCATCTTTATCTCACTCTCAATCTCAAAAAAATAAAAAGCTTTCAATGTCTCATTAAGTATAACTTTGTTGCAGGGTGTGTTCGCAGGCAGCCACTGGTAAGTGAGTGGCCTTCGATTACGTCTACCTCTCCGTTTCTAGCCACAGTGTTCTAGCAAGCTTCCGTCCCTCCTCTAAGCTACCACCAAACCTTAAAAGTGTCAGGGCAGTGGCCCCTGCCTGCCACTCCAGGCCCATCCTTGCCATTACCTGAACCTCCCTGCTCAACACATAGTTTGCACTCTGCTTTCCCTCCAGTGGCCCTTTTTAATCCCCTCAGATCACCAAAGCTGACTGCACTTTACTGGAGGCTTCCTCCACTCCTCTGGGGCTATCTTATCTTTGGCTTAGCTTTTTCCTCCAAACTCACTCACACTGGGAACAGTGTGTTGGGAAGTCTGGGCTAATTATCTCACCGTGTTGAGCCTGCCAGCTCTCCTCTTACTCCTCCTTTGGCGTTACATTTTGAGCAGTTTTGCCTTGTTCTAGTCCCCTTTCCTTTTTTAGCTGCTTTGGTGAATTTATTTTGCTGCGATTTTTTTTGTTGTTGGTTTTACCATTTGTTTTGTCTGTTTGTTTGCCTCAGGAGACAGAGATTCCGTGAGATGGATTTACTCTGGCATCTAAACTAGGAATCTCTTGTACGTTTGCATGTATATATACGTGTATTTAATGTTATTCTATCTCTCTAGAGTGCAATTTTCATGAAGACTTGGTTGGATTTACCACCATATGTTCAACACTCAGCACAGTGTTCTGCACATGACAAAGCTTAATAAATATTAATGAATGAATGAAACAAGGTCTTATCTGATCTTATTTTTTCCTTGGGGTTGAGAAATAGGTAAGGTCTGAAGAAATGGCAGAGGTGAGGACAGTGGGGTGGGGGTGGGGTTCTGAAAAGAAGGAAACTTGTTCTATGCATATGTCCACATAAATAAGGATATACTACTTAATCATATCTGATGTTCAGGAATAAACAATATAGAGTTAAAAGCACAACCAATAACATGAAAATACAAAGACAACTAGCTCAAGTGGCAAAAGGCACTATGCCGATAAACTGTTTCTTATATAGAAGAAAACATGGGAAAAAACAGTTGCAGATTTTGTTGTTCCATGTTAAATGAAAAAACAAAATCCACAGATGAATATGTTCCTACTTGCATACAAAGGGATAACATGCAGTTGAATATGCATCTACGGTTTTTTAGAAATATGAATAAGAAACTACTAGCAGTAGTGGCAGACACAAAACTTAGAAGCCATAAAGAAAAATATTGGTAAGTTTAACTACATGAAATTAACATGGAGAATATATGCATGAAAAATGCCATGAAAAGTGAAACTGAGAATATGTTTGTAACAAATATTAGAAAAGTTAACATATAAATAATCATTAATAATTAATAAGAAAAAGACCAACAACGCAATAGAACTATCGGTAAAGTGCTTCAACAAACATTTTACAGAAAAAGAAACGGGCGTGGGTTGTAACCCCACGTGACTATGCTTCCCCTCAAAGTAAAAACTGCAATGGGCTATCACTGCACCCACCAGATCAAAAAGCGAAGTAAGACCACACCCGTGGGCGCTTGGGGAAACCACTATTTTTAATCACCCAATTTGTGCAGCCTCTACTGGGGATAATTTGGTAAGGTTTTTTCATAATTTACAATACCCTCTGATCCAGCAATTATACTTCTAGAAATTTACCCTAAGACATACTTACTCATGAGCATAAAGGATCATCTTTGCAGCACTGTTCATAAAGGCAAAGGACCCCCCAAACCCTTAATGTCCACTAACAGGAGACTGGTTAAATAAATACTGGTGGGTTATTCATACAAGCAGCCCTGAAAGAATGAGGTAGATGTTTGTGGGCCGATTTGAATCCATCTCCAAGGCATGTTACATAGTGACACAGTAAGATACAGAGAGTATCCTCGACTTGAACCAAAAAAAAAAAAAGTGTGTGTGTGTGTGTGTGTGTGTGTGTGTGTGTGTGTGTATATATATATATATATATATATATATATATATGCATTTCCCATTTCTAGAAACATATATAATATGTATTTACAACCATTATAAGAGTGCCTTCTTGAAAATATACTGAAGTGTGAAGGAGACAAACTTCATAGGAGACTGTCTTATAAAGCATGAATTTTTAAATGAAACACTAGGAAAAGTAACTACGCACGTGGCTGATCTTACCGTATAAATAAAATTCCCAAGAAACAGATAGTCTGTAGTGTGACCACCTTGTAAGACCATGTCTGAAAAGTGAAAAAGTCATTTTTAATCTTTACAGAATCTGAAACAGACTTTTGAATTGATTTTTACTAAAGGTACCCATACTGGACACCAAAAATATTTATCAATTACTGGTCACATTTCTCAAGTCCTCTGTCAGGGACCACAGTGCTTACTGTGCCTACCACAACTGTGACATTTCTCCCACCTCTAACTCCCCCCGAAGATATATTTAGCAACAAATAAGTAAATCACAAGTACATGAATGTGATTATCAAACCCAGTTTCACACACAGCTACTAAACCATCTGGCAGAGTCTGCAAACTGAAAATCCGAAACAAACCAACGATGTTAAGTAACAAGTGATGCTAAGGAACAAGACGGGGATATTAAGGATTCTGTCATCATGTTTTTCACACTATCCCTTTTCCATGATAACTAAAGCAAAAAACCGAACAGATAACTTGAAGTTGAAACAGAATTGCATGTTCTTTTTAACCATTGTTAAGTCTGCTACAAACGTATGAACTCCGTTCCATATAAACGGTCAGTACAATCTCAAAATTAGGATGATTTCTTCAGGTGTTCATTGCACTTTTTAAAAATTCTCGAAAAAATATTGGTGATTCTGGTCTGGGTTGATGTGGCAATTTTGGAGTGCAAATCCCTGACCCAAATACCAAAGCAGGTAGCACACCCATGTATTTGAAGCTAACTTATTCTCTTGATTTATGTTTTCTTCTGATTTAGAACTCACTAAATTATGCAAAGCTTAGACTCTTTCTTAAAACTATATGCAGTAGTAAATTAGGGCATCTGATTGAAGGAAAGTGTAGATGAATATGTGGGTCAGGTTAGACCAGCCCGGAGAGTGAGTGTCATGGGTCTGGGCTGTGTACAGACCTAACTTGGTGAGTTTTCCCAGGAGAGGCGTGATAGTCTAGATGAGAACCAAATTGTAACTGACTAGAAAAGGGAAGGAAGCTACTTCAGAGGAGGATAATGTTGGGTTACATTGTCCAGTTACGTATTGACCAGGAGAGAGGAAAAAGACAAGCTATGCTGGGGCAGAAGGGATGCTTTCCTTCTGCACACTATACAAAATCAACAGTGCAAACAGAGGAAACCTCCACAGAATCTACGTTACAGAAACTAGGAGACCAAAAAAAAAAAAAAAATCCACAGACTCAGACAGCCGTTGAGGGCTTCAAAACACCGGAGGTGAGCGCGGAGGCTGTGCCTGGAAAGTAACGGTGAAAGATCTGGGGTAAAGTAAACATCAGGCTGGCCGAGGGCAGCGACCTCAGAAAACATCAGCAAAAAATACACTCTTTAAAAGGAGCATACTTGGAAACAAATGGATTTGTCTAAAGAAACAGAGCAGTATTTACATAAACTTATAATAAAAATAACCGTAAGAACAAAAATTCAAACTTAAATGAGTATCAGAAGACAACACAAAAAGACCAAAGAAAGCCAGTAACGTAATTAAAGATTAGAAAAATACATTAAAACACTGCATAAAAAATGCAAAGTCAAACAAGAGATCACAAACAAAACCTATTTTTAAAAAATGAGTTTCGGATTGTAGCTCAAAACAAAACCCAATCCTACACTGTATACAAGCAACACACGTAAAAAAAAGAAAGAAAGAAAAGTAATTTATCAAGTTTGAAGAGTAAAGGATGGCCAAGGAAAGTACAAATTAAAAGCAGGAGACACGATATTAACATTAGTTAAGAAGAAACTGAGGCCAAAAAAAATTAAATAAGACAAAGGAACAATATAAGGCCAAATGGCACAATATAAAATAATTAGTAGTACTGCTGCAACAAATAACAAACACTTCTAAATCACAGATTATCGGAAATAAACAGGGAAGTAAATATGTAGTAACAGAGGACTATACTCACCTTCCTTACTATGTGACAAGGTCAAGGGACAAAAAAGTAGCAAGACCCGGACTTCTGCATTTACCCATGAGGAAGTAATAGGACGTCCCCTCTTGCTATACAGTCAGTTAGAACTACATGAAATAATTATATGAAACAATGTTTTTCTGACCCTGGGTAAAAGGCAGCAAGGGACAGCGATCCCTGAGAGAGAATAAAGGACTGGTGAGCCCTCCCACTGCCCTTGCCTCCCATCTGGGACTACAGTGTGGGGACAAAGAGCCCACAGACAGCGCAACACTTCTGCTGAGTCTGTGAGACAGAGAAAGGGCTTTAAAGAGGCCACGGTGGATGGAATTTGCAAAGTGAACACTGGAAATGAGGGAACTATGCAGAGAATGAGCTCCAGAAACTCGCGTACGGGTCCTCATAAGTCTCTGGCCGAGTGCCATTCTGCATACGTATACTGAGAATTCCACAAGGCCAGCAAAGAGCAACTTCCATGGAAAAATCAAATCACCCCAGAACTGCAAGCCAAAAACCGCCAGATCTAATATGGAGCTAGGAGTTGCTCACATTCCCATGGGCCAAAGTGGGGAGACCTCATTCAACATATGAAATGTGCAGTAGAGGCCCAAGGAGGGGACAATGTCAGCAGAGGAATTGAATTAGTCCTAAAGTGAAAGATACCATCGACTTGGCTTTAAAAAGAATAAAAATCCTTAAGGAATCATGCTGATCCACAGAGAACTTAACTGCCTGCCAAAACCAAGGCTAAGTATTTAAATATACACACAAAAATATTCAGCAACATGCAATTCACAGTATCCCTCACCCATTATAAAATTCTGACACGTGAAGAAGTAAAGTATTTGACCCATATCAGAAGAAAATTGGCTACAGAAGCCAGCCCCAAAATAACAGAGGTGTTGGAATGAGCACAAGAAGATTTAAAATCGCTGTTATAAATATTATAATTACATCTGAGGGTTTGAAAGAAAACATGAACATAATGAAGAGAGGAATAAAAGACGAAGAACTAAATAAATTTCTAAGGATGAAAAATATTTACACAGAAAAGAAAAAATGTCTGTGAATTGCGATTACCTGCAGAGAGAGACTGCTAAATAAAAGATCAGTGAACTTAAAGACATGGCAAAAGAAATTAAGAATGAACTAAAAAGAGAACAAATACAGGATAAATGAAGAAGAGATGTGGTAAAATATCAAGGATTGTGCCATATGTGTAGCTGGAGTCCCAGAAGAAGAGGAAAGAGAAAACAGAAAAAGTATGTAAAGAAATGATGAGCAAATTTTTCCAAATCTGATGAGAACTATAATCAACAAACCAGAGAATTTTGAGCAATCTCAAGAAAGACCAATGCAAACAAAACCATACCAAAGCACATCAAAATCAAGTTGCTAAAAGTCAGTGGTGAGAAAAATCTTAAAATCACAGAGCTATAAGTTATAATACATTAAAAGGAACAAATATAAGAAATATCAGATTTCTCAACAAAATAATGCAACCCAGAAGACAAGGAACCAACATTTTTAAAGTGTTGAAGAAAATGAACTATCAACCTATAATAGGATACTTAGCAAAAATTTTTTTCTCAAAAATGAAGGCAAAATAAAGCCTTCTGACAAAATTTGAAAGAAAATTCTTTTGCTTTAAATTAAAAGAAAATTAGATTTGCTTTAAATTCTTATGTTAGAAAAGAAGAAAGCAGTAAAATCAACAACCTACCTTCCAAGATCAAGCAGGGAAAGAAGCAAGGAAAATTCAATTAAACAGAAGGAAAGGAAATAGAAGTAGAAATGAAGCAAACAGAAAACTGGAAACTATACAAAATCAATGAGACCAAAGTTGGTCTTTTGAGACTATCAATAAATCTGGTTACAGGAAAATAATTCTATTTCACACCTTAATTTGTGGCTGTGGACCAACTAAACACCAATAACATACTCTAGAAACACATCTCGTACTCTGGTGTGTTATACACAAGTCAGTTTGGCAAAAAAAAAAAACTTCACACATAGTGTTATTTAGAAAATTGTAAGTCAGCAAAAGGAGACTAAGTCCAATAATAAAATATAAGATTAAATTTCTATATGATCTTGCTAGATTTGTATTATAGTCTGAATGGAAGCATGACGCTTGGGAAAAGAAAACAATAAAGCAGACATAAGTGTCAAGCTTGCTGACAGGGGAAGTCCGTGACCCATCAGAGCCGCTGTGCTTTCCATCAGATCTCCTGACTCAAACACTCAGTAAAAGTTACCAATAAAAGCACCAATGCTCAGTTTATACATGTGAGAGGCAAAGAGAATGGGCCCTAAAGGCCACCTGTTAACCAGATTATACTGTGAGATTTAGGTGAATATGTATCTTTTCTAAATACTATTTTTGTATTCTTCAGTTCTTTCTGTAGACACACACACACACACATGTTGACTCCACTGAGAATAAGGTGTTCTTTGCTGAATATTTGAAACAATGAAGCAATTACCATGCTCCAGCATTTTTGTGGGCAACCAGAAGAGAATGAAGGAGTGGACCAAAGCGTTTACACATTGAATCCAAAGGACCTAAAAGAAAACAAAGCAAGAAAGGCAAGATAGTACTTTGGTCTAAATCTATAACTATGCGACATTATAAAGTAAATTTGTTGTGTGAAGCAGTTACAAAACTAAAACGTTTTCCTAAAGACTGAAAAATCACATTTCTTTATTCTATTTTTAAAGAAAGACTGTGAAATTATAGGATAATACTGTTTGAAAAGCAAACTTATTAAAAATAAATGTGTAGAACTCAAATATAGTATATTTGTTATAAAAAAAATTGTAAAGGCTTAAATTATCCAACAAAAGAGAAGCAGAAGTAACATTTTAAAAAGAAATAATGAAAGTATTTTCAATCTTTAAATTTTAGCACTTTAAATATAATTTAATACCATATTTTATATGATACACTCTGCTCCTTTACATCTGAACCTTGACTCTGGTCAAAACAATTTTTAATAGACCATATACAGACAGGCCTCAGAGATATTGTGGGTTTGGTTCCAGACCACCGCAATAAAGCAATTATTGCAGCAAAGCAAGTCACATGAATGTTTTGGTTTCCCAGTACATTCAAAGTTACGTTCACACTATACTGCAGTCTCTTAAGTGTTAAATAGCATTGTGTCTAAGAAACCAATGTACACACCTTAAATAAAATGCTAACCATCATCTGACAACACGGGTCTCCATCAACCTTCAATTTGTAAAACAAACAACAAAAAAAACCCATAGTATCTGCAAAGTGCAATCAAACAAGGTATAGCTCTACAGTTTTCTTAGAGGAAATCTCAAAGACCTAAAATCTCTGGGAGCAGTCAGACAAGGACGTACAATGGTCAGACGATGACAGAACGACAACAGAAACCAGTCTGTTCTCTCAGTTCTAAACACCCCGGTCATCTTCACGCTCGCCAGGAAGACTCACAGATGGAGAAGAAAACAATGTGGAAAGAACTTACCTGGTCTGTGACTCAAATTTCCCGGAGTAAAGCAGTTTTTAGGGGAAAGAACTTAAGAAACTGGTTCAAAAAGAGCTACTGCCGAATTGGAAAACCTCAAGACTCATGGAACATTGGGTAGAGTACACAGAAAGACGGCACAGGGCTACATTCGTTGTGTTTTTTAAATTATTTTTCCTAAAGCATCGGAAAGGGATGAGACCAAGGTACCTCGGAGAGAGGCCGAGATGACAGACCCGCACTAAATCTTCTGCTTACCTTTATGTTGAAAGTATCACCTGTCTGAGAAACCGTGTAGAGCTGTGGGTGCCTGAGCAGGCTCTCCTGACTGCAGCACTGCTCACAGATGCCCAGAGTGAACGGCGGCAGTGACGTGAAGACCTGCACAGGAAACAAGAAGCTATTTTACAAAAGCTTTCAATCTGCACTGAGTTGCTGTTGTGCCAACATCATTTTCCTGGCTTTGACGACATGTTATAATTATCAGGATACTGCAGGGGTAGTTGGGTGAAGGGCACATAAAACTAATTATGCAAACTTCTAGTAAGTCATAAACTGTTGAAAAACACAATTTGTTGACAGAGAAGCCGTTACTGAGTCACACAGTTTGAAACAGATCTACCAAACCATGACTTCCTTTTCTAATTGAGACAATCCTTTGACTCAATCGTTTATAACTAAGTAAATGTTACTTTACGTGCAAAAACTGCATAAAGTTTATTCTCCTGTTTTTAATGAGCATAAAATGAATAAATTGAGTGTCTAGATATTTAAATAATAGGCATAATACTGGCCAACAAGTCTAACAACGACATCTATATCTCTCATAAGAACCAGGTGTTTTATAAGCTAGTTCACTTGCCAGGGTTTGGCACACAGTAGGCACTCAGTAAATACTGTTAAGTGAATGTTAGATTAAACTTTTTAAAAATTTACAAGAATTATCTGTCGTGATAATTATCATCAGAAATGAAGAGATGTTTCCCATCCACTTATTATTTGAATAGTTACTAAACAACCATTATGCCAGGAACCATGTTAAAAGAAAAATACATCATCCTTTAAAGAGATATGGACCTTGTCAAGAAGGAAAGCTTACAGCAATAGGCATAATATTATGATTAAAAAAAAGTGGGGAGGATACAAAGCAAGATGGCAAAGTAGAAGGACGCTTGTAGCTCACCTTCATCCACAAAGACACCAAAACTCACATCTACAGACCTACTCAGCCAACCAGAGCACCTGCTGAACTCTGACAGAACAGCGCCCTCTTTGAAAGATAAAGACACCAAAAATCTGGTAGGAGAAAAGGAAAAAAAAAAAAAAAAAAAGAAGGAAAAGCAAAACACTGCGGGACCAATCCTGCGGGGAGGGAGTAGCAAAGGAGGACTGGCACTTGTTCACTGGGTCCACCCCCCCCAACGGAGAGGCCAGTGGGACCAAGAGGAAGCCTCCAAGGCTCAGATCTGCCCCGAGCACCCCTTGACCGACAGAACTGAGTTAAACGGGCACAGAGGGTCCCCGCAACACCAGCCAGCAGCTGGGGCTGAGACAGGCCACCCCAGCCAGGCGGAGGACAGGGCGGCTGCACTGCGGCAGCCCTGGGGGACTGCAGGGGGCTGCGCACCATGGCTGGGAGGGGATACGGAGAACAACCTCGATCCACCATAAATTGTTAAAAAAAGTGAAGCAACACGGCCGGTGTGCCCTGAGGGGAGAGGTGCTTGTAGCCTTTGTCTTCTCAGACCTGAGCCGCCATTACTGGCACTTCTTGTGAGAAGAGATGCAGGCACGGCCACAGCCACCATCGCCTCCTGTGCGAGGCGCCTGGGCGGGGGCGGGGCCAAGGCCTGAATCCACACAGTGTGGCGGGGGGGTGGTCAGCAACTTCCTAGGCAGGACTGAGACTTGTTTGCAGCTCGAGGCAGATAGGATCTTTCTGCCCTGACACCTCAGAGAACTCGCGTCACCAAGACAAACAAGGAGCTGAGATTTGGCACAGAGCAGGGGCGGGGCCATTCTGCGGTCTTCCCCGAGCCCACCTTCGGGGCGCCGACCCAAGGCGGAGCAGGCAGCTGCACAGAGCAGTGGAGCAACCAGCGCTGGGAGAGGGTGGGCCGCCACACGCCTTCCTGGCAGGAACGCAGCACCTGACCATGGTGCTGGGAGGGGGCACGATCCGCCCACCTGCCTCGCCCCAGCGTAGCATCTGACTGTGGCATTGGAAGGGGAGTGACCTGGCCGCCTACCGGGTAAGAGCTCAGCTCCTGACCCAGTGTTGGGAGGGGGCGCGATCTGCTAGCCAACAGCCACTGAGAGCAGCACAGATGAGGGCGCCAGCAGAGGGCCTCGGGAAACAGCAAGCTGAGTTCGCAAAACAGGGCAAAGACACAAAAACCTCTCAATAAAATCATTAAGAGCACACCGTCTCCAGGAGAACTAGACAACTGATACTCCTTAAGCCACAGTGCCAGACAGATATGAGCAATATGAAAAAGGAGAGGAACCACTCCCAATTAAAAGATCAAGAGAAATCCCCTGAAAGCACGATCAAGAAAATAGACATTGATGGCCTACTAGATCAAGATTTCAAAAAACGACTGATCAAAGTACTGAAGGAACTAAAGGAAATAGTGTTTAGAGATATAAAATATGTCAAAAATGAAATAGAAGCTATAAAGAAGAGCCGAGATAGTAAACTCATTTGCTGAGATGAGAGCTGACCTAAAGGCTGTACAAAGCAGACTAGATAATGCAGAGGAACGAATAAGTGACCTAGAAGACAGGACAACAGAAAGCACCCAATCAGAACAGCTGTGAGAAAAACAAACAAACAAAAAAACAATGAAAACAACATGACGGACCTATGGGATAATACAAAGCATGCCAATCTATGCATAATAGGGGTTCCAGAAGGGGAAGAAGGAACAAAGGGGATTGAAAAGGTATTGGAAGAAATCATGACTGAAAACTTCCCAAACCTAAAGGAATCAGATATCCAAGTATAGGAGGCTCAGAAGGTCCCAAACAGGAAGAACCCAAACAGACCCACACCAAGACATACCATAATCAAGATGGCCAGAGTCAAGGATAAAGAAAGGATCCTAAAGGCAGCAAGAGAAAAACAAAGAGTGAGTTACAAGGGAACCCCCATAAGGCTCTCAGCTTATTTCTCTGCACAAACACTACAGGCCAGAAGGGAGTGGCAAGATATATTCAAAGTCCTGAATGAAAAAAAGATGCAGCCTAGTACACTCTATCCAGCAAGGCTATCCTTTAGAATAGAAGGAGAGATAAAGAACTTCACAGACAAGTAAAAACTAACAGAGTTTAGCAACACTAAACCCATGCTAAAAGAAATATTCACAGGTCTACTCTAAATAGAAAAGAAGCAGGATGCTACAAAAATGAGAAACTCATAACTGGAAAGGAGATAACTGCCATGAATTACAAAACTAAACACAAAATTGTAAAAGAAGACATCTAAATCATTAAGAGGGAAGCAACGAAAGCCACTGTGGACAACAGTATGGAGATTCTTCAAAAGACTAGGAATAGACTTACCATATGACCCAGGAATCCTGCTCCTGGACATATATCAAGAAGGAACCCTACTTCAAAATGACACCTGCACCCCAATGTTCACAGCAGCACTATTTACAATAGCCAAGACATGGAAACAGCCTAAATGTCCATCAGCAGATGACTGGATAAAGAAGAAGTGGTATATTTATATTATGGAATACTATTCAGCCATAAAAACCGACAACATAACACCATCTGCAGCAGCATGGATGTTCCTGGAGAATGTCATTCTAAGTGAAGTAAGCCAGAAAGAGAAAGAAACATACCATATGAGATCACTCATATGAGGAATCTTAAAAAAAAAAAACATAAATACAAAACAGAAACAGACTCATAGACATAGAATACAATCTTGTGGTTGCCAAGGGGGCGGGGGGTGGGAAGGGACAGACTGGGATTTTAAAATGCAGAATAGATAAACAAGATTATACTGTATAGCACAGGGAAATGTATACAAGATCTTGTGGTAGCTCACAGCAGAAAAAAAATGTGGCAATAAATACATGTATGTTCGTGTATAACTGAAAAATTGTGCTGTACACTAGAATTTGACACAACATTGTAAAATGACTATCACTCAATATAAAATGTAAAAGTAAAGTTTAAAAAAAAGTGGGAAACAGAGCAGAAGGAAAGGAAGGAGAAGAGGGAGAGGTGAGGAAAGGGGAGAGAAAATGAGAGAAGGAGCAGGAAGAGGGGCGTGTGGGAACTGCACCCACTGAGAAGGATGTCAAAAAGACTTCTTGGAAAAAGGACATCAGAGCCTCACCTGAAATATCTGTTTCTGCATATTTCTGCCCCATGTGGTTCCTATTCCTGTGGCATTTTAACCAAGGATTCTTCAAAAAGAGCAGCAAGACAGGAGAGACTTCACTGAGCAAGCATTTTTCACATCTCTGGGTTTCCGATGTTTACTATTGTCCCATTGGCCAAATCAAATCACATGGGTGACACAGGGAAACCCAGAGTCAGTGCAGGTGGGCACACCAAAGGGTGTGGATCACAGGGGCAGGAGCAACTGGGGCCTTTATGACAACCTGACATATGACCTCCGTAGATCCCTTAGAATTTTGTGCAAGATGTTAACAGCAAATAAAGAAAGCTCTACTTCTTTTCTAATCCATTGTGTGTGGTTTTTTTTTTTTTGTCTTATTTACTGGTTAGGAACTACAGACAATATTGAATAGAAATGGTAAGAACACACATTCCTGTCTTGTTCCTGACCCTAGGAGAACACACTGTTTTACCTTCAGGTATGACATTAGCTGTGGGTTTTTACAGAAGCACCTTCTAAATGCTCATTAGGAATGGGTGACAAGTTCTCTCGAGTGTTTTGACTGCATCTGTCAAGATGATCGTATGGTTCTTCCTTAAATCAGTTAACAAGGTGGAATTCACTGTTTGGATTTTAAGTAGTAAATCAAAATTGCATTTCTAGGATAATAATCTTTATTTAATTAAAAAAATTACAAATTAAAAAAAAATTGTTTGCCTGTGTTCTGACATGCAGGTAAGTGACTTGCAAATCAGCTTGATACTTTTGAGGCTTTTCAGTTTTGTTATGATGGGTCCAGAACAGTGTTTATTATGAGACTAATTCATCCTTATTGTTAAAAGTGTGACTTATATAAGGAATTTCCCCAATATCCTGTGTAATAAGTCTTCCCAAACTGGCTGATGGGAATACAAACTTTCCCAGGCCGGAATGGGCTCCAGGAACTCAGCCTCCTGCTTTCTGCTTTTTTTTTTTTCCCTTACCTTTGGGTAGACTTTTCTCAGGCACACACCGATAAATCCTCAGCCAGGCTCCTGGGGGCTCTCTGCAGACTTCCAGAAACACTCTTCTCTGTACTTCTCTGTGTCTGCACCTCTTTCTCTCTCTCCACCCCTCAGTACAATTTGCCCTTCTCTGCACTTGATCTTAGCCAGAAGGCCGAGAAGCGGTCCTGCCCTTCTCTGATCCTCTGTCTGCTGAATCCCAGCTGTCCTGGCCCACCAGCCTCCAAGAGCTGTCTTCAGTTCACTAGGAACCTGGGACCTCTTTGGGCCTGTCTTCCTTCAGTGCGGCCCTGACACAGGCCTGCTCTCAGAGATCACAGCCATGAGTAGCCTGTTGTCTAAAGGCTGAGAACTACTGGTCCGTAGACTTTTTTCCGGGACTCTAGTTTTCTTCTGGTAGGAGTACAATTCCTATAGCATTTGGTCATGCATGAGCAATAGCAGAAATCATATCTGATCTCAAGAAACAGTATGACAGCTCATTTAAATTTAGTTATCAAATAAGTAGGCAGAATCTATCTGGCATCGCCAGTAACTATTTAGAATGTCCAGGGCCTCTTTTTTCTTCATCTGTAAAATATGTTTGTAATGAGATGAGATGTAGTAAGTCAAAGGATACTGAATAAGCATGCCATCATACTTTATCCTCAGTTGTCCATAATTAGGCTTCCCACTGTAGTCCCTTTTGCTGCTTGTAAAAATGCCAGCATCTGTGTTTTCCTTTATTGAGAAAAATCAGATTCCACTGACCAGTATCAGGCTTATGCATTCATAGTGATTTGTCTAACACAGAGGAGAGACTCTGCCTCTCCCTACTCTTGTCTCTGATAAAACTCTGGAGAAAGTCTACCAGTATTGCCACCTGTGACCAAGAGCCTGGCAGAGAAAACTCTCTGTAGGGCCTCAGCTTCACTGTGCAGTGTGCCAGTCAAGTACGTCCAGCCACTGGCATGTGCACAACTGTAAATCTTCACAGCACTAGACATTTTTATACTATTGGGCACCCAATGACTTCTATGTAGTGACTTCCATCTGTGCTTTCTGTTTGGGGATGTAAACTCCCAGAAGACAGAATTTTAGGAGTTAGGGCCCAGGGCATGCAAAATATAATGTGACTGTGTAGTGCAGTGCAGGAGAGAGCTCATGATACACTTGCTGGAACCTAATTTTTATGCTAGGTTTCCTAACTTCTAACCCTTAAGTGGAATAACAATACAACAAAAATAAAATAAAACAGAAATTAAATGGTGATGTAGCTAATAAGTCATTTAGCCTGACTGTTTAATCTACATCTACTTTTTGAACTCAGAATAATTCAAGTAATGGTATGGAATTACTTATTGTTAGAAAATTCCATTAAAATGGAAAATAGTATTTACTATAGGTTTGATATAAAAATTCATCATTTAGCACAAATAGTGTGTTATATTTCCACAGGTACAAATTTTCTACCAGGAGGTTTAACAGGACATGGAATTACACACACACATACACAGACAGACACAAAGATAGAGAAATCTGAATATATATTAAATGGAATGGGTTTAGGTAGAGTACAACAATTTTTACCTGGCTTAAAAGTATGAAAATATTGTACAGGCGTGAAGTTAAAGAGATTTCAAATACATCATCAAAATACATTGGGAGCAAATTTCACATACTTACTCTAGAATGACCTACCATGACTAGCAACCATGTGTGGCAGCAACAAGGCCCTAAAGACGTATTTGTGGGGCCGGCGTGGACACAGATGATGGACTCAGATAAACTTCCCAGACACAAACAGTGCACTTCTGCACACCATCAGGGAGAGATGGGGAGAGCTTACCAAGTTGTACAAGCTGATGCACCAACGGTCAATTATAATCTGCCCAGAAAATCCATTCATGAAGGCGAACCAAAGCTGAAAGAGAAGGAAGCCAAGAGAACCACTCAATTAGTGCTGACCTAAACACACCCTCGTAGTTTAAAAAGTGGCGCAGAAACAGAAACAGACTTGTAGACATACTAAACAATCTTATGATTACTGGGGAAAGGGGGTGGGAAGGGATAAATTCGGGTGTTTGAGATTTACAAATGTTAGCCACTATATATAAAAATAGATTTTTAAAAAGTTTCTTCTGCATAGCACAGGGAACTATGTTCAATATCTTGTAATAACTTTTAATGGAAAAGAACATGAAAATGAACATATGTACCTATATGCATGACTGGGACATGGTGCTGTACATCAGAAACTGACACATTGTAGCTGACTGTACTTCAATAAGAAAAACAGTGGCACAGAAGATGTTCACCTCGGCTGGAAGAACTAAGAGCTGCTGTGGGGCCACACAACTGTCCTTTCGTAAGTTATGAATTTCAGATATCACATATTACCGATACTGATGTACTTTGTTAATTAATGGCATACATATTTAGACCAAAATAGGCATTTCTTAGAAAAGGCCACTGGCAACTAATCTCAAATTGAGTAATAAGGGTTTATTGTATGTCTTCTATGCACACAGTTACCACAAATGTCCCTTTCCTGTCACAGTGCTCTAATAATAATAATAGCAAGCCCATACTGGGTACATATCATGTACAAGGCACTGTACTGTCCCTCTAAAGGCACTGTCATATTTAATCCTAACAGCAATAGCAAAAAGTAGATGTTATTACTACTTGTATCTAGATTTAGGAATTGTGAGGACTAAGGCTCAGAGAGGTTACGTTACTCAAGTCACACGCCAGTAAGTGGCAGAGACAGCTTTGGAGCCCAGAGCCATGAGATCCTCAGCCCACATTCATCCACTCATGTTAGGGTGACTTGTTAAAATGTATCATTAACCATAAGACCCTTCGTAGCATTCATACCATGAAAATAATCCTCTTTTACTACATTTCAGACTTCGGGATTATGAAGATATTAATCCCAATTCCATCTTTTCAACCATGAGAGACAGTCTTTACATGCACGCAATTTACAGTCAGGCGCGCCTGGGTTTGAATCCCAGGTCACTCACTTCCTCCCTCTCACTGCTGTGTGACCCTAGATGAGCGATTCAGCCTCTCTAAGCCTCAGTTTCTCATAGGACTTGCAAGTTTTACATAAGATAATACATAAAAAATGATCATCACAGTGAGTAACACATTGATACCATTGAATAAATGTTACTTTAGTGACTTAACTACATGTACAGACATACAATATAATTTTAAAAAACACATCTCGAATTCTTCCTAGAATGAATTGGAATTATCAACAAAATATATCTGTAAACTACAGCTCATGTTCTGAAGCAACTTGCAGTTCAATTAAATTGGTTAAAACATAACTATATGGAAACAGTCAGATGGTAACAAAATGCAGTTTACAATTAAGTACATTTTCAGAAGAATAAAGTCAAGGGTCACCATTAAGTACTAAAACTATGTTTTCTGCACCCAGTATACCCAAGTTGCTGAAAGACACAAATATTTCAATTCTAGTCCCAGTTCACAGAGTTAGCAGGTTAGCACCAGGTAATCCTAGACAAGATACGAATGTATGCCCCTCATTTGAAATAACATCTTTGACTACCACACATTTCTGAGATTTTGACAGCTTCTCCAAGTAGCCCAGGACTTGGCAAGACGTTTCCGGAAAGAATTTTGATGTGCCACTTGTACATGTGATTAGTTTTAGGTGCTATGATGGTTGATGCCACAGTCATTCTGAAACTTTACAACTCAACATCACTCTTTACTGAAGCAATGCATTATCAGGCAATTAGATCAACATATCTCACTGAAATCACTTATTTGATAGCGAAAGAACAATAACAAAGGACTAAATAGAAGTTTTAAAAGAAATGGACTGGCTTTCTTTAGCTCAAACCCTCAAGGTTGATTTCATTTACATTTTGGCAAAATCTCATTTGATGATATGAAGAAAAGAATGACCAAGTACAGTATTTTAAATACTTATAAAACTTACTTTTTCTCGATGTTATTTATTCAAAACATACATTATAGCTTTTCAACATAATATACAATCTGTCTTTCAAACTAGTTAATGCCATCCACCTCCAAAAATATAAGTACAGGACAATTCCTGAACATGTTAATGTCATTTTTTGATACCCTTCCAGTGGAAGCATATATATGCCCAGACAGAACTCCTGCAGAGGTCATATACAGCTAACTAGTAACAGCTTTCTGTAGAAATCACATTTTATTCTTTAAAGTATACGAGAAAATGCAACTAAATATATTTAAAAATGGGAAAGTCACAGTCCAGCTAGAGTTCACTCAGATTTGGTGAGTTGTTAGAAAGTTTTTCCAGGTGTGGCTGGCTTGCCAAGCTCCTCAGACTTTCCTCAAATAGAGTATTATTTATGAAAAATGGAACCAAAGTCATTAAATATTTTTTATTCCTCAGAAAAGGAAACTTGCTCACTCCACTTGTCATTGGACTGCCGAAAACGCAATAACAGGACTAGCAAAATCCTCAACAAAAGATTAGCAAATCACATCTATCAATGTATGAGAAGAACCATATACCACAACCAAGTCGATTTTATTCCAGACACACAAAACTGGTCCGATATTTGAAAATCAATCAATGGAACCCACATATGAACAAGCTAAGAATAAAAGTCGTGGTGATTACACCATTTGACAGGAAAAGCTCTGACAAAATCCAACACCAATTCATGATAAAAACTCTGAGCATTCTAGGAATTGAGCAGAATGTCCTCAACCTGATGAAGGGCGCACACCAAGAGGTGAAAAACCACTAAGATTAGGGACAAGGCAGGGATGTCCCCTCTCACCAGTCCTATTCAACATAGGGCTGGAAGTTTTGTCAGTGCAAAAAGTCAAGGAAAAGAAATAAAAGTCTTACAGGTTAGAAAGGAAGAGATAAAGCTGTTTCTTTTTGAAACTGATTTTATTTTATTCTTTTTTGTTGTTGCTGTTGGGGGAGGTAATTAAGTTTACTCATTTATATATTCTTGCAGGAAGTACTGGGGATTGAACCCAGGACCTCATGCATGTTAAGCATGTGCTCTACCACTTGAGCTATATCCTCTTTAATAGTGGCAAGAAACACATAAAATTCACCATCTTAACCACTTTTAAGTGTATAGTTCAGTCGTGTTAAGTTTATTCACATTGTTTGCATAACCAGCCGCCAGAAAGTTTTCATTACCCAAAACTTAAACTCTATACCCACTGAACAACTCCCCAGCCCCTGACAACCACCATTCTACTTTCTGACTCTGTAAATTTGACTCCTTATATATTTCATGTAAGTGGAATTGTACAGTTTTGTCTGTATGTGATTGGCTTATTTCACATACCACAATGTCCTCGAGGGTCACACACGTCAGCATGTTGGAATTTCCTTCCTTTTAAAGGCTGAGTCCTAGTCCATTGTGTGCATATATCCCAGTTCATTTATCCATTCATCTTTCATTGGACACTTGGGTTGCTTTCACTCTTGGCTCTCGTGAAAAGTGCTGCTGTGCCTATGGTGTGTAAATACCTCTTCAAGTCTTGCTTTCAGTTCTTTGGGTGGCATGCTCGGAAGTAGAATTGCTGATCACATGGTAATTCTGATTTTAATTGTGGGGGAGTTATCATACTGTTTTCCATAGCAGTTGCACCATTTTGCATTCTCACCTACTGTGTACAAGAGTTCCCACTTCTCAACATCCTCGCAAACACTTGTTATTTTCTGTTTTGGGCTATTTTTTCCCCCAATAGTAGCCATCCTAACAGGTCTGAGGTGGAGTACTACACAGCGATGAAAAGGGGAAATGATTGTGCAAGCAACAACTTGGATAGATCTGAAAGGAACTACACTGAGTGAAAAAAAAATCCAGTCTCAAAAAGTTACATAGTCTGTGACTGTACTTTAATAACATTCTTGCAAGTTACAAGGATAGAGAGCAGGTTAGTCACTGCCAGGGATTAGTGATGGGAGTGGGTGTGAAGGGGCAGCATGAGGAGACCCTGCGGTGACGTGGCAGGTTTGTAGCTTTTCCTGTAACGTGTCTATGTCCTGATTACTCTGGTGGTTATGAGTCTACACAGGGATAAAAGTGCACAGAGTGAAAGACACGTACACATACACACACATGTGTAAGGCTGATGGAATCTGAATAAGCTCTGGGAGTTGTACTGACAGCAATTTCCTGGTTTTCATTTTCTCCTGTGGTTTTATACAAGGTGTTATCTTTGGGGGCAACTGGATGATGAAGGGTTCACCAGATCTCCTGCAAATTTTTTTATAACTTCCTGTGAATCTATAATTATTTCAAAATAAAATGTTTAAAAATATATTTCCACAGCCAAATGTAAGGCTTACACAGGTATTTTTTAAGTCAGGATGGCCCTTAGAAGATTCAGTGCCATATCTTGGCTATTGCAAATAATGTGTCCATCAACAGACTGGATAAAGGAGGTGTGGTATATACATACAGTGGAATATAACTCAGCCACAAAAAAGAATGGAATTCTGCCATTTGCAACAACTTGGATGGACCTAGAGAACATCATGCTTAGTGCAATAAGTCAGACGGAGACACACAAATTCTCTATGTTATCACTACATGGAATCTAAAAAAATAACACAAATGAATGTATGTAACAAAACAGAAAGAGACACAGATACAGAGAACAAACTTGTGGTTACCAGCGGGAAGGACAATAGGGCAGTGGAATTAAGAGACACAAGCTGTCACGTATAAAATAAGCACGTATACTTGAAACTAATGTAATTTTGTAAATCAACTACATTTCAATTGAAACTAATACATGCTTACCTTTTAAATACATAAATAAGATGCATGCAAGCTCTATTGTACAGTAGAGGGAAATACAGCCATTATTCTGTAATAACGTTAAATGGAGTATAATCTGTACAAATGCTGAATCACGATGTTGTACACCTGAAACTAACACTGTGAGCCAACCATACCTCAGTAAAACCAAGAAGATTCACTCCCATATCCCTTATACACTGCACACTAGAGAAAGCATGCATTTTCAGAAGCAATAAAACATGACAAACTTCAGATCCCGTAAAAAAACGCAGCTATGGAACCGTCATTTGGTCCATTTTCAGGAGGAGGCGGCCCTGCTGCCGGGCTCCAGCCGGAGGAAGGGAGCCAGGGGCGAGGGGCGCGGCCGGCTGCAGTGCCAGGGCCACAGCCCAGCCGCCCCAGACGGGGGCAGGAGAGCAGGCCCGGGTTCGTGTCATTTTACTTTCCTGGTGTGGAAACAACGGCAGTGAAAAGGTTTCTTTTCCCACTTGCTTTAAACGCCAAAGCTCAGTACAGCCGAGACACAAAAGGCAGAGAAGGTGTCCGGAAGGACACAGCCCTTTCCATCCCTCAGTGAGGTGTTAGGAAGCCTTCTGATGAGATTTCCTGTCAGGAGAACAGTTAAAGAGCCCAGAGATTTCCAGGTCCTTTAATTACCAGGAGCTGGCAGAGATGCACTACAGTTTCAAACAGGGTATGTTTTTTTTTATCACAGACTATGTCAATAAGTCATCATAATGTCATAACATTTTTGCTTAACATAACATTTTTTACTCAATCAATTATATGCAGGCAAAAACTTAAAGCAGGATTATATACTGCCACCTTAAGTGAGATAAATACTAAAAAATACTGCACTATCAAGCTTTATGTCATAGACCTAGCTCCTCAAGGAAAGAAAGCGTATCTCCTTTCTTACCTCAATGATGTACAACACGACATTCTTGTAGAAACAGTACAATATGCATTTGGTCACTCGAAAATAATTCCAAGCTCCATGAACCAACAGCAGCTTCTCTAAGTAGCTAAACTAAAAGACAGAAATAATAGTAATGAAGATCAAAGGTACCTACTGCTTAGTGACAAAACCCACAAAATGTCCTTTTCCCAGAGTTTCACAGCTCAGCAGTTCTCGCCGTGGAGGATACCCATTCCTGGACAATCTGACTCAGCTGTTCACTATAAAGGAATTTCTTAAAGCTTTGTAAGATTAACTTCTCTTATCACTAAGAAGAATTAATCATCACTTTTCCTCCCCAGCAAATGCTGCCTGGATTTTCACTTGTCACATGCAAGGCTTTGAATTTAATCTGATCCACACCTGAGACCAGCTGGGACCTGGGACCTGGGATCTGGGACCTGCGACCTGGGACCTGGGACCTGGGACCTGGGACCTGGGACTGTGCTACAGTGCCTGCACCTGGACAAATGTCTCCTCCAGCAACAAGATACAAAGAAACTATAAGGGACTAAAAATAACTGTGAATTATGAACAAGATACAAGGAAACCAAAAACCCAACTGCCACTTTTGAGGTGTCAGGAGCACAAGCAGGTACTGCTCACGACCCCTGCACACAGCACCACCAGGGGGGCGGGCTGACCCTAAGCCACCCCTCCAGCCTGACCCCCTGGACCCACCCACCTTCACCCCATTTAAGGGCCCAGCCCGCCCCCACTCAGGGAGCGAGCAAGGGAACCTGTTACTTGTTCTCACTCCCTCCTGCTGCAGCACGAGTCCCAGTAAAGCCTTGCCTGCATTTCTCCAGCCTCTTGTCAACTTCTATTAAGGAGGCCAAGAATCCTGGTCACTAACACAACTAGGACCTTAGTCATGAGAAAGGGTCAGAATTATTTAATGAAAGGAACCTCACACTGGAAACAAGAACCTCAGTCACTGATTCTTCTGTCTGATCAGGTACATGTAAGAAAGTCTCACAGAAATCAGTCCCCCCATTTCCCACAGTAAATATACAGAAAGGAAAATTAAAACGTGCAAGGAGGAGACGTGGGATTTCTGCAGCACTCCCGAGCTGCCTTACCCTCGTCCACTTTGTCCTTCTCCACAGCACTTATCACCTTCAAACAAAGGACAGGCTTCATCTACTACTGTAATTACTGGTTTTTTTCTGTCTCCTAGAACGGAAACTATGAGAGCAGGGCTCACTGTTTACTCTGTGCCCTGAGGAGTCCCAGACACCCAGGAACGTGCCTAAGGTGTGGGGGGCACTCGACAAACATGTTTTGAATATTCAAGAGAGTTATTCCACAAAATGAGGCAACTCAGTAATTGAGTGGCTATGAAAATTAAACACCAACCTCAGAATGGCATAAGTTGGTACAGATGGAAAAAAAAAAAACAGCCTTTCAAAAAAGAATGCTTAAGAGTTTGGAACGTGAGGGTCAGTCTGGGAAGGGAGACGCAGAGTCATAAAATGCGTGGCTACTATGAAATCAGTGAATTCAAGAAGGATGGGGTTTTGCTTTCACCGAGAACTTGATATTACACGAGTCATTACAGACAACATTCCTAGTGCCTCAAATTTTCGCTTTGTGATGATTTATTTGCAGGGAGAAAAAAAAAGAAATTCTAAGTGAAAGCTGTATTTCTTGGGATGGCTTAAAAATATTAAGACGTTTGGGGAGGGGAAAGCAAAGAAGTCACTCTTTTCAGAGAATAAAAGGATCCAGGCTGTGAGCAGAATGACGCATAAACCAAGGGTGGACCCTGGGCTGTAGCCCATGAGAGGGCGGGGGCAGGTCGGGCGGAAATGGGGGGCTGTCCACTACGGCCCTGGGGTCAAGCCTCACTCTGGGAGAGGCTAAAACGGCCCATGCTCTGGCGGAATACCCTCTCCCTAGCTCCAGTCAGAGCTGCTCTCAGGTAAAAGCACAATAGGAAGAAAACTGATGGTGCTCGAAGTGTTATCATTAACCTGAAATAGCGTTTTCACAGGGGCCAAAGCATGAATCAACGGCACAAGGCTTAAAAGACATGGAGGGATTTTAAATGCCTATTACCAAGTGAAAGAAGCCAGTTCAGAAAGGCGACAATGTACTGCATGATTCCAACAATACGACATGATGGGAAAGGCAAAAACGATGGAAATGGAAGAGATCAGTGGTTTCCAAGGGTTGGGGCGAAGGGAGGGATGAGCAGAGGGGCACAGAGGAATCTGAGGGCTGTGAAGCTGCTCTGCGTGGCACTGCAGTGGTGGACACATGTCACCGCATCCTCGTCCAGACCCACCAAGAGTCAGTCCTACTGTAAACTATGACGCCGCTGTGTCAGTGCAGGTCCGCCCATTACCACGGGTGCACTGCTCTGGGGAGGACGCTGACAACAGGGCAGGCTGAGCGTGTGTGCCGGACGGGGGTACCCAGGACATATCTGTATGTGAAGCTAAAACTGCTGTGAAGCTAAAACTGCTCTAAAAAACAACTTCTATTTTCTTAAAATGCCTGCCAAGAGCCAGTGCCTCCTTTAAAAAGGGGGGGGGCACAGGAAGATTTTAAGTCTTCTCCTGGAGACACGAGAAAGCAAAGTGCATAGTGCGAACTGCAGACTGCGGAGACTGGGGTTTGGAGGCTGAATTAGCAGAGCTACCGATTCTGAGCGGCGGCAGCTTTGCCAGCTCCACAGCTGGCGGGGGGAAGCCTCCACTGCTGCAGATGCCTAGCGACACAATTAAAGAGAAGCCCACACGTGCTGGTGGCTTCTAACAGAAAGCAGCTTGGAGAGTAGGGTAGGCCTCAGGGGTGGACGCAAGGTCTTCAACACTCCACGCCAGCCGGCCACCCTGGCCACCCCGGCCGCGGACCTGTGCGATGGTGTAGTCCGAGTTGTTGGTGGCCAGCATGCCCTCGTTCCCGCTGATCCCCACCCCAACGTGGGCTGTCTGGATCATCCCGACGTCATTGGCCCCGTCCCCGATGGCCAGGGTGATGGCCTTTACATGCTTCTTAACCAAGTCCACTATTTCAGCCTTCTGGAGGGGAGATAATCTGAAAAAAGGACAGAAACAACCACTTTTAAGCGTTTTGTTTGGGTTCATGTTACTTTGCCCTGTTCTAGGAGGCTTTACGTAGGAGTCCACAGTAATCTACATACAGCCACATGTAAGTGACCGTTCCTGGTAAACTTCCCAATTCATTAATTCAGCTTTTTACAAGTATATGAAAGTTCCCACCTACCCCCACCAAAAACAAAAAGAAAAGCACGCACACACACACACACACACAAATCCCCAAATAATCAAAAAACACAAAACCACAGAGTAGCTGCTTTAACATCCCCAAAGAAATACACACTCCTGGCTGCCCAGTTTGCACGGAGATGCACAGTTCTGTTTTCCACTCTCCCCTCCAGCACCTGCTGCCTCACCCTGGGGGGCTGTGTTAACTTACATCTACATACACGAGAGGAAGAAGTGAAGGGCTACCATTTCTGAGACTGCATGAAGGCATTTACCCAAAGAGAGGAATGTAGAGGAGCCTTTGAAAATCAAACCACCCTCAAGTAAGCTTGAAAATACAAGGAGATAGAAAAACAAGAAGGTATCAGTCAGGAGAGTTGAGGTTATGCTGTGGTAACAACAAACCAAAGCTACGTGACTTAAACAAAGGTTGGTTCTTTCTCATGTTATGTGTCCAATGCAGACTAGGATACATCATTGATACTTTTTTTCCCCTGAGACAAGCTACAAAAGCAAATTTAATATGCCTAAAAAATTTCAGGATAGCAGACCCTGTCTACCCAGAAAATATTTACAAATATACCAAAGGAAGAGAAGCAAAACTTCCTCTCTTATGCATCACTCATTTATTCTTCACTCAGTACGTCAGACACACACTTCTATCAAAAATGAAAAGGGCACACAAAGATTTTATTTTCTTCACTTATCAATCTCCTCCAACAAAACAGCTCCTAAAAAACTAATTTAAACTTAACCTTTTCAAACTTCAGGTGAGATTATTAAAAATTGAGGAGATAGAGGTTTCTTTGATTAGAACATGCTCTAAATTTTAAGCCTGAAGCATAGTTGGAAAGAACTTTTGCTTCAGAATGAATAAAATATAATGAGTTGTAGATAGAATGTGAAAAGCTTCGAAGTAGAAGATATTAGGAACCATTTGTAAGTCTAGTTCCATCAAGAGATACTGGTCCTTTTACTGGAATACCTGCAACGTCAGTAACTTCACCATTTAGTGTGATGATTACTTTCATATTTAGACTCATAAATGCAGAGGGGAAAAAACTAACTCAACGTAATTAATCTCAAGTCTGATTCTTCATACTTTCAAATCTTAATCCATCCTTGTGGCAGCCAAGTTCTCCAGATATCAGGGACCAACCCAATAAGCCTCCCCTGCCCCTGGCTACACACCCTCAAGTCTCCAGTCACTGATCCATGTGGTTCTGCGCCCTTTACAAAGTTCCCAGTCAGTTTTCGACCAGCACTGAATGATCACTATTCTGATTCTGGATGCCCACCCATATATGAAAAGAAAGCCTAAAATAGTATTATTCTTTTAACAACTGTTAGCTGAGCTTCAATCAATCAAACATTTTAAGTCATGTTTGCACGTGTGAGCATTAAGCCAAGCGTCCCTAATCCTGGAGTTGTATGATTATACCCAATTGACAGTCTTCACATTCAAGTCTGGCAAAGTTCATCTTGTCATTCTATTGGCTGAAACAACATAGAAGTTCCACAAAATCTGAAGTAAGGGGAGAAGTCTACTTGGGATAGAAAAAAAAAGTCACTATGCTATGTTTTTAAAAGCATGTATGTAATAAGAAAACATAATCCTAAAGCACAGTAGGAATTCAAAACAGACATCAAATAGCTAATTTCTACTCTTTTCAACTGAATAGACGTTATTATTTTCCAAAAAAAAATAGGATTTCATATGTCAGTGACAACCAGAAGCCAATTCTCACTGTGGTTTTTAATCTATGACATGAAACCAAATGCCCAAGTGAACAATGATTTAGCAAGAGTGTATAATAGATCCAACCTATGAAACAAGTGCTTGAGACACCTTTGAACTGATAGAAGTATTTGTGGTACTGTGGCCACCTGTTATCATGGACTAAGAATATATAGAGATAAGTAAGCCTTTGACTGATTGGAATAATTTTACGGTTTTTCCATGGGCACAAACTATTCACTTCCTTATCAATAATCGGAGCTAGGAATAAGAAAGTGTTTTCTGTCTGAAATTTGTAAAATACATTTTACGGCACAGAAGTTTTCTTGAATACATAAAAAAGTTTTCTTGTTATGTTTATCCTTAGAATTTGCTGAGTAAGCTACTTAAAGGTAACTTCATATTCATTACTTACCATTCATTCAACAAATATTTGTGTACTTACCAAGAACTAGGTGTAATTCTTGATGCTGGTGATAGAGCAGAAAATAAAACACACGAACATTCCTGCCCTCATGAAGTCTACATTCCAGTGGTGAGACGTGTGAAGCAGAGTGGCCCTCTTTGATTGAGGGAGCATGTCCATCATAATTATGACTAATATGCTTTAATAACTGGCCCATTTAATATTTTATTGAGGAACAAGGAACAACTGTATAGTCTTATTATTTTCTCAGCTCCAGCCGTCTTTGTTGTAGATGAAGTGCTTTTTTTAAAAAATAAAACGTTTTTACTTGCACTACTTACTCAGAACTTCATTTTCCTCCAGGTGTCAGTGAAGTTTTTGAAATTTGCCCCTCACTGTAAATAAACTGAGGGCCTTTGTTCTAAACCGAAGGACTTCTTTCATTTGGCCAATACATCGATATACGATGTACCACTGAAAAATTATAAACTGCTTTTGAGTGAATCATAAACCTGACAGTTAGAATTAAATTCAGACCTTTCATTTCGGTTTGAGCATGTATTTTCCCAGTAAGGAACTTTGTCTCTGCAAAACTTATATGTTTATACCTATATTTTCTTTACATAAACAGGATCGAATACGGCAGGAGAAAACATAACAGTGAATACACTCTTACCGACAACATAGCACTGCCCTGCACGAGAGCGCCAGGCTGAGGAAGTTCTTCTTGACTTCTGAGTGGAGGGCGTGCTTCAATGTTTTACCGTCGATGATTAGGGCCAGGTCATTTTCTTTACCTAACAAGGTTCCAAGATCCTGGCAGCTCTGGTTAATCACTTCTTGTGTTGCCTAAAAGGGCAACAAAGGGGTGAGGGTAGGGAATCACTTTATTTTTATCATTTTAAATAGAAAGGGAAAGACTTTTGAGTCAAGGCGGTAGACTGAGGCATACATTTACCTCCTCCCCTTTGAAAATCTCACTGAGATGAAATTTGAAAGTACATAAATAACATGAAAAGATGCTTGGCATCATCAGTCATGAGGGATCAAATAAAAACCACAAGGAGACACCACTTCGCATCCACAAGCGCGACTCGATTAAGAAGGCAGATAATAACAAGTGTGGACGAGCTTCTGCAGGAATCAGAACTCACACACTGCTGGCGAGAATGAGAAACGGTGCAGCCACTTTGGAGGACAGCCTGGCAGCTCCTCAATTAAACACAGAGTTTTTGGATGACCCGGCAGTTCCACGCACTACCGTACGTACACTCCAGAGACACGAAAACATACGTCTACACAAAACCTTGTACCTGTTTACAGCAGTGTTATTCATAATTGCTCAAGGTGGACACAAGCTGATGAGTGGATAAATAAAACACAGTAAATCTATACAATGAAACACTCTTTAGCTATTAAAAAAGCTATGAAGTACGAACGCAGGGTACAACATGGGTGAACCTTGAAAACATTATGCTAAATAAAAGAAGCCAATCACTGAAGACTGCATGTTATACAATTTGATTAGCCTGAAAGTCCACAATGGGCAAGTCCATGGAAACAGAAAGTACATTAGCGCTGTTTAGGGTGGGGGGAAGGAGGGTGAGGGAGATGACAGCTAAGGGGTACAAAGTTTCTTTCAGAGATGATGAAAATGTTCTGAAACTGATTCCAGTGATGGCTGCGTGTGTCTGTAAATATATTAAAATCAATTGAATGACATACTTTAAACAGATGAATTTTATGCTGCGTAAATTATATTCCAATGAAGCTGTTTTTGGAAAAGTCTCAGAAAGTACGAGTGGATCCTTACCCAATTATATTGTAATTCCTAAGCAGCCACTAGAATAATGTAAAGCATTTGGCTAAATGGATTCAAATGGAATTCTAAAAAATATTCAAATAACCCTTTCCTCCTCTAAAAAAAGGTGGGGTAGAGAGGGAAGAAAAGAGTAACAAAAACAGAGCAGACAAGAAAAAAATTACAGGCCAACATCACTGATGAACATAGGTGCAAAAACCCTCAACAAAATATTAGCAAGCCGAATTCAACATTGAAAGGACCATCTGATCCAGCAATTCAACTTCTAGGTATATATCCAAAAGAATTAAAGTCCGGATCCTGAAGAGGTATCTGCACTCCAACATCCATAGCGACACTGTAGCCAAGATAACAGAAACAACCTAAATCCTAAATGTTATTTGATGGATGAATAAAGAAAATGTGATATATTATATATATATATATATAGTTATACAGATATAGACATATAGACACACACACACACACACACACACACACACGATAGACTGCTACTCACCCTTAAAAAAGAAGGAAATGACCCTGTGACATGCTGCAACACGAATGAACCCAGAGGCCGCTGTGCTAAGCAAAATAAGCCAGTCACAGAATGGCAAGTAGTGCACGACCCAATCTGTATAAAGTGTCTAGAAGTCAAGAATAGTCAAGCTCATAGAAGCAGGGAGAGAAATGACAGTTACACAGTCTTGGGGGGAGAGGAACCTGAGGAGCTGCTGAACAGGTATAAAGTTTCAGTTACACAAGATAAGCAAGTTCTAGAGCTCTGAGTACAAAACAGTGACTATACTTAACAGCACTGTATTGTACGCAGAAAGATTTGTTAAGAGGGTAAATCACAAGTTAAGTGTTCTTACTATTAAGGGGGGGGAGGCACGAGGAAACTTTTGGATATGTTTAGTACCTTGATTGTGATGATGGTTTCTTGTGTGTGTACATATGTTCAAGCCCATCAAGTTGCACACATTAAATATGTGCAGTTTTTTGTAAAAATTTACTAAATTTAAGATTATATATGCATATATATATATTATATATATATGCTCGACCTCTACACTAGGAACTGCAATAACACTTTCAGTACTGTTCATTCTGCTCAAAAACTTGAATACTGTCCATAGTACAAACTGAAATTATAAGATGAAGGTGAAAAGTTAGCCTATGGCACTTGGATTTCAGCAATGATATGTGAAGAACTTGGATTTGCCACTACCATTCTCATAGAAAAAAAATCTGAGCACACTGAAAATCAACTCTTCTTGGACCCATCAAGGAACTGAGGAGCAGAAGCTGGAGCCATAAACTAGGAGGAACACTTAAATGGTAATTTTGAGGAATTGTTGAAGGCTGAGTGTGGACTAGCACAAAAGTGAGAAATTCCCTAGGTTGCAATCTTGGGGGTGGCCCTCTCATTTTTGTGGATTTACCTCTAGGAACCTCACCAGGTTCTCAGAGTGAAAAGCCAAAAAAAAAAAAAAATTCCCCTCATGGCTCAGCAGGAGGAGAGGAAAAGTAACCCTTCTGAACTATGTCCAGAGCATCTGTATCACAAAAGCCTAGTTTCCGAGGTTAGAGCCTTTATCAGAGCCTTGTCCCACCTAGAAGGAAGGGCGCTCACTCAACTCCAGCTTCCTCCAGCTCCCTGTGTCACCTAAGGGGGGAGAGAAAGTTCTAAGAAACACTTATGAAGACACAAGGGCACAGGTTCACTTTAAGACTGAGGTTTATCATAAGACTATGAAACACTTCCCCTCCCACATACCTCGCCACCACGCCCAGAGCTCCAGGACAATCTGTGCGTTGCAGATGAAAGAACCGCAAGGCGTGTGCTCTGTTTAAGGGAGAGCTCTCAGGGAAGCCCAAAGACCACGACAGAGGAAAAGACAAGGTCACTGCAAGAATTTGGAACCTCTGATGCCTACAGCTACAGCAAAAATTAAATACAATTCACCTCCTTTAGTTGTATTAGCATAAAATTTCACATTAACGGCCTTTTACCTCAGTTCTTTTTACCAGATACACTGTGTCCAGCTTCCAACAAAAATTTACAAGACAAGCTAAAAGACAAGAAAAAGTACCTCTGAAGAGCCAAAGCAAGCATCACATCAGACTCAAAGATGTCACAGATTTTGGAAGTATCAGTGAATTTAAAACATTTTAAAGATTTTAATGGAAAAATTAGACACATAAAAGACCTGATGAGCAATATATGCAGACTGATGGAGATACTTAAGAAAGGATAAGAAGAAAATGCTAAAAGTAAAAAACACTGTAGCAGAATTGAAGAATGCCTTTTGTGGGTTCAGTAGGAGACTGGACACAGCTGAGGAAAGAATTAATGAGCTTGGAGATATACCAACAGAAACTTCCCAAACTGAAATACAAAGAGAAAAAGGAAAAAAAAAGAAAAAACCCAGAACAGAACATTCAAGAACTCTGGGGCAGTTTAAAAGGTCTAACATACAAGTAATCAGAATACTAGGAGAAGGAATAGAGAACAGAACAGAAGGAAAAGTCTAATGACTGAGAATCTTCCAAAATTAATGGCAGACACAAAAGCACAGACCTAGGAAGCCCAGAAAACACCAAGTAGGATAAATGCCAAAAATCGACACCTAGGCATATCATATTCAAACTGTATAAAACCGAAAACAAAGAGAAAATCTTGCAAGGATCCAGAGGGCTGGGGGAAACACCTTATCTGCAGAGGGAGAAAGATAAGGAACAGCAGACTTCTAGTCAGAACCCTTCCAGCCAAGAAGAGAGTGAAGTAATTACAGTACTGAAAGAACAAGAAATGCCAACCTAGAATTCTATATCCAGTGAAATCATCCTTCAGATGTGAAAGAGAAATAAAGGCTTTCTCAGACAAGTAAAAACTGAGGAAATTCACCACCTGCAGACTTGCTCTATAAGAAATATTTTTTAAGTTTTTAAGAATAATGATGTATGTCAGAAACTCAGATCTAGATTTAAAGAAAAGGAAGAGTGTCAGAAAAGGAATAAGTAAAATCTAAAATTCTTTTAAAAGGAGTCTAAGAAAATTACATAGTAAAAAAATATTTAACAGAAAATAAATACTACCATTTAACTTTTAAGGGCAAGGATATTCAATATGGGATTTCAAATTCCCTTTCATTTTTGCAATGTGAATGTCATCTGTCTTCTCAAACTTCTGATAGAGATGGCTATATAGACAGATTTTTTTTTCTCCTTTTTTTCCATTTTTCCAATCAAGGATCTAGTCCCGAATTCGGTATGACACCAGCAGGGTTATAAAGGACCAGCCTCAGAGTGGGGAGTAAGAGGGAACCAGAGGTGACAACAGAACTGAAAACCAATTGAATTTTCAGATTCTTGGGAAAGAACCTTGGGGAAAACCTAGACTTTCCAAAGGACTTGCGTGGGAGTTAAAGGCAATCTTATGTAGATTTTAAGGAGGTGGGTAACCCTCAAGTAACAAGTCGGTTACATTCAAATTAAATGTAATTTAAAAACATCACTTACCTCTAATGAATCTGTATTCAATTGAATACGAGGCATTTGACCTGATAACAGTTTACAGGAATATGCTACGAAGAGAGAAATAAAGATGTCACATATTTGAAGACTCAATGCCTTCCGTGAGCTCATTTTTTTAAAAATCTATTTATATTCTTCCTTTGTCATACTCTGCCTCGCAACTATTTCAGAGCCTAGTAGCTCGTCACAAAAGCAAGAGGTTGAAGAGAGAAAAGGAGTCAAAAAGTTAGTTCATCTAAGTCTTAATAGGCAACTTAAATAGAAATGGTCGGGAAGGTACGTATAACTAATGGCTACATCTGTACTTTTAAATGTTGGTGGACTTTTATTTGTATCTTTTTATGACATGAGCTCCAGTTCACGCTTTATAATAATTCCAAGTCCTTGAGGAAGCCAAGTTCTGGTGCATCAAATCACTGTATCAACAGTATTATACCTACTATACTAACATCATCCAAGGTGCAACTAAAATAAATATACATATGCAGTTCTTGTACATCTCAGGAAGCATTTTCCAATTTGAAAATTTTAAGTCGTATCACTCTTGAAATTAGACTGAGAAATAAGAATATATATACAGGATTAACTTAAGTGGGCCCAAATACAACCTGCACCTAGAAAAATGAAACTGTCTCTAAGACAGATGAACCTTTACCTCAAGGCTTGAGTCTTTATAAGAACAGACATTTTAAAGCTTTGTGACGCTGAGGAAACATCCAGACAGACATTTCAATAACTGGTCACTTTCTTTTCCTCCCAGAGGACCAAGGGGCCTCATTTGAAAGCTATTCGGTAAGTGAAGGAAACCAGCCCAGCTGCGGGAAACAATGGGCGGCTCTGCCCGTGGAGGGAGTCAGGACAGAGCTTCTCTCCCACCTCAGGTTCAGGTTTGTCTCTGAGGACTAACGGTCACCCTGAGGATGCACGTGTGTGCGCTCGGCTCTGCAGCTGTCCGTGCACCCTCCCCCTGTCCAGACAACGACCTCATGCTCTCTCCTGTCCCAGCAAATCTTCAACAGAGCCTCCCCAGCCTCCCTCTCAGCAAAATGAAAGTGTGGGCCCCTTGTTCAAAAAAATGCAGGAGGGAATGTCATCATAGATACTAAAATATGAAGGTTTTTTTAAAAAATATTTTATACTTATAAAACATAACAGGTGTAATGGTGAAAAACAACATAAATTTATAAATTGCAAAACATTATATTTTTGGTGCCATAATTTTATATAAAACAAAAAAATAATATTTCACTAATGTGAAATATTGATTGATCATGATTTTTCTGCCTAAATTTTCTGTAAATTCACTTATTAAATCATCAAAATTTACTTTTAACAACTTTATTTTCGAACAGTATAACTGCCACAGTGTTAGTGGCTCTTGACAAATGAAAGATTGTGAGTCATTTTTTATTTTGGAACAGGATCTTTCTGCTGATAAAACTACTACCAGAGCTATTAAGAGTGTTTTATGGGCTATAAGAACTCTGATAAATTTCTGATAAATTATTTTGAAAATTGAATTTTTATACATTTATAACTGATGTTTCCTATGGAACAAATTTTCTAAAACGCTTTAACTCTTCATACAAATCAATTTCATGTAAGTTGGAATTTAAATATAAATTTATGCAATATCATTTTAATGTTCCCTCTGAAATTTCCTAAAACTTACAGCTGTCATACAAACTAACAGAAGTAGCTTCATGATTTGCATATAATTCAAAATGCCTATTTATGTATGTATTCTATTGTAATCTGTTCAATTACAAGGAGAAAATAATTTTTAAATGGTTTTCATTAATTATTGGTTTATCTAATGCTTCTTATGAACTCCACAGAATACGATGATCTTTAAATTAAATTTCTAGTTCAAAGCCTGTAGGTATCTGCTTTGCATTGTTGCACTGATTTTTCAAAACCAGAGATTCTAAACTTTTCAAAGAATTCTAATGACTTCTTGACATGTTTTATTGTAATGTCCATGTGTCCACTTATATTTTGTAATAGGTTACGGACAAAGTTAACTGCCTGAATGCCGGCAGCTCCTGTCCCAGAGATCAGGGTGGAGAGTGAGTATCTGTGTAGTGCTCAGGGACAGAAACCAGACACCGACGGGCAGCCAGCCTCCCCCGCGGGTCCTGGTGCTGCCCTGTGAGGGGCCTTCCTCTCTCCCTGAGCCACCGCTGCTTCTGCTGGCTGCACCTGAACAAAGCGCAAAAAGTCTCCATGTATGACCAAGAAAATGCAAATCGAATCAGTGTGCAAGTTCTGAGTGCTTACTCGCATCCAGCATTATACTGGGCGCAAAGGAATATTTACAAGAAATATGTGATAAACCTCTTAAAACCTAAGGAAATAAAGCTAACTCAGAAGAGAGCAAACCACATACATATTCACTGGGAAGCCAAAGGTAACAGTACGCATGCTCCTGAGGTCAAGAGGCGGCAGATAAGTGTTAAATCATATGATCAGAAAACTCTGCGGTTCTGCATCTGCAGATATAACTCACCCCAGCTCATGTCATCCTGTGGTATTTACTATCGAAAAAATATCCAAATATAAATGGACCCACGCAGTTCGAATTGTGCTGTTCAAGGGTCAGCCAGAGTCCCTCCCCCAGTTCCCCATCACATTCTGGTACAGGTCACCATCATCTTGTCTAGACTCCCACAAAGGCTTCCTGAGTGATCACCTGGCTTCCATGTAGTCTGGTTTCACACAATAGCCAGTGGATATTTTTGCAACATAAATTACATATTACTCTCCTGCTCAAAACCCTACACATTTCTTACTGTGGCCTAACAAGCTCTCATCTCCTCTTTTCTCTGCTCTGCCCCCTGTACTCCAACCACACTGGCCTTTCTATCATCCTCAAACATGACACGCACATTCCCACACCAGGACCATTGTGCTCACCATTCTCTTTGTCCAGAACCTTCCCAATGCTTGCTCCCTCTTTCCATTTGGGTCTCTGACTCAAATGTCACCTCCTTAACAAGTTTCTGTCCAATTACCCCTGTACCTGTGGCTATGCCTTGCTTTGTTTTCATTCTTAGCACTTACTGCAATAATATTACAACAGACAGTGATTTGCTTGCTAATTTTCTGTCTTGTCTACTTGGATGTAAGTTTCATGAGGAAAAGGACTTTATTACTCAATTTTTCATTCCAAGATCCTAGAATTTCCCAGCACATAGCGAGTGTTCAATATTCATTAAACGAATGAATGTAGAGTAAGTAAATTAGCAGCGACATCATTTAAAGGGTATCTGGTGCTTGTAGAATCATTTTATCATATGTGTTAATCTAATCAGAGCTGGCTGCCATGATGATCATCAAAAAATAGTAATTTCAATTCCTTCTTACCGTCAAAATTTACATATTCACAGCTAGGAGCTGATTTTTCAACTCCTTTCCCCTAACATACAATCAAACAGTGAAATTTTTTAAAAAACCATGAAGGCAAAGAAGTGACTTCGGAGCTTGGGAAAAAACACTGGCTGAATATTCTCACTAATAATCAGAATGTTCATGAATAAGAATATATAATTCAAATATAGATATATAAATCATTGGGGGGAAGTGCTAAGATAACATCAAGTGTCAAAAGAGGAACAAGAGATAACGTATTACTCAGCGGGGCATTCTACATTCCATGTTTCAAGATTTGCAGATACTAACTACCACATATAAAACATACACAGCAAGTTCATACTGTAGAGCACAGAGAACTATATTCAACATCTTGTAATAACCTATAATGAAAAAGTATATGAAAAGGAAGATATGTATGTATGTACATGTAGGACTGAAACATGATGCTGTGCACCAGAAACTGACACAACACTGTAAACTGACTATATTTCCATTTAAAAAATGTGAAGAAGAGAAAAAAGTTTTTGCTTTGCTTAGTTTGTTCAAATTCTCTGCCATCTGATGGCAAGATTACATTGCACTACATTTTTCCAGAGACACATAAAACAATTACTTATAAAACAGATTTTTAAAAAAGGTCCTACTGTTCAGCACAGGGAACTATAGTCAACATCTTATAATGGCCTATAATGAAAAAAATATGAAAAGAAATATATATATATATGTATAAATGAAGCACTATACTGTACACCACAAAGTAACACAGCATTGTAAATCAATTGTATCACAGTGTTTTAAAAAGTAACACAACTAATACCTGCAGCAAGCTCAGCCGTGCACTCCTGACCCTAGAACACATTGAGGGGACGCATGCACAACCAAGGAAAAGAACGTTCGCTGTGTCTCTCACCTATGTTAATGGCTGTTTCTTGTTTATCTCCTGTCAAGACCCATATTCTTATGTTTGCTTTCAATAAACTTGTTATCGTTTCTGGAACGCGTGCTTGAAGGCGATCTTCAATGGCTGTGGCTCCAAGTAGGAGGAACTTCTAGATGGTTTTTGAGAGAGGTATTTTCATTACCAATTGAAGATAAGAAATACTTTAAGATGGAATAAATAGAGCAAATTTTGGCCAAAGATATGCATCTAATAATTTATTATGCGAAGCCCCATATACATACACACACGCATGCACGCACACTTTCTAGCCTCTTCCACCGGTCTGTCTGTCCCTGTCTCGCTACAACATGAGGCAGTACAGCGTGATGGCTGAGAGCCAGGCTTTCAGATTAACCCCCGAGCTCTACAAGTTACTAGACACGTGATCATAAGCAGATTACTTACACTTGTGTTCCTCAGTTTCCTCATCTATAACTGGAGAACTGGGAAAGTAAGATTACTAACAATTACTCTGAGAGTTAGCATTTGGAAAGTGATTAGAATGACACCTAGTGTATTATAAATGGACCGTAAATATTATGTTATTCTAATTACTATAGCCTTAAGGTAAGTCTTGAAGTCTAGAGCAGTAAGTCCCCTTTATTATCCTTCTTCAAAAATTATCATGATAATTCTTTGCCCTCTCCTACTTTGGGTATGAGTTTTAGAACAAACTTGTCAAGTTCTGTGAAAATTCCACTGGGACTTTTATGTGCTCTTGCACTGCACTGAATTTATAGCTTACTTTGAGGAGAGCGCCACATTCATTACACTGGTTTTTCTGTATGTTACATACACTCTTCCACTTACATAGGTCCTTACTTCTGTCCTTAAGAAAAATTTCATAATTTTCTCCATAAATTTCTTACCACCAGGTGGTTTATTTCACAGTTTTTGTTCCTGTTGTGAAATATCTCCCTACCACTGGAGAGATTCAAACAGAGGCTTGATGGTACATAAAGAGGTTTATGTAAAGTATAAAGCCAGATGACCTCTGATAATTTGGGATATTGTTTCTCAGAAGCCAGCACAATCCCACAGTTCCAGGGCATTCTACATTGCTGGTAGGAGTTAAAGTGAAATAAAGATATAAGACAAGCTGATTCTGTGCTGATAACTAGAAATCAAATAATTTAATTGAAATACCATCACATATGAACTGTAAATTAAATCTTTAAAATAGCCATGAGGTTTTCAGTCTTCTTGCTAAGCTCAATTTTTTAAATGCTAAATATTCAAGTTCTATTGATACTGTTAGGCATCTCTCTTATTTCCATTACTCTGTTTTTGTGCCATTTGTGCTATGACATTTTCAAGATATTTCTACAGTAAAACTTTATATTTTAAGGTAAGATGTCCCACAACTAGCAAAAAGCATTTTTAACAATGATTTATGAAACATGAAACAGGTATGAAATGGCTTTTTTTAATAGAATGCTTTAAACCTTTTTATGATGAAAACACTCAGCTAACTAGGAACAGAAGGGATCTTCCTCAGCCTGACAGGGACACCTGTGAGGATCCACAGTTAACTTCACACTGAATGGAAGAGGACCAGATGCTTTCCAGCAAGATCAGGAACAAGATAAGGACGTCCACCAGTTCTATTCAACATCTTTTTCTTGCCTAGCCAGGGCAACTAGGCAAGGAAAAGAAATGAAGGGATCCAAAATGAAAACTCAGAGGTAAAACTATCTCTATTCACAGATGACATGATCTCGTATACAGAAAACCCTAAAGAATCCTCTTTAAAAATGATTGGAAAGCTTGCACATGAATGCCCACAGCAGCATTATTCATAATAGCCAAGTGGAACAACCCAAGTGTCCATCAAGGTTGAATGGATAAACAAACGGCACATCCACACAGTGGATTATTATTTGGCCTTGAAAAGGGATGAAGTACTGAAGCTGCTACAATATGGATGACTCCTGAAAACAGTAAGCTAAGAAAAAGAAGCATGTCACTGAAGGCCACATAGTGTATGATTCCATTTATATGAAACATCCGGAAGAAGAAAATATAGAGAGACTGAAAGTAACATAGTGGTTGCAAAGGGCTGGGGTTAGAGAATGGAGGGGGGATGGGTGTGGGTGGGGATAACAGACAGTGAACACTAATGGATGTGGGTTTGGAGGAGAGGATGTTGAAAATATTCTATGTTCATTATCGTGATGGTTGTAAAACTCTGTGAGTATACTAAAAAACACAATTGTTTAATTCAAATGGGTGAACTGTATGTTATGTGAATTATATCTCAATAAAGCTGTTTTTTTTTTAAGGAAGGAATGCTTCAAAGGAATTGTAAAGCCAGAGAGCCTCAGAATCAAGTCTAAATCAATCAATCAATCAATCAATTCGTATTTTACCAAGAGAGCAATCCTGGTACCACAACAGTTAATCACTTTAGCAATTACACCCTAAGTTATGCTGTACTTGACTGCTGATTCAAGTGCACACATCGTCTTAACATTACTCAACAAGAAAAAAAGTTAAAATCTTATTAATCCCCAAAGGAAAATGCTTGAGGAGCAAAGAAGTGCTACTGGCCTCAAGAGCTAGAAAGCGGGTCAGAAAATAACCCCCCTAACTGAAAACAGGACCAGAACAATGCGCATGGAATTTCCAAGAGCCAACTTCACAGAGCTGGTTGATCTACGCTCTTTGGTGTCGGACTCCAACGCCCGTCTAAAAGTCTGCAGAAAGCAGCCATATAACTGTAGCTAACATGATTGTCGCAGTTTTAGCAGATGTTAACACACGTCATGAGGCAGATGATTAGACAGACTGTCTAGTCGATATTACAAAATAAGAAAAATGACAAGAGAGAGAGACAAGACTGTTAGGGTTTCTAGATGGCATACAGGTGTTGTAAGCCTGGAAAACTAGAGGTGATGACACAGATTTCTTAAAAAAACAAAATTTAAAAGATTCTATGATTGAAATAAAAAATTTTGGCTACTATAGCTTGAAAGGTGTCTCTCTTAAGAAAACCCAATTCCTTCATCCTGTCATCTAACATTTGCCCCCAGTGTGTCCTTTCTTATGAGGTACCCTAGAGCCAGGGGCTCTAGTTCCCAAGCAAGTTTCCCCTGATGGGGACATAATGAGTAGTGAGGGCTAGTCTCCAGCCCCCCAGAAGTCTGGCCTTCCTGACTCAACCCCCAGGACCTCATCTCTCCCGGGTGAACTGGAAAATACCCAGTGGGGAAAAGGGGAGAGATGGTGGTAAGAGAGAATGAACACACTTGACAATTATCAATGTGATATTAGCATCACAGAGCCTGGTTGTTTGCATCAGTGACGCCAGTTAAACCTCCTCTCGTTCACACTAGGCAGAGATGTTGCGCATTTTTGACTCCTGCACTTTTTAGCCTCATAGTCATTGAGAGAGAAAAAAAATCACAGTTTTGTTAAATAGTATGACTCTGCTTTGTCAAAGTGTCTAAGACCAATTAGATTTCCACCTGACCCTCCAAGCACGTTAGGCTGCTCATCGCGGCCCCAGATACACAGGTAGCCTTTAGACTGTTGTGCGGCACCAGCCTGGGCCAGACGGGAAAAGCTGGCCTCGGAGAGCCCTTCTGCCTTTCACTTCTGCCCTCTGCAGTTTAAGGAGAAGGGTAACAAGCAGTCAACACCCAGCCCTGCCAACTATACCAGTCACTGCTTTCCTTGGAGAGCAGGCATGCTTGAAATCTTCAGTCCCCAGTGTTCCCGTCTCTTGTTCACTTAACATTTCCTGAGCACCCACTGTGCGCCAGGCACTGGGTACATGCTGGAGCCTCGCATTCAGCTGATGATGAGTTGGTCATTTTAAGGCCACATCACTCCCCGACCTTGCCACCCATCTCACGTTCCCTGCGAAACTTAATCTTTTCCTTACTCTTTCCCCACCTATGACTTCCAGATTCAAACTGAAAACTACAATACAAATTAGAACAGTTTGATTGGAAAGGAACTGCCACACCAAAACTTGTACAGTCTTTCAAGTTCCTGAGGCCAGTTCCCACTTGCCCAGATTGCTTCTCGGTGTGTGGGAGCAACAGACCCCCCTGCGCCACATAAGGAACAGGCGGGCTACACAATCAGCCCTTCCCTGTGCTTCGTCAGCAGACGCTGAGGAGTCGCCCCCGAGGGCTGCTGCAGCCGGGCCACGCGCTTGGTGTGAAGCTAGGGGAGGTTCCTAATCTTTCAATGCTCGACTTTGAAAAGAAGATGGACACAATGATGTCAAGAAAACCCCTCCACTTAAATCTGTTCTGGCCAAGATCCTGCAGGAATGAAACGCAGAGTTCATGGGACCAAATGGCAAGAGAAACCAAGCCAAGATATTAAGATAAAAGTTGGTCCAGGACACATGACATCCCTGAAGCCTCAGATGAAATTCCTAGAGACACATGTGTGACACTCGACAGCCCAGGGTCACGCGGTTCCCCTGGAAAAGCAACCGTCAGAGAAACAGAGGTAATAAGAGTCCCCATATACACAGTGGGTACCACGGAGTAACCAAGGACGGAGACACACAAGAGCACCCAGGGGTCGGGGGAGATGTTCCCCATTCACCGGAAAGTGAAGGGCTCATCATTAAAGCAGGACTTTCACGGGAAAAATTCTGGGGGGAGCTTTCTTTTAATTTTTACAGGAAACACTTCTCTGTGTGTGTTAAACATATACAGTGGAATTCCAAACATAGAATACACATGTACAAAGAGGAGAGAAGAGACTGGAACTCAGTTATTAGCCTGACATTGCAGAGGATTATTATTTATGATTCTAGCTTTTTTTCTGTAATAAACATGTATCTCTTTTGAAATGGGCAAAGTTATAAAAAGGATAATGAGACTGAAGTGACTAGGATATGATTCAAAAGAGAAATATTCTAAAAGATGCGGATTTTCAGGATGATAAGAGATGTATACTTCTGAAAAAAATTTACCTGTGCTTTTAAAATTACATCAAAAAATTACATCAAGATGTGAATACATTGATAAATGCATTTTCTTCACGTATGTATCTTAGCACAAGGAATGTGTATGGGGTACGTTACCCTTTCAATAGTATCATAGCAGTCTTCCAGACTTTGAGTTCTGTCTTGTACAACTGTACTGGCTTCCTTATACTTCACCAACCACTGCTGATACTCTGCCTCAGTTAAATCTATGTAGGCAACACAGAGAGTCCTCAGACCTGCAAGAAAGATATTACCTGGTCAAGCTTCCAGTGATCAGGGAGAAGCAGAGAATTTGAAAACAAAATCCAGAAGCGTCTCAGAGGCTGAGGGACAGTGAAGTCCTCCGCTGTCCCTACCTGCCCTGCCCTGGCCTCCTTGCTGAGCGTATCACCTCCCCTCCCTCCCTGCTTGCTGTGGCTCCCCTGCCTCTTACTTCCTGACACTTGAACTTGCGCCTTCCTCTGCCTGGAATACTCTCCCCTTCCCCTCCTCAGTCTCTGCCTAACTCACCTTGGGTAGAGAGAGCACCCCTGCCCATCACTCTGTTCCCTTTATCCTGCTAGTTTCTCTCCATAGCACTTGTCATCCCTGTGACATCATCTATTACTGGCAAATTCCTGCAGGGCATTGGCTTTCTACGTTTTGTTCACTTCTGTCCTGGAAGCTGAGAACAGTGCATGCCACTTAATTGATGCTCCATAACTATTTGTTAAATGAAGGAAAGAACAAATGAGGCTTCTGTTTCCAATTTCAAAGTAAGCCAAATAATCCGTAAGATATCAGAAAATTAATTTAAATCCCATTTCACAAGGACTTATGTGAAAAAAAAACTTTAAAAAGCAAACTTATTCAGAACTGACTCAAGGGATTTAATTTCGTTAGGAGATGGATGATAAGTCAAAATCAGAAGGATAACAAGAGAATGGCAGGAAAATATCAACCGTCAGCATCCTGAGTTATACGCACAAAATAATCAGCTTCAAAATACAAAACACGAACTGGAAAAGCCTATTTTTTTCCTCCAACCATGGGCCAAGTTCCTACTACAGCTTGATAAAGAGGTAACACTTAGCAAACAGATTATAGACGGACGACACTGCTTTAGGAATATAGGAAGAGCCACACAGAAGAGCACACATCTTACTGCTCGCACATAAGCACAAAAACTGTTAAAGATGAAAGAAAGGGAGAGTAATAATAATGTCTTGACAAGGTTTGTTTGGGGAATCATTTATTTTTAAGCAAACAGAGGGCATACAAGGTCACACATGCAAACAAGCTCTCCCTCTTGCCCATCTATGGGCCCCAGCAGCAGTGACATGCTTCAAGGCTACAATTTCAACATTGAAGAACGGCATTAAAATCTTATGGTTACCAGGGAAAGGAGGTGGGAAGGGATAAATTCGGGAGTTTGACATTTTCAAATGTTAGCCACTATATATAAAGACAGATTTTTTTTAAGTTTTTTTGTGTAGCATGGGGGTACTATGTTCAATATCTTGTAATAACCTTTAATGGAAAAAAATATGAAAATGAATATATATATATGTATATGCATGACTGGCACATAGTGCTGTACACCAGAAATTGACACACTGTAATTGACTGTACTTCAATTAAAAAAAGAACAGCATTATAAACGAGAAGTAGATTCAAAACAATTTTCATTTACCTTCTTTGGCAAAATATTCCAGATGGGTTAATGTCTCCTCCACAAAGAGAGAATCTTCTGAAAGTCTCTCATAAATCACTGAATCCTATGGGGTGGGGGAAATCCACAGTAATTAACACCTTTTCTAAGACTGACAGTCTGAATTCTAGATACTCTTTTATAACTTATTGTTCTATCTAATAGATATGAAGGTGCTCACATGAAGCCTCAGTGAAGGCACAATTCCAGAAAAAATGTTACATACAGAGGAACAAAAATAAGGCTAACAGCGGATTTCTCATTGAGTCAATGCAAGTAAGAAGCCAGTTAAGCAAAATCTTTACAGACTGAAGGGAAAAAATGGTCAGCCTAGAATACTATACTCAGCAAAAAGTTATTTCAAAATGAAGACCAGAAAAACAAAGACGAAATAAAGATTTTTTTCCAATTTAAACTGAAAAAAAATTTATCACCAATGGATCTATGCTATAAGATACGGTAAAGGGACTTCTTCAGAAAAAAGATCATTACACCAAATGGAAATACAGGTCTGAAAGCACTGAAAATAGTATTGGTATGAGTATATAGACATTATTTCTCTTGTTATTTAATTCTTTTTATTTAAAAAAATTGACTGCTTGAACAAAATTAATACCAATGTAGGGTGAAGTTTATAACTTTGTAAAATTAAAATGTATGACCACAGGAGCAAAGATTAGGAGAGAATCGGAAGTAGAATTGTAAGGTTCTTATACTACAGGTGAAGTAATATACTATCACTTGAAGGAGGGATGTAATAAATTAAAGACACCTACTATAAGCCCTAAAGTAACTACTAAAATAAAATTTTTAAATAAAAAAAGGAAATTGAAAAAAATTCAAGTAATCAAAAGAAGGCATAAAACAAAAAAATGAATAAGAGAAAAAAGAACAACTGGAACAAACAAAAAATAAATGACAAGATGATATATTTAAATCTAGCCATATCAATAAGCATACTATGTAAATGGTCTAAACATTAGTTAAAAGGCAGAGATTTTCAGAATAGATAAAAAACACAAAAACCAACTACATGCTCCCTAGAAGAAACACACTTTAAAGACATAAATGGGCTAAAAGGAAAGAAAAAGATATACCATGCTAACCCTAATCGAAAGAAATCTGAAGTGGTTATATTAACATCAGACAACAGAGATTTCAGAGTAAAGAATATGGCCGGGGAAAAAGAAGATCTTTTCACAATGATAGGTCAGCTCATCAAGAGGAATCAATAATCCTCAGTGTTTATGCACTGAATAACATAGCTTTGAAATGAAGCTAAAACTAATAGAAGCAAACGAAAAACAAATAGAACTTCAAGATGAAAATCACAAATCCACAATAATACTCGGGGATTTCAATATCCCCCTTTTGATAACTGATAGAACCAGTAGACAAAAAGTTATTAAGGACACAGAATATCTGAACAACACTTATCAACCAACTTGACCGAACTGATATGCCCACAAACAGCGAAATACTCATTCTTTTTCAGTACACACAAAACATCTAACATTAGATAGGTCATGATCTGACAAAATGAGTCTCAATAAAATTAAAAGTATTTAAGTCATACAAAGTGTGTTCTCTGAGTATAATGGAATTAAGTTATAAACCAATTAAAGAAATATCTCTGGAATGTTCCCAAATACTTGAAAACTAAATAACACATCTCAGAATAACTCATGAGTCAAAGAAGAAATCAAAAGCAAAATTAAAATATTTCAAATTGAATGAAGATGAAAATGCAACATATCAAAATTTGTGAGATGCTGCTAAAGCAGTAGCTAGGAGGAAATTTACAGCACAAAACATCTGTGTTAGAAAAGAAGAAAGGTCTCAAATCAAGTTCCACCTTAAGAAAACAGGAAAAGAGGAGCAAATTAAACCGAAACTAGGCAAAAGGATGGAAATGATAAGGTTAAGAGTGAAATTTAATGACGAAGCAGAAAAACACTTGAAAAGAATTAATAAAACTGAAAGCAGGCTTTTTGAGACCAATGCAGTTAGTAACTGTCCAGCTAGCCTCATCAAGAAAAAAGAGAAAAGACACAGATTGCCAAGATCAGGAATGAGAGAAGTGACATTTTTATAGATTCTATAGATACTGAAAGAATTTTTAAAAGGAATATGATGAACAGTTTTTTCTAATAAATTTGACAACTAGGATGAAATGGAAAAATTCTACAAAAAAGTGCAATCAAATCTAACTTAATTTTTTTAATGCTCTGAAAAGTTCTATATTATTAAAGAAATTGAACTTGAACTTAGAAACCTTCCCACAAAGAAAATCTCAAGTCCAGATGGTTTTCTGGTGAATTCCAGCAAACATTCAAAGGACAAATAATACCAATTCTATACACACTTTTCCAAAGACTGAAAAGGAGGGAACGCTCCTCATTAATTCTACATGACTAGCATTAAAAACCAAACAAAGGCATTACAAGGAAAGAAAATTAAAGACAATTCTTCTGAGAATAGATGCAAAAATACTAAACAAAACTTTAGTAAATTGAATCCAACTTTTATATATAAAAAGGATAGTACATCGTGACCATATGGGGTTTACCTCAGGAATACAAGTAGGTTTAACATTTTTAAAAAAATCAATTGATGTAATTTACCACACTAACAGGTGGTGAAATGAAAAATCACATTAGTATCTCAATCAATGCAGGAAAAATATTTGACAAAATCTAGCATCCATTATTGATCTAAAAAAAAAAATCTCAGCAACCTAAGAATGAGAGGGAATTTCCTCAGTATGATAAAGAGCATCTATCAAAAAAGTACAGCTGATATTATCTTCAAAGGTAAAACATTAAGTGCTTTTGCCTAAGATCACAAAGAAGACAATGGTATCTGTTCTCTCACTTCTATTTCACATTGTTCTGGAGGTTCCAGTTTGTGCAATAACACAAGAAAAAGAAATAAAAGGCATCTATATTGCCAAAGAAGATTTAAATTGTCTTTGTTCACAGATAACATGACCATTTATGCAGAAAATCTGATGTAATCTATCAAAATGCTACTGGAATGATTAAGTGATTTTGTAAACGTTGTAGGACACAATATCAAAATGTACAAAAGCCACTTGCATTTCTATACAGTAACAACAAACTATCAGAAATTGAATTTAAAAAATAATTTACAATAGCATCAAAAATATAAAATACTTAGGAATAAATCTGACAAAATAAATGAAGGATCTATACACTGAAAAACTACAAAACACTGTTGAGAGAAAATAAAAAGACATAAGTAAATAGACAGATATACCATGTTTATATAATAGAAAACTCAATATTATTTAGGATGTCAATTGTTTCCAGATTGATTTAGAGAGTCAACATAGTCCCAGTTTAAAAAAAATCCCCATTGGCTTTATTGGAGAAATTGACAAAATGATTTTAAAACTCATATGGAAACGCAAAGATCTCAGAACATCCAAAACAACTTTGGAAAAGAAGAACAAAGTTGGAGAACTAATGCATATGGTTCTAAGATTTATTATAAAGTGACATAATTAAGACAGGGTGTCACCGTATAAAGACAACCAACAGGACAGTGAAAGGAAACAGCAGGCTCACATACATGTGACAGAAGTGCAAAGGCAATTCAGTGAGGAAAGAATAAACATTTTAACAAGTGGTGCTGAGAAATCAGGTATTCAGATGTAAAAAACGAACTTCTAGTCCTGGCTCGTATCATTCAAAAATTACTCAGTATTAACCGGAAGTAAATATAAAACCTAAAACTGTAAGAAGAGGAGAAAACATAGGGGAAAATCTTTGTGACCATGAATTAAGCAAAGATTTCTTAGATATGGCACTAAAAGCATGACCTATAAAGGAACAAACTGGTAAACTGGACTTGATCAAAATTACTAACTTCTGTTCTTCAAAAGACACTATTAAGAGAATGAAAAGATAAGCCACAGACGGGGTTCTAGTATTTGCAAATTATCTATCTGAGAAAGGACTTGTATCCAAAATAAAGAACTCTCAAAACTCAATAAGAAAAACAAACAATTATTTTAAAAATCAGGGGCCAAATATTTAAAGAGACATTTTAACAAGGAAGATAAGTGGATGGTGTGTAGAAAAGAGTTGACATATCAGGTCAAAGACTGCTATTCTTAGAAAGACCTAATTACAAGGCTGGCCCTTGGCTGGTAAACAATTCTCTAAACCCAGCAAAACATTCCCTGTGTGACTCCCATGGGATTCATCCAGACACTGCCTATGTCCTTCTCCTTTGTGGTCTGGCTGTATACCCTTATTACCATAATAAATCTTAGTCATGAGTACAACGATGCGCTGAGTCCCATGAATCCTTTTAGAGATTCACTAAAAACACAGGGGTGGTCTTGGGAACCCCCATCACAGATAGCAAATAAACACATCAAAAGATGTTTGCTACCACTAGTCAGCATAGACATGTAAGTTAAATTCACAATGAGATACACACCTATTAGAATGGCAAAATTAAAAAGACTAACCATGCCAAGTGTTGGTGACAATTGCTGGTAATCACACTTTGGTGGTTTCTTAAGAAGTTAAAATACGCCTACTCTATGATCCAGGAATTTTACCCCTAGGTGTTTACCAAAGAGAGATGAAACCATATATTCATTCAGGGCCTTGCACACAATGCTCATGGGAGCATTGTTTGTAGTAGCCAAAACTGAAACAAAACGTTCAACAGATGGAAGGATAAGCGAGTGCTGGTATACCCACTCAATGGAATCTACTCAGCAATGCAAAGAAACGAACTACTGATACAAGCTCCAACATGAATGAATTTAAAAATAATTATGAGTGAAAAAACAGACAAAAAGTCACATAGTCGGACTGTATGACTTTATATAAAATTTTAATAAATATAAATGAATCTATAATGCAGAAGGCAGATCAGTGTGCAAACTTACCAAAATGTACATTTTAAATATATGTAGTTCATTTTATGTCAATTTTACCTCAATAAAACTGGGTTTTTTAAAGTACATATGATATAATAGAAAATACATGTATGTATGTACATGCATAACTGAATCACTTTGCTGTAGCCCTGAAACTAACATTGTAAATCAACTACACTTCAATAAAAAGCAAACTTTAAAGTACATATGGCAGTGAACAAATATCTAAGTGCTTCAAAAGAAGAGATTTATGGAGGTAAACCAAATTCCTGAGACACCAAATCCCAGCACTTTGGGCTCAGAACTGGGATCAAAATTCTCTTAGCTATAAACCCTTAGCATCAGTCATCTAATCACTGGTTCTCGGAAAAACAGCTAAGTGACAGCAAGTTATCACTGATATAAACACTGCGTGAGTGACCACAGATTTCAGTGCGCTCGGCTGCGGGGGACGTTTTTGGCTGCTTGGGTTTGAGATGGGCTTTTCAATCTTTGGTAATCCTTCTAGCAACCAGTGACTACAGCATATACAGAGTAACAACACTTAAAGATATGGTGAAGTTGTGAAAGGCTTCCTCCCCATTCCTGTGAACAAAGAGAGGAGTCGCGTGAAGGATGGAGTCCAGTACTTACAGCCCCTTTGCAGTAGAGCCGGACCTGTCCTGTAGGAGTTCGGACAATTATAGACATCCTTTTTCTATTACTAAACAATATTGAAAGTATCATTAGTATCTGTTTTCCTCAGTACCTGGAGCTAACACCCACACAAAAAAATCAAAGTCAAAAGAATTCTAAGACTTAGCGTCTTTGGCTGCCCTGTAGTGAAAAGGCTGGCATGTTTCTTGCCAGTTTCCATGTCTTTTTTTCTTTACCTGTTTCCTTTAACGGACATTCTAATTATAAATCTCCACCTCCTGCTACTACTATTCTTTTCTTCCATGGAAATTTACTGACACAAATATATATAATAGATAATATACACTATATATTGTATGTAATATGATATTTACATTGATATGTACTATTATAGTATAGTATGTAACACAGATACAGTAATACACCTTTCTTATGTATCATACATAATGTATATTACTTATAATATGCACACTATATATACATGTAATGTATTTAATATAATTGTTAAAAACTGCTGAGAGAAGAGGAGAGCAGCCCTGGGTCTGTGTATTATTCAGACCTCACACCATCTTTATCAAGTAGACCTTCCTGTTCACTGTGCTGCACAGAAATGTTAAATTTCTGGCTCAGTAGATGCCAGAGGTTTTAAAATATGGATTTCTGTCTCAAAGTCCTTGGGATTTTTGCGTGGGTTTTTTTTTTTTATTTGTTTGTTTTCACAGTCGTAGATAGGACGTAGACTCATTGCTTTTATTCCTGGTTTAGCAGCCCAAATCGGCTTGAAGAACTCCTCTCTCCACCTACCCCACACACCACCAAAGTAAACTGGCCGAGATGGTCCTTCCTTCTCATCATGGCATTCTCCGACTCCTAACCCTCCTCTCATCTTTCAACCACCAGCCCAAGTCCCATCTCCTCACAAAGGCTCCCTTGGCGCCTCCCTCTGAGGTGACCTCCACCACCAGGAGCACCACGGTCCGTCTCCATCAGATCAGACTGTTTAATATGCTTACAGCACTCGTCACGACTTGAAATTATCCTGTTCGTTTACCAGAGTCAAGGGCTCCATGAGCAGGCGGTCGTCACGGCCACTCTAGTCCTAGGACAGTGACTGGCATGTGGCTACAAAGGTATTTGTAGCTGCATAGACTGCAATCCACCCCGTGAAGACGAAAATACGTATTTTTTTTCATCCTCTAACTATTCTTTCACCTCTGGAAGCACAGGCTGGTTGCAAATTCCGGGCCTTTGGAACCAGACAGACCTGGATTTGAATCCTGACTCTGCCACTCATTTGCTCAGTGACAATGGGAAGGTCCTTTGAGTTGAGCTCCAGCTGCATGTCTTTCAAAAGGAGCGACCAGCAGCTACCTCAGGGGACTGCTTTGTTTGTGTCCAGCAGACCAGTTGGGCTCTCGGTCATTCCACGTTTTCAAGCTCTTCCAACAAAGAGAATTTTATTTTCCCTCAGGCATAAGGCTGATCAAGAAAAGGAGGTTGAAGCTTGGAACAAAAGTAAGAGGCTCAGAGACGTGATTGCTGAAGGAGAGGAGAAGGGTCTCCTCCAGGCAGGGGAAGCCCCTAGTGAAATCCAAACGCTTAAGCCTCAGAAAAGAGTGTTCCAGCTAAAGTGACAGTAATGATACTACACACGCATACCAAATGCTATATCAGTATTTTTTATGTGCCAGGCACTGCGATCTAATCTTCACAACAGTCCTGTGAGGAGGACACCATCTCTATCCCATTTTATAGACCAAGAAACTGCGGCGCAGAGAGGTTAGGAGACGGGGAAGGTCACAGAATCACGACCACACGCACAAGCACTCCTTGTCCCTCCTGCGTCGCCGGTGCTTCTCCACCCGCTCCCCTCCTCTCCACGTGCACCCACGCTTGTCACCAACCTTTCTCCCCTTCCGCCTTCTCTGGCTCCAGTCGATAAAGCCACTGAGTAAAGAATTAGCCAGCAAGATAACAACTCTGCCAGGCCACCAAGCCCAGCAAATCACCAGAAGTGGTGAGAGACGCCCAGGCACCTCCCACCCCCCAGGGAGCCCAAGCCGTGCCTGCTTAACACACAGGCTTCCCCGGGCCCTGTCGCACTCTGAACAGACTACAGCAAAGCTCCTGGCCTCCAAGCAGAACACGTGAGCTAGAAGGTACTTTCCAACAGGGGTAAAGGATTAACAATTGTTTCAAATGTTGAGAAAGCTGTTGGAACACTACTCAGGGCCATTAAGTTTTTTAAGTGTCACCTAGCTAGGAGCACACATGTTCATGACAGGAAATGACTGCTCTCATGGTAGCAGTAGTCAAATATGAAGAAGGGAGAAAGCTAGACTGATTATTGAGATGTATTTCCTTGCAATAAAGTTTTTATAAAAAGCTTTCCTAGAGAGAGGAGTTAATAGCAACTTTTCCGAGGTTTAAAACTTTTTTTTTTTAACTGTCACCAGGAAATAAGGCTTTAAAGACGTGATCTAAAAAACCATCTACCTTTGGGAAGAGCAAATGATTTACTTGTTTCCTTTTCTAATTTTTCAGATTCCACATTAGAAATGGTCTGATGGCCCGAGAGATATGACTTCATGAGTCAGGAGGAAACTCCAATGGCAATAAAACCATCACCCACATCCTCACAACACGCTCTGGGGCATCAGGCCACGGCTGCTGGAGTGTAAGAGGAGAGGCATTTGGAGGCACGCTGTTCCCTTTGAGGGAAAATTTCAATTACTTCACTACTTTTGAAGAAACAGTTTTTGATTTATTTGTGAAGATAATATTCAATATCCATTTGTTAAAAAAGAGACAATAGGCCCTAAATGGAGTCACTTATGCTCAGCCCAAGTCCCCAGCCTGAGACTTAATGCCTAACCGAATTGCAATTACAGCCTCCCCAGGCGTGCAACCTTAGCCAGTCAGTCTGGAATTGCCTGGTCAGCACTGGTGAGGAGACGTGAGTGACAGACCACTGCAGTCCCCCAAAGGGAGGGGACCTTGCCCCAAACGATCCACTCTGCTATAGCCTCCGTGCCCCACCCCGGTGTCACCTATGAACGTCGTCCACTTTGTTCAGCCCCTCAGAGCTCCTTTGTCTCTGCCGGGTGAGACGCTGCCCAGCTCATGAATCACTGAGTAAAGCCAATGAGATCGTCACAATTTACTCAGTTGAATTTTGCTTTTTGACACATCCATTCATCAAACACTTATTGAGCACTTCCTGGATACCAGCACTCCCCCCAAGGAGGTGACTCCTACCCTCCTGGAACTTACGGTCTAGTTGGCAATACAGTCGTTAAGTAATAACCCAGGTTTAAAATCGCAGCTCTGACTGTGACAAGTGCTAGAAAGAAGAGGTTGAGAAACCAAACCAACTACAAGAGGGAATTTGCACTAATGGGGCCAAGAAGAGAGAACTGAGCAGACGTTAAAGGGTGGGTAGAAGCCAACTAGAATTTCATGATTCTGTGTTAAGCTTTTGATTCACACACACACTGCCAAATCTCAATTGCATAGTCACAGAAAGAGCCCTGGTAAACACAGGCAGCTTACCTAGAAAACTCCAGGACGTTAAGAATTTCAAACGTGAATTCTTCTCCCATCTACAGGAAGATAAGACAACATGCTCTTACCTGGGGATGAAAGTATTCATCTTGCAAAATAACTCACTCTCCCAATCACATACAAGGTTTACCCCCCAAATACACATCTTTTTCAAAATAAAGAGCCTCTTGCACGTCTGATGAGATGCTGGTGCCCTCCGCTGGTAAGAACATTGCTTACAACCTGGGCAATGTTAGCAAAAGTGCTTCTAATAGTGACAATTTGAGCCTGAAACACCTCTCTTCTCAATCTAAAATTAGCACTAATAGAAACACTGTATAAACACACCCCTGTTGTAAAGTTACATGGAGTAAATGAGACAATCATCAGACAGAAATGGGAGAGCAAATAAATCTTCTAATAAAATCGCACAGATCAAACAGAATCCTTAATGCCTAGATAATTTGAAGAGGTAAACATGGAAAGAGGTGGCATGCTATAAGATGTACCAATGAAACATGCATTCTTTTCTAAACTTTTCCTGTTACAGCCGCTTAGCTTTCTATAACCATGATCAATTTGTCTCTGAATCTACCAGCTCCCAGCTTTACCAGTACAGGACTGTAGAAGTTCAAATAATTTGAGAATCATCTATGTGCTATAAAGAAGAATTCATCAGTCCATTCTAGCAAGGACACAGTGCCTAGTAAACACACCTAACCATTGCACTGTGACTAGGGGGGAAAAGTGCATTGGCCACCATGTTTACATTGCTTCCATTTTTTCTCCCATAACATCAAAGGTTTGTGGTTAGTGGTCATCAAGAAAGAACAAGGAAATATACACATATATATAACATAAATAAATCAACAGAACAGAGCTGACCAAAGAGTAGTCTGAAACATTTTGATTCTTCATAGGAAAAAAAATCCTGTATATCTTGAAGATCTAATGATTCTAACTCTTTGGAATAGCTCACTTTTACTGAGCACTTTCTCTGCACCAAGCACTAATCTCAAATACTTTACCTAAATTAACTCATTTAATATTCACAAGGACCCTATAATATGCGTGATGAGAAAACTGGGGCAAATACAGAGAAGTTAAAGAACCTGCCCCAGAACAATGGCTGGGAAGGTATGGGGCCAGGTGGGAATTCCGGGCAGTGGACTCCACAGCTTCTACTCTGTTTTGGGGTGGGTTTTTATGCAGGGGGCATTAAGTTTATTTATTTATTTGGAGGTATTGGGGATTGAACCCAGGACCTTATGTATGCTAAGCATGCGCTCTACCACTGAGCTCTACCCCCCACCCCAAGAGCTCCTACTCTGAACCACTGTTTACATGTGTTTCTCTGGAAGAGCAGGTGCATGTAACCTGCTGGGAAGCATACAGGATGCTACTCACAGCTTCGATGGTGACAGAGTATGGCGTTCTTGTAGTGAAAACAAAGCCAAGTTTCTTTGCCCCTTTCACTAAAGCTGCTTCATCTGCCAATAAAAAGTCTGTATTAATGGAGATTGAGCAAACGTGTTGATGCTGAATTTAACTTAATGTAGATTTCTATTCTCCAGCACGAAAATATCATGTCATTCTTCACAACTTGGCTTTGTTGATCACTTATCTGTGCTTCTAGGCACCAGACAGTGTTCATGGAAGGGGAAATTTCGTTAAGCAGGGCCTCTTTTGGTGGGACTAAGATAAATCCCTCAGCCTGGAAGTGAAATACTTTCTCAGTGCTCATTATGGTCTTGTTTGTTCTCCAAGCCATTAGTAGCACCTCCATAAAATGTTGCCTTGTGACTGATTATAACCCCTGTGCCCAGACCGCCCCCTGCCAGCCTTCTTGTGGCAGTTTTTGGATGTGTGGAGAGGAGGAGCCCCAGAGCTGCAGAGTGGCTCAGAGCTGCAGGTACCATGAATGCCCCAAACTGTCAGAATTGCAGAGAAGGAGAAAGGCAGGAGCCAGCAGGGGGTCAGCGATGGCATCCCCTGCCCTGCAGGCGCATCACCCGCGGGCATCCTGCATGCACAGCACCTACCTGGGGAGGAAGCCTGGTAGTTTATGTTATTCCCATCTCTCTCGGGAACAACAGTGTGGCACACGCAGAGCAGAGTAAGAAACTCCTTTATACAGGCTTTCGTGGGCTGCGAAAAAGGGACAGAGCTGTTGAGTCCCTTCTGACCGCCCTCTAACGTGAGTCACACTCAGCCTGCAGTTAGCGCCAACTGAGGTTTCACTTCAGGTACACACAGAGTCAGACTCCAGCTGAAAACTAGATCATGCATCCAAAATGTGTTTGTGGAGTGGGTACTGAGTCAGGGACAGTGCAGGGGGCTGGGGAGACCCCAGGGAACACGATGGCTCTGCCCTCTTGGAGCATCTGTTCCCTGTGAGGAACCGTATTATGAGCTCAGCACTCAGCTCATAATACTGGTGTAAAATCCCTTGCTCACTGTATTATCACCAAAAAAATTTCGAGACTCTTTCTCTCTTCCTGTGCTCAGAAAATTACACCTTTTGGGAAACGATATGTACGTTTCAAAGTTACACAGCATTGCCCTGTCGGCATAGAGTGAAAGCAGCAGACTTACGTGGTTGTTCTTCAAGTTCCGCAGCAGTGTCGGGTCGTTGAACTCATAGGCCTCTGTGACAGAGCAGGCTGACTGACTGAGGAAGAACACATAAGATTTGTTTTAACTAAAAGTTCCTGGTGACCATCAGTTATCAAACAGCTCTAAACAGAACACAGCCCCATCTTCTGTTTTCATTAAGTCACACTTAGAACTAGTAAATATTTCGAGTTCTGTCAAATTATACATCCGACCAGGCCTCAAGCTGCAAAATGCATTGGAAAATGCCTAGAAAACTGTATAGTTATGCAGAGTTTGAGGCAGAGTGAATTGCCACCAAAGCAACCAATTGAAGTCTAGGTTTTGGGTTCTTTGACTATCAGATGGGAAAGATCTAAGCAGGGGAACTCCCCAGGAACTGCCACTGGAAGTCTGGACAAGGGGGGCTGTGTTATTGTACATCAGAGCTTTGGTACTGATAAAAAGCCTGCTGCAAGGGAAAAAACACTGGCAAGCCAGGAAAGAATGTTCTCTAGTTACCTTAACTTTTTTCCACCAGCATCACTTCTGCTTGACTGATCTCTAAGGGAAAATGAGAAAGGAAATATGACTTATTACAAGACTATAAATGTAAAACTCTTAAGGAATTTGAATCATGTATAAAAGTAGATGTAAATCATGTTTTTTAAAAACCTGCAAGTTTTCATCGAAGGTATATTAAGTTGCAACCTCATTCAGCCATAGCTATAGTATTAGGAGTTCAGATACGTTCTGCAGTAAATAAAGGCTAATTAATTTTGTTAAGGAACAAAACATGAGAATTTCCAACAGACTAGGGCAATAAAACACTTACCCATAAATTATACCGGCAATGGTGCACTTCTTTAATGTCATAATATTGCAAGTAAGGGTTCCTGTTTTGTCAGAAAATAAGTATTTCACCTACACAAAGAAGAAAGACATTTTTAAATTTAACTAAACAAAGAAAAAATTAACATGATAAACAAAATAAATTTAAAATATATTTAGAGAAAAAAGATAGGATGGCATTCTTTCTCTTTAAATCCTCAAATAATGTGAATTTCTAGAAAGCAAGATGTTCAGTCTATAAGAATTCTATCTTTAATTTTATACTTCTTTCAGAGGCCGTACTCTTTGTATTACACTGGAGGTGAAATTCTGTGGTAATATGCAAAGTAGACTTCAAGTCATCAAACCTAAAAAACTCAGAAATTCGAGTCCATTTTCCTCCCACAAGAAGTCTCATTAGAAGTATCTAGAGAACATTAAGTAGATAAAGACTGGTATACTGATACATATGTATATCTCAGATGCAAAAGAAAACCAGACTTGAAGTCACTGTAATCATTATCACAAGCATAACGCTCATTTCAAAGACAAGTGGAAGTTCCACAGGTGACCATTTCTGTTCAACAAATAATGCAAAGCAATATGCAATTAAACAGTTTCAAGATCTTTGTATTATTTGGAAAGAGACATGGATACAGACTAACTACTTGTTAAATAAAGCCACCAAAAAGTGATAATAAAAGGCAGGAGCCACTGTCATTTAAAAGATCGCCAGCATCTGTCTGCGGGTAACCAGGCATCGATCCCTGCCTCTTTCTGTTGTGTGGCAGGGACTAGAGGCAGGAGGCTACATGTCTCCCAGTCTCTGGGCAGCAGGCTAGATTCTACCATTGAGAGGAAATTTCTGGAAGGTACTGGAAGCTCTGTTGCTTCCCTGCTGGCAGCTGTGGGCAGGTGCGTGAGTTTGGCAGGTGTGAAACCGTGCAGCAGTCTCTGGATGCTTCCCTAGGGGCTCATCTGCCTTAGGGAAGCATCTCCCTGAAAGCTAACGGAAACCCTGGGCGCTCCCAGCAGCTTTTCCTACCTGTCCCTCCAGCTCGTCCACCCTTCACAAGCACATAATGGTCTGTATTAAGTCTGTTCTACTTGCAACCCATGATGCAACACCATCAATCTTTTGAACAAATTGTACTCCTGAAGCTCTATGTGGGTGTCAGATTAACTATAGCCCCTGACCGAATTCAGCCCTTTCACTCTGCAGGAGCTCCCTCTAGATCCACCTCCTCTGAAGCGCCTGTCGCACTGACAGGAGGCCCTCTGGGGCCCTCACCTGCCCAAGCTCTTCATTAAGATTCGATGTTCTGGCCATGGCGTACACATTATTGGCCTTATAGTGCATGTCTTCATCCTGCAGGAAACAAACAAAACAGCCAAGCCACACAGTCAGAACCAGGCTCCAAATTTCTGCAGGAAGGCTGTACTGCCACTGATCCCCCACGCGCCTGACATTTAGAAAAAGGCACACTGGAGAGTCTAGAACTCCTGGTTTTGGACCACACGTGCTAACTTCTCACGTAGTTGGCTGAGTTGAATTAGGAGAGGCAACGCCACGTAGAAACAAATGGCAAGGGGGTGGTGATTGGAAGACGTGGCTGTCAAATCCCGGCTCTGCCTCAGACACGTTGTGTCGCCTTGAGTGAGTCTCAGCTACAGCATCCACCAAATGGGAACAATAGGACCTCACAGCACTGCTCAGAGAGCTACTATAAAAACCCACTAAGAACACATTTGAAAGCACTTTGTCTAACGTTGTGGTTGCCAAGATACTATATCCCTTCAAATGATGGTAATTCATGGCCTACTAGGAGGACCGTGTTAATGTGACATCTAACAAGAATTTTATTGCACAGAACAGTATTTCACAATACAACTAAAAGTTGTAACCCCACACTCAAACCGGGAAATTTATTCAGCCACAACTTAGAGAGTATTAACCGCAGTCACCATGTGGCTGTCACCACGCAGGGATTCTGGGATGGCTTTGTCGCTGCCACTCTTGCCAAGATCTGTAAACCTCTTGTAAGTCTACTGGGCTCTCCCCTTTGCGAGTATCTTTAATGTTAATGGATAACCTTTTCTCTACACTTGCCACTAAGCCACTCCTAAATATTTCCTATAAGCTAGAAAAAATATATGAAGAAAATGGCGTCCTCTACCTAGACTGACACAGAGAAGCCCAGGCACTGCTGCCTGGCTCCACACCAGTGCTGGGCTCTCCTGTCGAAGGCACGGCTGGTCCATCAGCCGCACTGCCTCCATCGTAAGAATCAGTCACGTTGATTCTTATAACCAAAGCCATAGCTCGAGAGAGTTTTTTTAAGTCCTGATTTTAATACTCACCCAGTTTATAAACAGGGCCTGAACGTATTTCACAATTTCCAGAGTGACGAGCAGACTGATGGGGATGAGGTTGTGGTACAAGATGATGAACATCAAAATGTCAAACCCAAAGCTGTGGGTGTTGTGCTCTGTGGAAGAAAATCAGAGGAACCCCATCACGGCTTCAGGCGACATCTTTATTCATCTCTGCTTGCAGGATTATGGTTTACAATTGCGGAATTCCTCTCCATGAACATTATTATTAAAAGTATGATGAAGTGGACACAGATGTAAAATGGTTTTTAAAATACTAGTCAAGCACCAACCAACCATGTAAGAGGGTGTGCGGGAAGCATCGAGCTACAATCTAACAGGGCATAGATCCTGCCCTCAGGGGACCTCGGTGCAGCTGGAGGAAGCCAGAGGAGTCAGGAGCGGCTGCAGCGAGTGAGCTCCGCGCTGTGCTGAACGCCCAGCGCAGCAGCAGCAACACAGGTGCGGGGCCAGGAAGGGGTCTCGGAGAAGCTGGTGAGTGAAGAACTGAAGAAGGGAATTTGATAAATGCAGGGGATACGGAGAAGGGGGTGAGGAGGACTTTTTAGCTGGAAGAAACAGTATGTCTGAAGCCAAAGAGATAACCACTATAATGATTTTTTAAACTCAGAGAAAGAAGGAAAAGCAAGCCCTCCTCAAAAAAATGAATACGATGCTTTGTAAAACCTAGCGGTGCGCCCATTTTCAAAGGGACAGTGTGTTTGAGAGAATAATATTCCAATAAGAATTGAACCTAATTTCACAGAAATTTACTTTAAAATATCTAGAAAGTGCTCAGGAGAGAAGAGATACATACACATTGCCTTACACGCATCTTTCTGAAAACTTGCATCTCAGTCTTACATATAAAACGTACGTAGTTGAGTTATGGGAGGAAGCATTTTGTAACTGAAGAGCACAAAATGAGAAGTAAGTTGTAAACAAGATCAGAGTAATTAAACACAAATCAGTACAAATACAGACAAAGTTAAATAATTTTAATTTTAAGTTAGAATTTTATACTCATTTCTCTAAATGAGTGCATACTTGTAATTTAGACGCCAAATCTAGGTTTCTAAATTTCATCAACCTAAATGTCAAGTTCAATTAACCATCACATACATTCAAATTCTTACCACCTTGAGTTGACTAATCCTCCCTTATTTGTCAGAATTATACCTTTACACTTACTGCATTACTTTATGGTCATAAATCATTCTCTTAAGAAAATCAGAGGCAGGTATCACTATGACCACTTTATGGACAGAAACAGAGACAAAATCTTTAGTATTCTGCTAAAGGTAATAGTTACTAAAAATGCAATTATAACTTTAACTACTCAGTATCTTTCTCTTCTCTTGGATTAGAATATTCTGGTCAGAGAAATGTAGTCAGGACCCGATTATGGGTTCTTATTCCAAATACGCCACCAACTTCCTCTGTGCTTTTCGGTAAACACACAGACTGTTTCATTTTTGTAAAAGAAGGAGTTAGACTAGAAAACTTTGAAATTCTATTTAATTCTAAAATTATTTAGTTTAGTGAATCAATTAACTACTGAGTTCCTATTACGAAAAGGCACTGCTCTTGGAGTGAAAGATATAATGATTCCTGACCTCAAAAATTCACAACCTAGCAGGGGGGTGGGAGAGAGGAACAATAATTATAAAATATGGAAACAGAGTGACATGTATTAAGAATATCATTACAGAACCCAAAGAGGGCTCCTAACTGGACAAAGGAGGGGGCAGGTAAGACACGGTTGCTGCTACCAGAGAAGGTAATGTTCATCTCAGTCTGAAATGAGATGAGGCAGGTATCCAGCTGCACAGAAGGAGCCCTGGACCACAGGCCTGGAGATGATGGAGCAGCTGGTGGACAGAAGCATCATGAGAAAGACAAAAGCAGTCCTCTGAGAGTAAAGACCAAGCGCTAAGGAGAAGCGGTGAGGTGTCAGGACACAGGGGTCAGGTCATAACAGTCCTGAGAAGCCACGCGAAAGGAGGTTTATCCTGACCCCACAGGCCAGGAGTCCGGGAAACACTTCCTCTGACAGCTGGCGGGTAAGTATTTCAGGCTTTGCAGACCCTGCAGTCCTGTTGGAACTACTCAGCTCTGCTGCTGTAGCATGAAAATGCAACAACAACTCATAAATGAATAAACATAGTGTGCTTGTGCTCCAGTAAAGCTTCATTCACAAAGACAAGCAGTGGGCCATCAGACGGCAACTTGCCACCCTAGCGCAGGCTCAGTGACATCACTGAGTCTACTGGACACATTCGTACCTGCTTTTTATACGCATCCTTCTGGAAACTGTGTGAAGGATGAATTTGAGTAGAACTTGACGGAGGGCTTGGCAACCAGTTAGGAAACCATGGTGGTGGTCCAAGGATGGAGAGGAGAGTGCCTACAGAGAAGATGCTGGAAAGGCAGAAGCAGCGAGACTCTGGGACTGACAGGATGATGAAGGCCACGGGGCGGATGTGGGGAGGAGAGGTGGAAACTGAGAAGGAGGTAAGAATGACCTTTATGTTTCCAGCTTGGAGATGGTTGGATGTGGTACCACCATTTACATGGAGAACACTGAAAAGAGACACTGGTTTGAGGGGAAAAGATGAACTTAGTTTTGTACATGCTAAGGTAAGAAGCCTCCACAAAATTTCGAGGATTTACGGGCTCAAGTTGAGGAATTCCTGATGGCCCCAAGATCCTGGAAAACACTAGCAATTAAAAGGTAGATCAAGGTTTCTATGAATCAAATAGGGAAAAAACGGGTTTCAAAAAAAAAATCAGAAGCAAGCAGCAGAAATCCCATTAGATCGTGACTTTAAAAATGACCACTGGGTTTAGTAACTGGGAATTTACCCCAGATGTGGAGCAATTATTTCAGCAGAGTGGTTGAAGTCGACAACAGGTTGAAACAGGCCCAAGAGCGACCGGGAGGTGAGGAAATGGCAACAGTGTGGGTTGTCTCTTCTTTCAAGAAGTCTGATCAACAAGGGAAGAGAAGAGCATTTGTATGACATGCAGAACTTGACACATTTTATAGACATCAAAATGTCGGTGGCTTTTGTGAGTTTTTATGTCTGCTTCCAAATAATATGCATGCACCCTCTTGGAGTAGAGCAAATTAAACAAGAAAATTTAAAATGAGATTACTTTTTAAAGCTCATCTGAAATGTAGAAGCTCGAAATCAAACCCAGACTAGTAACATCTAGAAACCCAGACTGTGTAAGAATAAATCCTTTATTTTTGGTCCAATTTACAGAGTCTATACCTTAGTTTCTTAATTCCTAAAATGCTCTCAAACAGATCCTTTCAAGGGAAGTTAGAGCAGTGATAGATTAGGAAGGGCAGAAAGATGTGTGATGGCTTACTTTGAAAACATGGAAAGACACAAACAAAACAAAGAAAAATGCTGAACTTTTAATGCCAAATACCTTTAAACCTCTTATGACAGGACACTTGAGCCCCTGAATCCCCCTCAGTGCTCCTTGTCCTCATTTCCTTGCACTATTCATTGTACATGAAGTGCTGTACTGATCCAAGGAGGTAGATATCATCCCCATTTTCAAATGAGGGAAATAATGCGCAGAGAAGTAAAAAACCTTGTCCAAAATCTTCTGGTGACTAAGAATCAAAGATGTGGCCCTCATCTGTCTGAGCCACAGTCTCATGCCTCTGCCCTGATTCTTCTCTCTGCTTTATTCCGAAATGCCAGGATTATATGAAATTGTCAGGACAATCTATTAAAAAAAATCTTAAGAAGGAAACGTTCTATTTCTAAAACTCATTAATCTTCAGTTTCTAAAACAAACAAACAAAACAAAGCCACCACACACCAGTTAGAACAATAAATAAAAACGTGGGGAGCCTTTGAAGTCACTTTCCAAAGCAGCACAACTTCCAGAAAAGGCAGCTTCCTGCCATGCTCTGGTGCTTACCCTTCTTCATGATGTACCAGATGTCCACTCCATGCTTGTCCTTCCAGAGCATGCCTCCCACACAGCTCACCAAGGACATGACCAAGAGCAGCACGAACAGCACCAGGATCTGCAAATTGGTCACCTTCTCAACGCTGGATCTCTTGAGAAGCGACTTGACCGAATTCTGCACAGTAGCACACAACCACATACCAAAAAGGACAAAAAGCAAACAAAACAAGTGAATTATAGTGGGAAACATTTTTATAGTGAGAAGAGGTCAAAATTGCAGCAGTTGAAAAGTAGGAAAAGTAGGATGTCTTTTGCCAAAAACTAACAGACTGAAAGTATGCCTGTGGTTTAATGAGCGTGGCTTTTCCACCTCAGTTCTTGGAGCATCATTCTCTAGTTCATAGAAAACATACTCGCATAGCAGATCCATCACCTCAAAGTATGAGGTTCCCAAAAAAACAAATATAGTAAATCTGACAGTCCAGGTGATCTTCTGAATAGCAAAACAAAAACAAACAAACAGACAAAAACCTCACAAATTTATTGTTTTTACCACTTCTAGTTACTGAATTATTTCCAGTTTAAAAACCATGGACAGTCTCCCAAGGCAAAGGAAATCTAAGCAAAAATAAACAAATGGGATCTGATCAAACTTACAAGCTTTTGCACAGCAAAGGAAACCATATATAAAACGAAGACAACATACAGATTGGGAGAAAATATTTGCAAATGATGCAACTGACAAGGGCTTAAATTTCCAAAATATTCAAACAGCTCATACAAACTCAGTATCAAAAAAAAGCAAACAATCCAATCAAAAAATGGGCAGAAGACCTAAATAGACCTTTCTCCAAAAAAAGACACACAGCCAATAAGGCACATGAAAAGATGCTCATCATCACTGATCATCAGAAAAATGCAAATCAAAACCACAGCGAGATAACACCTGTCAGAACTGCTATTATTAAAGGATAGGAAATAACAAGTTCTGGCAAAGATGTGGGTAAAAAGGATCCCTTGTACACTACTGACGGAAACGTAAATTGGTGCAGCCACTATGGACAACAGCGTGAACGTCCCTCAGAAAGCTAAAACTAGAACTGCCATACAATCCAGCAATTCTATTTCTGGGTATTTATCTGAAGAATACAGAAACACTAACTCAAAAAGACATCTCCACCCCCTTGTTCACTGCAGCATTATTTATAATCACCAAGATCGGGAAACAATCTAAGTGCTCATCAATAGATGAATGGATGAAGAAGATGTGATATACGTATCTCAACACACAGTGAAATATTACTCAGCCATAAAAAAGAATGAAATCTCACAGCTGCAACAACATGGATGGATCTAGAAGGATACTACACTGAGTGAAATAAGTCTGACAGACAAATGCCTGATGATTTCCCTTCTATGTGGAATCTAAAGAAACAAAACAAATGAACAAATATAACAGAAACAGACGCATAGATACAGAGAACAAATAGGTGGTTGCCAGAGGGGACGGTGGTTGGGGGATGAGTGAAATCGGTGAAGGGTATTAAGAGGTACAAACTCTGAGTTACAAAGTGAATAAGTCATGGAGATGCAATGGACAGCACGGGGGATATAGGCAAATACATATTCTCAACTTTTCAGTCACACTGTATCAGATTAAAGTTACCATTTCTGTATTTTATTAATAGCTTAATAGAGATGAGCTTCCAAATTCAAGAGAATACTAAAGCCCCTCATTTCATAAAGGCAGAAGGAATAATCTAAAAGCAAGACTGTCATCATAGATGATTTTACCTGCATGAATTTGGTTTCCAGTCCAGTGTAAACAACTATGCCAAGAATCCACTCAGTATTCTTAAGCTGTGTCCCTCTTAGCAAGACCTGCTCAGGCCCAACTGGAACAGGGCTAAAAATTTAAAAACAAAGAGCACTTATAAACTACCAAAGTTTTTCTTTTTACAATGTAAAACAAACCTCGGCTTTCACCTTATAGATAGATTTCCTTTTGTCAAGATCAACTTTTTGGGCAAACAGCAATAGAAACAAACGTGTCTTCAAAAAATGTATCTATTTCTAAAAGAGTAGAAAAAACTGCTTTGTCATCCACGTCTCATCATTCCAAAGATACGTTGATAAAAAATTTTAAAGAGAAAAGCATCTTTTTTACCTAGGGTGACTACAGAAGTTGTAAGTTCAAGGGAAGATTAAGTGCACAAAACACGAGAAGGAAAAGATGATACCTGCTACCATTCAGGTGCAAGGTTCCAGTGAAGCTGTTGAAATGACAATTAGGTCCTTCACATTCTATTTTTCCAGAGAGGCTTGACAATTGCTTTTCTGTTTGCATTTCAGCTGTTTCCAACAAAGCCTACAAAATAAAATCAAAGGAAAAAATGAAAACAGAATTTTAATGGCAAAGTTCAATGTCTCTAATAGTTAATAAAAGAAGATTATGAAAAGACAGTGTCTAAAAATGTATTGTGCTTACCAGACAATAAAGAATACCCATCAAATTTTAATATAAACTTTGAAGACTTTGGCATACCAGCATGTTGCAAATAATTTTAATAAGGTCAAAAGAGGTACGAAAGTTAAGTTTTGTCACCTCTATATGAAGTACCGTTTGTGAAATAATCATCACCATAACCAAATACTATGTAGCATCTGATGCATTTATGTCCATAGCTGTTGATGTGCATCACACTTGGAGTAGCAAGAATCTAGAACAATAACCCCAAACTTTTGTGGGTACCAGATTCACCTGGAGGTCTTATTAAAACACAGAGTTTTCTTATTCAGTAGGTCTGGGGTGGGGCTGCAGAATTTGCATTTTTAACATGGTGGTGTTGCGCGTCCAGGGTCATACTTTGAGAACCACTCGCCTAGAAAATGCCTCGTTCCAGTAAGATTATGTAACCTTCCAGAGAGAAAAGGCAGACCATCCTCAAGAGACTAGGAATCAAACTGTCACTAGTGTTTTTAAAAACAAGATACAGGAAGACTGAGGATTTTATTTTTAGGTATTTAAATACAAGACCTTTAAATCTAGAATGCTGCATCTTTCCAAATATCAAATAAATGTGAAAGTTTAGTACAAATATTCTCAAGCATGCATACAAGGTCTGAGAAGTGTTGACACTCAGAAACCTACACTGGAACAGTTTGGGATGAACTTCTGTTTGTTAAAAGATGCCTCAAAGAAAGTATAAAAGCAGTTACCAACTGGGAGAAGACATTTGCAACACATATAACTGATAGAAGAATTAGTATTTAAAATGCATGAAGAAATCTTATAAATCTATAAAAAATAGAAATATCTCAGAAGAAAAATAAACAACCAACATGAACAAGTATTTCCCAGAAGAGGAAAACATGTATAAGCATCAAACTCAAAAACAGATGCTCAAGAGTGATATACTGAGGCGGAGGGTGTAGCTCAAGTGGTAGAGCGCCTGCTCAGCATGCATGAGGTCCCGGGTTCAAGGCCCAGTCCCTCCATTAAGAAAATAAATAAATAAACCTAATTCCCACCCCCCCAAAAAAAAGTTCTTAAAACAAAAACCAAAGAGTGATATACTAATGAATGAAAGGAGAAAAAGCATTATTGTACCAATAGATGCTGAAAAAAATTAGTGGAAGATTTAACATGCATTCTAGGAAAAAAAATTCTTAGTAAGCTTCCCACATAAAAAAACTTCCCAACTTTCATAAGAGAGAACTACAAACATTAAAAACGACTATCATACTTAACCATGAAGTATCAGAAGTATTTCTGTGTCAGTCAGGAGCAAGAGGGGACTAGGATCTATCACCAAGTTCATTTTCAATTGCTCTGGAGCTTCCAGAGATGAGATGGGGTTGAAGGGTAGGGGGAGTGAGGTATTATCATTATTGGGAAGGAAAGACCAACAGTGACCCAAATTTTAAAGAAAGGATGTTCTGCCCTTAAACCCTACACGCTTGAGTTAAAAATGCTAAAAATGTGTAAGAATTTAGTAAGGTGGCTAAATATACAACCAGTAAACAAAGTAAGTACTAATGATGTACCTGCTAGATCTTGCTGTTGCTAATAAAACTGCTATAAACATTTGTATAAGTGTTTTTGTGTGAACATGAGTTTTCGTTCCTCTGGGATAAATGCCCAGGAGTGTAACTGATAGGTCGTATGACAGCTATACAAAACTGCCAGCGTGTTTTCCAAGTCACCCACAACATATGAGAGACTCAGTCTCCCCACATCCTCACCAGCATTTGGTTTCATAAATACTTTTAATTCTGGCCATTTCTGATGAGTGTGTAGTGACAGCATTTCCCTAATGGCTAATGATGTGGCGAATGTTCTCATGAGCTTATTTGCCATTTTATATCCTCTTCTGTGAAATGTCTCTTTTGCCCATTTTCTAATGAGGTTGTTTGGTGGGGTTTTTTTTTTCTTTTGTAAGATTTTGATGGTCCTTTATTCCAGATGCCAGTTCTTTGTCAGACATGTAATTTGCAAATATTTCCTCCCAGTTTTTAATTTGTCTTCCCATCCTCAAAACAAACAGAAAAAAAATGTAATACAGTTTTGCTAAGTTTTAGCCATTATTTCTTGGGCAGAAACTCTTTCCTTCTCTGTCTCCCCTCCTTCCAGGCTCTGACGACATGAATGTCAGCCCTTTGGTTATATTCCCACAGGTGTCCGAGGCTCTGTTCATTTTTTTTTTCAGTCTGTTTTCTTTGCTGTTAAAACTGGGTGGTTTCTGTTGTGCTGTCTTTCAGCTCACAGGTTCTTCCCTCTGGCCCTTCTATTCTGCTGTTGAGCCTGTCCCTAGAGGGCTTTTTGTTATTGTTGTTTGTTGGTTGGTTGGTTTGTTGTTTGGGTCTTTTTAGTTGTTGTATTTTTAAGTTCTAAAATTTCCACTTGGTTCTTCTTTATTTCTTCTATTTTTTTGCTGAGACTTTCTGCTTCTCTGCTGAAACTTTTTATTTTTCATTTGTTTCAAGCATGCTTGTGATTGCTCACTGAAGCTTTTTTCTATTGGATCCTTTACAGTCTCTAAGATGCTGCTTACTTCCTGTTATTTTGGTATTGGCATCATTGACTACCCTTTTCCATTGAGTTATAAGATCACTCAGAGTTCATATATACCTCTTTTCACTCTAGTTGTCGTGTTTCACCACGACGGCAGTTTTATCATCGAATCACTAACAGGTATATCCTCAAAACGACATGCATAAAGGTGTGTTATCCTCTATGACCTGAATTTTATAGGACGCATTTTTTCTTGCAGTCGTGAGTGACACATTCACATAGTTCCTGTTCATTATTTTAAAGGTACTCTTTAAATGTCTGATGAGGATAAATTACATTCATTCAATAATGGTGAGACAATTTTCATCATAAAAACAATAACTGGTGCCTGACAAAACTTGACATTGTAGACTCGGGTATAAAATCAGAAATTAAAAAGGTATCTTATTGTAAAATGATTATAAATCAATAAAAAATGTTAAAAAAAACATAAAAAGGTATTCTTACCTGACGTATTTTTAGATTTGTCTCTCCATCCAGATTAGATGTTGCAACGTAACATGATGCCTGAGGTCCACTAAGGAAAATAAAGCAAATAATGTTTAGTCAATATCTCTCCAACAAACTAGTTTCCCAATAATGGTAACTTCAGAAATGTGATCTACATCAGTAACGGTTCTTCAGAACTGACAGGACTACAACTACTACTTTGCCAGGGGATATTAGAAGTCTAGACCTACAAGGCTGAAATTCACCTTGCAGAGTAATAGCTCAGTAGAAAATTTCCCACTGAGTTAGCAAACATTTGCCTTGTCAAAATTTCACTCCATGTTCAATGCAATTCACTTATGATAATGAAGAATTTGGGGGGAAATGTTACTACTTTCAAAGCATATTTTCATTTTTATTACCACCATATCATCATTCTAGTTTTACAACCACTACGTGAGAAAGATAAGGGGGCTTCTTTCCTGAGAGATAAAAGAACCAAGAACACAAATAGAAAAGCTGTTCCAACTGATAAGGCATGTTCATGTACCTCAGGTTTTTCCATTAGACCAACAGCTCTCATTTAAAAAACTTTTGCCTCTGAATTTGACCATAAGATATGCATCCCTCAGGCTGATAAAGGTGGTACCTATTTTTAAAATGTTTCTAATAAAAAAGACTATAATTGTTCAAAGAAAGTCAATTCCAGTAAATTTTTACATGTGTATCTCTTGTAGATTTGAAAAATAAACAAAAATAAAATTATTTTTCTGTGAAATACATCATACTACAAAAGAGTTTATAGAATGAACGTTTATATTTTAAGAATAACAATAAAATCAATACCCACATAAACACAGGAGAAGAAATCAACTACTTACTGTAACTGAAAGGCCTCCCAATTACATTTTCCTCTCTCCATCCCAGAAACAACTACTATATTAATAAGTATAACAGTCATTCCCTTGCCTTTCTTTATAGTTTCATATCATATTTGTATCATTAAGCTATACACTGGTTAGTTTTTCCTGGCCTTGACCGCCACATAAATGCACTTAATTATATGTACAGCTTCTTCGATGACTTGTCTCTTCTCTTCAGCAATATGTGTTTGACATCCAACCATGTCAATGCATATAACTGCAATTCATTCATTTTCACGGCTGCATAGAATTTTATTTTATGAATTAATCGCAACTCATCTATTCTCCTATCAATGGACATTTTTACTGGTTCAAGCTTTTGCCATTATAAACCAAAGCACCATGAACGCTTCTATACATTGTTTCCTATTCACTATGTGCAAGAGTTTATATGTGTAAGAGAAACTATATACATATATACACACATATATATACACATATGTCATTGTTAAACAAATATATATCTAGCAGTGTTATTGCTACATAAAAGAGCATGCAAATTTTCAGTTACATTAGGTAAACTATTTATCAGTTCTGTTGTACCAGTTTATATTAATATCAGCAATGAATAAGAGCTCCTTTTGCACCATGTCCTTGTCAGCACATACTATATTCAGACTTTTAAATTTTGTAGTTGAATGACTGTGAAAAAATCCTTTTTTAACTCAAGGCCAAAAAGATAATCACAGAGTTTTCTAAAAGTTTATGAATTTTTCTTTCACATTTAACTCTTCAATTTATGTAAAATTGATTTTTGTGTCGAGACAAATTTCATTTTTTGCCATGTCTATTCCTGTGCCAGTACTTTACTGTCTAAACTGCTAAAAATGAAAAATTATCCCTTCAGATATGGTCAGACAAGTGCCCCCAAATTATCTTTTTTACCCTTAACGGAGGCACTGGGGGTTGAACCCAGGACCTTGAACATGCCAAGCATGCGTGGAGGTAATTGACATTTTTATAATATCAGATCTTCCTATCCAAGAATATATTTTTCATATATTTATTTTCAGATGTCTTTTGATAGTTTCATTATTTTCTCCATAAAGCACTTGCATACATTTCATCAGATCTACTTCATCTTAAGTATTCTGTAAGTTTCCTTCTATTGTAAAATACGTCTCTTTATTACAGAAGAATAAAATTAGATAGTAAGTGTAACATCTTTTAGATTTGTTGAATGTCTGTAGAAATTGTAGAAGAGATGGAATTAATCTGAGAATTTGGATAGGAGAAAATATGTCCAGGGAAATTAAAGAAAAGATAATGAAAGTATAGAATAGTAGTTGTCAAACTATGACCCAAAGGCCAAATCTGGCCCCTGCGTACTTTTATAAATAAAGTTTTACTGGGACACAGCCATAGCCATTTATTCACATACTGCCGATGACTGCTTCTGATATTACAAAGGCAGGGCTGAATAGCTACAACAGAGATTGCATGGCCCACAAAGATGAAAATATTTACTGTGTGTCCTTTTATAGAAAATGTCTGTAGTTACTGGTCTACAATGTAGAGAAAGGGATGATGAAGTGAGAGAGGAAAAAGCCTTTGGTTTTCTTAAAAATTCTAAGTCACAACAAAAGTTCCTTAAACGCCCGCTAACGTAACTAACCTGGAAGAAATCAGGACCACGTCTGCAGGGAGGAACTGTTCGTTTGTGGCTTTCACAATGTCACCCACATTTACCTTTCAAGCCAGGAGAAAAAAACAGAAGTATGAATTTTAAAAATCACAAAACAGAGGCAAAATGTGTCAAACATTCTCAAGGAAAAGTGTAAGATGAAAATCCTGGAACCGTCCTAGTGAATTTCATCCACATTAGAATAATCTTACCTCCTGATGCATTCATTCCTCTAAAACCGCTGTTCTTAACCAGGGGCTATTCTGCCCGCCCCATCCACCAGGGGACACTGGGCAATGTCTGCAGACAGTTTTGGCTGTCACGACTGTGGAGGTTTTAGGGGAATGTCCTCCATCAGGCACGGAGGGCTATCTCTCCATTTCTGTCTCCTCTGAGTCCCAGGGAGAGGAGGGAAATGCAATCACTACCAACTCTCCTGGTTTATCTCCCTCAGGGGAAGAAACACTGATGATATTTTGAAATCAATACATTCTTACAGTTAGATTTCAAAGGAATTTTACATGAGTCATCAATTAATTATTGATGAGGATGAAGTCAGAATCCAGCTCCTGTATGCCTTTAACTCACATTCCACGGGCAGATATTCACGACAACATTCCCTGAGACAGCCTCCATATAAAGGCCGTCCAGTACCCAGAGCAACAGTTTGTGAACCATCAACTTGAAACTTTCCACACGCTGACGCGCAGGTAGCACTGAGGCACGCTGGAAGGCGTGCAGACTTCCAACCAGACAGACTGACGCTCAGACCCTACTTTTACCACTTTCTGGTCACGTAACCTTGGGCAAGACACTTATTCTCTTTGATCCTCTACCTTCTCATCTACAAAATGGGACAATATGATGGTTCCTGAAGACATATTTTACAGATAAAAACCTGTAACTTTAAATGTGGAAGGTGCTAATTACTAAGTTAAAAGCAAAAATACATTCTTACCTCTTTCCACTGAATCACTTGCCATGCATTCTGTCTTAGCACTGAAAAAGAAACAGCTATGTATTCACTGTAATTATTGCATTAGGTTAAGTCCAAAATAATAAAAGAGACCTCTTCCCCAGAACTACAGGTGTTTCTTTATAAAGTACTGCCTTTGTTAATTTAAGCTTTATGTAATCTGAGAGAGTAATCGTGTTCACATGCACTACACCAACATACAGCAATGTATATCATACAATGTAACATATGATTGATATGATATAAATTTGACAGAGGCTACATTAAGTCACTGCCAATCCCAAAGACAAAACAGTTGGTATTACACACCAAAGCACCAGTGGATAGCCTGCAAAGCAACTTAAGGTGTTTCTGATTAATTACAGAGATTGCACACGTCAGAACAAGGGCTGAGAGAGATTCAGTGGCACGCAGATCTTTCTCGTGGACGTAAGAATTGCTCATACCCCAGGTATCCCATCCTTCCCCTCTTTTTTTTTTCTTTCACTCTAGTTAACGTAATTATTGATTCGAATATACGGAAACGGCTTCCTTCCGTTTTTCATCCTTTGTTTCAATATTTCTTTAAATAATAATCTGTTACAAAACATGTTACCTGTACCTACTTGATGGATCCGGATATTTTCTTCGAGTGAAGGCGTGGGGGAGGGGTAGAGGCTCGAGCTCACCACTTACCTATTGTGCTCTTTGAGTTAACTAATCTGTCTGCCAGATGTCGTTTCTGTTACAGAAAAAAGATCCATTAGATCAGAAGTTTAGAATGAATAATTCGAATCACAATACTAGTCACAGCAGGTTGAAGAAAGAATAGCAGCAGCAGGCCTAACAAACAGTTCCCTCAACTGTGGTGCGGCCTGAGGGCGGCGGCAGAGCCGCGCGGGGAGGGTGGGGCCCCGACCGGCTTCCCGGCGGGCAGCCCGGCTCTTCCCCTCGCTCACGCGGCCACGGCAGGTCGCCAGCTCGTCTGTGCCTCCATCTAAACGCGCGCACCACGCGTGCACACATACACGCAGCACAGTGCCTGCTGCGTAGTAAACTGCTACTTGAAATGCTGACATTTTATACGTTGCTTGTAATGACTACTTTTGGTTAAACACATAATCAGCAATTCTGAATGTTGATCCAACTTAACCAAAGGCTTTTGAGTTTGAAGAATTCTTCCCTATTACAAATGATTCAAAGGCCAGCAACCAGGTAGCTATTTCGGATGCCATAACAAGATGGTAGGGATCAGGCAGAAGCACACGAGCGACCACAGCCGGTGATGCTGGAAAATGAGCACGGGGACGGCGAGGGAGGAGGGGCTCTGCCAGAGTGACCCCAGCTGTCGCGGGTAGGGTCCGAGCAGAAGAAAACACTGTGAACCCTCTCTCTCTTGTTTCATTTCTCCACTGAAATCGGCAGGCCCGTGTGAAATCACACCCCTGACAAGGTTACAGGCGAAATGAAATAACAGCACAATTTGTTTCAGCCGTTTCGGGTTTTCTCTGGTTGGATTATCTCCCCAAAGACCCTACCATAGTTCTTAGGACAGCTATTAACTCCTGCTGGTCTCTCAAATACACATATGTATCAAATCTAAAATTTGAAACCTCAAAGCTTTAGTTCACATCAACTACAGATGTTAAAAATCATACAGTTCCAACCAACAGCCAGAAAAAAGAGGAAGAAAAAAGCCTGAAAAAAAGGAAGTCTTATACTCGAGGCACTAGTTTTGAGAGCATTTACTACAGTAAACTTACATGATCTTCTACAACCTCTTTGATGCCTGAAATTGTAAGAATAACCAGCAAAGGCAACAGAGTTGTATATTTTCCTGTCGGGGACACATCTGGAATTTGCTGCAAAACAGAGTTACACTATTAATTTTATAAGTCCTTGTTGAACTCTGCGTACACTGAGAGCTACACTAGTAGTGGCTTGGCCCAGGACCTGACAACAATAGACACGTTAAATATTCAGCATATCAAACCATCCCTGGAGTATGACCCTGAATATCACATCATAGATGAGTCCTCAGTGCATCTGCTTAGTAACACTTCACTCCTTATGTCACCTTTCTAATAGACACTTCATTATGTTTCGGTGGGAGCAGCTCAAAACCTAAATGTTTAAAATAGCATCTTTTCAAAATAGTTCAATCCAAAACCAAAAGGTCAGCTATCTTAACCAAATCTTACTTCTTTTTGAGGAAGAGGAGAAAGTTTTTGGAGACACAGGGGAATAACGTTTCCTGGGTACAGATCACTCCAGGAGAGTGCTCCAGGGCGACCCCCACTGTTTAAAATACGAGGAAGTAAGTGATTGAAACTGAAGCTGTGGTCGTTTTCCGATGGGTGCAAGGGCAGTGAGGCTTTGGAGCTGACCCTCTGGTTTCTAGATTTAGACAAGTTCTTAGGCCAATGTTTCCAGACTTGGGCCAGTGTGCACTCCCTGTGCTGCCTTATTATTTTTCGCTTGCTTATTATTTCTTTGCATGATGAGATACACACACACACACACACACACACACACACACACATACACACACACATATAATTAAGCCTTTAAAAAAAGGAAATTCTGTCTTCTGTGACATGGATAAACCTTGAGGACATTCTGCCAAATGAAATAAGCCAGTCACAGAAGAACAATACTGTGTGGCTGCACTTGTATGAGGCACCAAAAATAGTTAAACTCATAGGAACAGAGAGGAGAATGGGGGCACCAGGACTGGGGAGATGTCCTCAGAGCTGTCACTCAGTGAGTACAAAGTTTCAGGTAAGCAAGGTGAATCCGTTCTAGATTCTCTTGCATACAAAGAGCCTGTACGTAACCGTGCTTTATTGGATACCCAAACTTTTGTTAAGGGGGTAGACCTCATGTTAAGTGTTCTTACCACACTTTTTTTAAAAAAGGAAAACACTATTTTAAACAAACATTTGGATTTTTAAAATTATTCCCTTCAACATAGAAAACAAACTATGGTTACCAAAGAAGAAATGAGGAGCAGGGATAAATTAAGAGTTTGGGATTAACAGATGCACATTACTATGCATAAAATAGATAAACAACAAGGACCTACTGTATATATAGCTCCGGGGACTGTATTCAATTTCTTTTTTTTTAAACTTTTTTATTGAATTATAGTCATTTTACAGTGTTGTATCAATTTCTTGTAATAAGCTATGATGGAAAAGAATCTGAAAAGATATGTATACGTAAGTATAACTGAATCACTTTGCTGTACACCTGAAACTAACATTGCTAATCAACCATACTTCAATAAAAGATAAAATTTTAAAATTAAAATTAAAAAAATTTAAATAAAATAATTCCTTTCAAAATACAGTAAAATTACCCTATTGTGAAGGTGGCACAAATGACAAAAGTCACTCCAATTATATCTCATTAATGATCTAAATCAGGTTGAACTGTGGACCAATTAATTCATCTATTGTGCACCAACGTGTCTTTCAGCCCAGAAGTGGAGTTTCAGCGTCTCACTGAGTAACTTAAATATTGTAAGACAAGAACTTTAAATTTATTCTCTACATAAAACTCTCATTTCAGCTAAATGAGCTTTTTATACCTTTTCACTTCTTAAAAATCTTAATCTAATAGCACGTTCAGAGACACTACCTGCAATATAGTAATGAATAGGAAGAAAGCGTTGGCAGCTTTGCTAAACTGCAGATACAAGTACAGGGGGAGGAACGACCACATGCTGTACTTGGCCGTGCTGCGGGAGAAAAGAAAGACAGCATTTCAGTTAACGCGCTGAACTTGGAAAACGCTGATGGAAAACACAGAACATTAGTTCTAACTCAGAAGTGGACAAAACTTTGTTTGAAAGCACTGACCCGCTTCTGAAGCTATTTTGTCTTTTTTCACAGCATTCATTGTTATCTGAAAACAAACCCAGGATAAAAGAAGAATTCTCCCCATTTCAGGAAGCACTATGACTATGTACGCAGACATTGGAAAGAAGGGAGCAGCAGGCTCTCTAAGCACAAAGAAAGGAGAAGATAGATAGATAGATAGATAGATAGATAGATAGATAGATAGATAAGATTTTTATGAAAATTTTAGCTTCTATAAATCCCCCAATATAAAAAACTGACTTCTTCAAATACTTTTGTAAGGTCTTTTGAAGTATGGTTGGTAAAAACAATGGGTTCCAGGTACCTAATACTTTCTTCTTTTCATAAACTGCTTATATTCTTTATTGTATCTGGATTTGCTGGGTATCATGCACGTTATTTTACCAAACTTTGGGAGCTTTGAGATGGGAAATTCAGTATTTCTGCTTTTAATTCATCCACATCAAATATGAAGAATTCCCAGGCAGGATGTTTTTGAAAGACTCATGGATTAAATGGAATTAATAATTAACAACCCAAAACAGCTCTTAAAATTCATCACACTAAATAAATTTTAAAAATAGAGATACATAACATAAATCCATAAATATTAAACCCAGAGCCAAATTTAAGAGAGGTTGCGTTTTCTCATGTCCCTTTTAAAAAACAGATGTTTTATTGTCCTCTCATTTAGAACGTAGCCCTCGGAAGACCCAGTTTTATGGCGGTGAGGCTGCAGTTCTGGTTTCCACCAGGTGTGGGCCTTAGGCTTGGGTTCTCTCCTCCACCTGAGCATTAGAACTGAAGCCCTGGGTCACCAGAACTGGGCAGATGTCCTCAGAGCAACCCTCCACTTCAGTGTCCCCAGCCTCTTTGGATTCCTGCTTTGCCTTCATTTTTGGTCTCAGAGATATCTTTTTTTCCTTGCATGTCAATGATGCACAGTTTTAAGCTATTTGATTAGCTAATCATGAAAATGCTTAGTGACTCCTGAGCTGGTATATCCAACCCCTGGCCTTAGTGCCTGGTTTAAAAAAAAAAAAGTGTATCTATGAATATATATATGAAAAACTGATCCCTTTCAAGCTTTCATCTAACTTTGCCTCTGCAGTAAGTACTCAACTCAGCCAATTCCTCAAGAAATAGAAGTCTTACTAGCCTAACGCTCAGTTCCTCGATACCTGGAAAAGATGTCCCTCCTACGCGCAGGTCTGCTAGAGAGCTCTCAGCTGCGGCCTGTGAGCCAGGGCACGTGACACAGAGCAGCAGTCACAGAGAGCGACCTTGAAGGTGAGGTGAAGAAAAGTCCTGCTCTCTGTGGTGAGTTCCTCAAGTTTCACGAAAACTATTACAGCCTGACACATCCACACAAGGTGAAGAAAAGCCCTGTTCTCTGTGGTGAGTTCCTCAAGGTTCACGAAAACTATTACAGCCTGACACATCCACACAAGGTGAAGAAAAGCCCTGCTCTCTGTGGTGAGTTCCTCAAGGTTCACGAAAACTATTACAGCCTGACACATCCACACAAGGTGTTGGTTTTTGTGGGGAGGAAGGCCACACCTTCCCCCCACCCCTTCCCTCCAGCTACACACTCTTCTCACCTGATGGAGTTTTTGCAGAAAGTGTTCTTAAGGGGTTCGTTGAGGTAAATGGTGCGGGCTTTAGACATATCTGTTCTTTGCAGAGACTGTCGCCAGCCCATCATTTCCTCCACCTCTGACGGCTCACAGAGAAACGAGCAGGGCCTGTGGCAAGAAGGCACCGAGATGTTACACAAAATTCTGTCGAAGGCAGGCTCCGGGGGAGCAGCAGGTGCCTTCGAGAAAGGGAAGAAGCGGGTAGGATGAAATGGGGACCCGTCCCGGAAAGAGTCTTGGCAGAAGAGCAACAGCTCCCAGGCCAGAGAGCTGACCCCTGACCAGATGACCCTCAGCCTGACTCAGCTCCAGACAGGTGTCCTCCTGCTTACAGGCCCTTTACCTCCCCGTCGTTTTTTCTAAAGTAAAGAAAACTTGTAAATTCTTACTCTACTCCCTTTGAAATATATATAAATCTCCTCAAAGCCTCTTGCCAGCTTTAGGATCCAGTGAATCTTCCTCAAGGGCCTGGGATGTCTCTTTGAGATACAGTCACCTGGGAGCAGCGTAAACTTGCCGCTCCCTCCCTCCCCATCATGAAATGGGAGGAGCTGTGCTTTCCTCTGGGTAAAGACCTCAAACACGGAGGTCCACAACTCCCCTCCCCCACCCCCACCTCGGCCCTTAAAAACCTCTCCAGTCCTTTATTTCTGCAAGTTGAGTTCAGTCTCCCTCCCTCCTGCAAGAGTCTTGAATAAAGTCTTCCTTGCCTGCCTAATTTTGTCCAGTGACATTTTCACTTAGACATCTCCTAACCCCAAAACAAATAAGGCTTTTGACAAAAAGGCCAAAGAGAGCCTCCTCTGGTTTTGGTGAGAACTAAAGCTTGGCTCGCGGAGGGGTCTGCCCTGGGCCACCAGCACTCAGGAAGCGTCTCTGTACCAGTGCCCCTGCGCCCAAACTTCCTCCACTTGTCAGAGTCCCTTCAGTTCAGGGTTACTGCAGACGTTCAAATCCTCGAGGACAGGGATCTTCCGACATCCCTGTAGTTTAGTCCAGCTATTTCTCTTTCTGCATTTCCCTAACAACCCACTCACGTGTGAAGGGATGAAACAAAAGAGAAGTACAAGGTGAGTGAGAGCGAAGCAGCTGCTGATGGAGGTGAACAAGCCCTGGTCGTGGCCTGACCAGAGAGAGACCCGTGCTCCTCAGGGCTACCTCGTGAAGCCTGGTGACCTGCCGCCTGAGGAAAGGTTGCCTGTGGCTGACTGTGCCCAGAGGCAAGGGCTAACCCTAAGCTGACGCCCCAGCTCACACACGAAGTGCCTTCCTTCTTAGCAGGTAACTGGTCTGGGGGTGGCCCACTAAACTGAGCAACAGTAAAAAGTTAGCCACCATAGGACCTGTGCAAAGTCATGCGATCCTTTGCCCAAAATATGACAAAGTAGGAGGAACAAAAGACAAAGAGAATCCTTGTTTGTACATCAAAAGAATTAAGTTACAAGACACATGGAAAGTGCATTTCCTTTAAAAGAAATTAAACATACCCATCATGGAACAAGAGCTCAAAAAGTCATTTTTTAAAGTGATGATAAAACTTAAGGAGAATTTCTGAAGGGACCTGAAAGAGCTTACTCCTGAAATGAAAGAGAAAATACCTTAAGAAAATGAAAAGCCACACTGAAGTAAATAAAATAATAGACAGCTGAAAAGAGGAGTGTGCTGCACACTCTACAGAAAACTAAGCAAAATGAAATGAAAAAGAGCACAGAAGATTAAGAACTGGAGAACAATTATAGATTTAGGACAAAGGATATCCAATGTATGCTTATTTGTTGTCCTTGAGGAAGAAACAAAAAATAAAACAAACAAAAATATTTAAAGCCACGGTAGAATAAACTCTTCACTGAAGAAGACCCTTCTTTAAGGAGCACAACATGACTAAGGAAAATCTGATACAAAACAATCAACACCAAGATGCTCTGTGATTAAGTTTGTCGGACTTTAAGAGTCATGAAAAAGGGAGGAGGGTAGAGCTCAGTGGTAGAGCACGTGCTTAGCCTGCACGAGGTCCCGGGTTCAATCTCCAGCACCTCCATAAAACAAATAAATAAAACTTCAAATACCCACCCCCCAAAAAAAGAATAATGAAAAAAATCATTATTCTTAATCACAAACCAATTGAATTGCTTATAAAGGCTGGAGGGAGAGGGAATACTGAAGCCACAGTTAGATTTCACCATGAAACATTCAAGGTAGGGGCAGGAGACCGAATACCCCACCAAGAAACAAATGAAAAGCTTTGGTAATCAAGACTAGTAGGAGGCAGTGATTCACTGAGACACCATTAAGTAAGGCTTTAGATAATGGTAGGCTATCTTATTGTGCCCAAACCCTCTACAGAAATATTTTAAAATGCTGAAGTTGAAAAAAAAAGCTTTTAAAATACATTAGTCAAGATAAGAGCTGTTAGCAGGCCAAAATTTAATCAAAAGCAAAAAACATTGAGAGAAATAGGTGAAAATTTCAAAAAGCATTTTTCCCCTGAAGAAATGTGCCAATTCTTACTCAAGTTAGCTGTAGAGAAACAGGGGGTCTGTAAGTCAAGGCTCAGGTCCTGCCCAAGGTAGAGAATCTAAAAGAACCTCATAGTCACACAAATTCATCTAAGGGTCAGGGTGAGCTAGAGAGAGACCTGCTCCATTCTCCATTCAACTCCTCCCACAGGGCTTCAGGAGGAGGTGCCCTGGCATTGCCCTGAGGAAGGAGAGAGAAAGAGGAAAGAGGGAAAGAAAGAGAGATGAAGGGAGGGAGGAAGGGAGAGAGAGGGAGGGGAAGAAAGGATGGAAGGAAGAAGGAAAGAAGAAAGAAAGCAGAGAAAGAGAGAGAAGAAGGAAGAAATGGAAAAGGAAGCAAGGAACGAACGAATGAAGGGGAAAGAAGGGAGGGTGGGAGGAAGGGGAAGGAAGGAAGGAGAGAGAGAGGGAACCCATCCTAGAAGGCTGCAGTCTCTGGTGGGCCGGCCTTCTAGCAGAATATCCCAAATTGGTATCACCAGGGCTGTCCAGGAAACCTCAAGCTTCGTTAGCTTAAAACGGCTCAGGATTGGTAGGGCTACAAGTGGCAGGTAGAAGCAAAAAGGAATACACTCTGAAGAAAAATACCTTCATCCTAGGCCTCAAAGAAGCCCCACAAATTACTTATCAAGGGAAAGAAATAGTATAAGGCCAAGAGGAAGCAGAGCATCGTAAGAGACATAACAAATAAAAGGCAGCAGAACCTATCCACGGAAGACTTCAAATGCTTGAACTGGAAGACACAGATTTCTTTAGAAAGAAAATAGCCAGCCGCACTATGTATGGAAAAAAAAACCCCACAAGCTTTAACATACCTATGTGGGGAGAAACTATGAAAAGTGACCCAGAAAGCTTGAAAAAGAGACAAATGAAACCTCTACAAATGGGGGAAGTCATAGTCAAAAATTCAATGGGCAAATCTGGCATCAGATAGGATGATGCTGAAAGTGAAAATAATAAAATGAAATATAGATTGGAGAAATTACCCAAAATACAGCACAGAGGAGCAAAAATGTGGAATATGCATAAAAGAGCTTAGAAGGTCAAGTAAATAAAGTGAAAAGATCTAACGTAGATTTAATCGGAGTCCTGGGGGAAAAAGAGGGAGAAAAACGGAGCAGAGGCAACATGTGAAGAAACAGTGGCTAAGAATCTTCTACAAAGGCAAGAAAACCAATAAACCTTAACAGGATAAATAAAAAAAAAACACACACTTAGACTTACAGTGAATACAGAGAACAAAAATCTAAAAGAAAAATCTTAAAATCAGCCAAAGAAAAATAAAAGAGGAAGAAGAAACACTTCCCCAAATATTTTATGAAGCCACATTATAATGGCACCAAAACCAGACAAAGTCATTACAAGAAAACAAAATCTTTTGTAAATATGGATACCAAAATCTTTAGCAAAATATTGAAACTATTCCAATATATGGAACGATTGTACATCATGACCTTTGTAGGTTGAACTGCGTTTCCCACCAAAAGAAAACATGTTGCCATCCTAACCCCCAGCACCTTGATGTGACCACGTTTGGAAGTAAGCTGTCTTAGTCTGTTTGAGCTGCTATTACACAGCAACACAGACTGGGTAGCTTATAAACAACAGAAATCTGTTTCTCACAGTTTTGGAGGCTGAGAAATTCAAGATCAAGGCACCAGCATTGTCATGTTCTGCTGAGAACCATCCACCTGTTTATAACTGGCACCTTCTTACTGTGCCCTCACCTGGAAGAGCAGCTATGGATCTCTCTGGACCCTCTTTTATGAGGCAATAATCCCACTGATGAGGGCTCCATCTTCATGCTGAAGCACCTCCCAAAGGCCCCCCCTACTAATGCCATCATCCCTGGGGGTTAGGATTGCAACATAAGAGTTGGGTGGGGGGACACAAACATTTGGACTACAGAATAAATTCTTTGCAGACTTAACCAAATTAAGATGATGTCATCAGGGTGAGCCCTAATCCACTACGACTAGTGTCCTATAAAAAGGGGAAACTTGGACTCAGAGACAGACACACAGAGGGAAGCTTATGTGAAGAGACAAGGAGAACGTCCTGTCCAATACCCCTTATCAACAATGATGCAGGGAAAGGGGTGGGAAGGGATAAGCTGGGAGTTCTAGATTTGCAGATACTAACTGCTATACACAAAACGGACAAACAACAAGTTTATACTGTACAGCACAGGGAACTATATTCAACATCTTGTAGTAACCTATGATGAAAAAGAATATGAAAACAAATATATGTATCTTCCTATATGACTGAAGTATTGTGCTGTACACCAGAAATTGATACAACATTGTAAACTGACTATGCTTCAATAAAGAAAAAAGAAAGCCAAAAAAAAAAAAGAAAAAGAAAGTTGGAAAAAGAGATGCAAAATTTCTCAACAAAATGTTAGTGAGCAGAATTCAACAGGAAAATAAAAGGATTATATACCATGATCAAATGGCATTTATCCCTGGATGCAGGGATGGTTCAACATTCAAAAATCAAGAAGTGTAACACATCGCATGAAGATAATGAAGGACGAAAGTCACAAAATCATCTCAACTGATGCATTAAAAATTACAAATTCAACACCCATTCATCATAAAAATGCTCAACATACTAAGAATAGAAAGAAGATACCGCAATATAATAAAGCCATTTATGACAAGCCCATAGCTAACATCATGCTCGATGGTGAATGACTGAAAGTCTCCCTCTAAGATCAGGAACAAGACAAGAACGTCCACTTTCATCAGTTCTGTTTTACTGGAAGTCCTAGCCAGAGTACTTAGGCAAGATAAATAAATAGATAAGGGCATCCAAATTGGAAAGAAAGAAAGAAAAGTATCTCTGTTCACAATGACATGTACTTACACACAGAAAATCCTAAATATTCCACTTAGACACACAGAAAAAAAAAAACCTGTTAGGACTAATAAACTAATTCAACAAAGTGGCAGGATGTAAAATCAACACATAAAAATTATTTTGTTTCTATACAGTAACAATGAACAATCTGAAAAGGAATTTAAAAAATAATGTCATTCACAACAGCACCAAAAAGGATAAAATATGTAGGAATTAACTTATCCCAGGGGGCAAAATATTTGCACACAGAGAACTAGAAAATGTTGCTGAAAAACTGAAGAAGGTAACAATAAATGGAAAGACATCCCACGTTCATGAATTGGAAGACTTAATATTGCTGAGATGTCAGTACTATCCCGAACAGTCTACAGATTCAGTGCGATCCCTATCAAAGTTCCAATGATGCTTTTTGCAGAAACAGAAAAATTCCTAAAAATCACATGAAATCTTAAGGGACCCCAAACAGCCAAAACAACCTTGAAAATGAAGAACAAAGCTGGAGGTCTCACATTCCCTTATCTTTAAACTTACTACAGAGCTATGATCATCAAAACAGTGTGATACGTGCATGAAGACAGACATACAGAGCAAATGAAATAAAATACAGAGCATAGAAATAAACCCTCACATACATGGTCAGATAACTTTCAACAAGGGTGCCAAGACCACTGAGTGGGGAAAGGATAGCCTCCTCAAAAAATGGAGTTGGGAAAACTGGATATCCACAAACAAAAGAATAAAGTTGGACCCTTATCTTGTACCATGTAAGTGATTGATTTAGAGAAGAAAAAAAAAGCCAATAGCCCATAATTGTATGAAAATATGCTCAAATTCAATCAGGCTCAAGCTAAAACTAGAAGGCACGCCAATGCCAAGTGCTCAGCATACGGGGAACTGGAAATCGATGTAGTACAGTTAGGAGCAGAAATGCAATTTTAGGTTGCACATGCCCTACAATTCAGGACTTCCACTTTTAATCGTAGCTTAAAAAACACATGTGAACACAAGGAGATATAAACAAAGAAAGACATGCATTTCAGCACTATTTCTAACAGTAAAAAAAAAATCTAAATACTTATCAATAGAGGAACTGTTTAACAAAGCCTATCTTAATCATATGATGAAATATTGTAGAGACATTAAAAAGAGTGACTCTATTAACAAATAAATGATAAATATAGATGGATAATCTCAAAAGCCTAAGCGTGATGTGAAAATGATATATGGACTCTATTAAATCACGTATGTAAACTTTTAAAAACGTAACTACAATATTATATCTTGCCTATGGATCTATAGTTATAAATGTAGTTGTAGACATTAAAAAAGGACTAAAATCATACATAACACACTCATAATAGTAATTGCCTTGGGTGGGAGGCGGGGGAGGGCAGACAGAAGGAATGAGCCTAGGTAATGGCTAAAGGTAATTTTTGCTTTGCTTTATTGCCAATGATTCCTTTTTTAAAAAACAGAGAAAATCCTGGAAGCTAATGTTGACAAAATGATACAGGCTGTTTATTCTGTATGGTGAAAATAACAGCGCTGGTTAAATTTTATAAGCACGCACTGCCACACATGTCCACGCAGACAGCACCAGCATCCACCCAGCAGTGACGGTCCAAACTACTAGGACGCTTCTAAGTAACAGGTAACTGACATTCAACTCTGTCATTTCCATTTATTATCACTTTATCTGGCCCGGATACAGGAAGGTGATTTCAGCCTCCCAACACCTGTCCCACAGTATTTGGAGGGCAAGAATCTGGGGTGAAGGAGCGGGAGGGGCAGACTGCCGGAGCAGCAGGACCCAGAGAGCGTCGGTTGCTGTGACTGCTCCAGGGCAGCCGGCAAGCTTAAAGGGACAGCAAGTTGGAAGAGGGGCTTCAGGGGGACTCACCAGGCGCAGGCTGGGGACACCACGCAGGACCAGAAAACTGATCTCTCGGGGTCATATCCTGAATGTCGTCGCTCAGCACGCACACACAGCTCTACCCCAGACTGCGGCCCCTGGTCCTCGCCAGGCATGGGATGATCCCTTCCCAGCTTGCCTCTGGAAGTTCTGACAGTTGAGGAGTCGGCACCTGCTGTGCACCCTGCTTGTGAGATGGGGCTGCCAAGCGCCCAGTCCTTACACACTTCTATCAGTATTTACCGTATTAGAAACAACCCTGGTACCATCATGCCCAAGAGCAAGCCAGCATTACTTCCAGACACTAAATATGCAGATACCCAGAACCCCAGCCATTCGACTCTAGGAAACATTTACCGAAGAACCCACAGGGCAGGCTCACAAGACGTGTACAGGTCTGTAGAAATGGGAGCAGCTGGGAACAACCCAAGTGTCCACGGCGAGAGGAAGAGATAAGCCATGGTATCTGAATTCAACAGAGTCTCATGTGCCAGTCAGAAGCCCGTTCTACAAAGTGACACAAAATAGGTCTTGAAAAGAACCATATTTATGAAAGTTAGAAGCTGAGTGAGATTTATACCACAATACCATTTATATAAGCTTTTAAAATTTACACAAAATAAACATTATATAGTCATTATTATATAGTTTTTCAAAGAAATACATTCAAAATATAAAGACGGCTTGGGAGGACAAAGCTTAAATACACTAGGGGATGAGGAGGACGGAACTGCAGGCAGGAGATGAAGAAAACCTATTCAGGACAAATGAAAGACAACACAAGTGTAGCCCTTCTGGACCGATAACACAGTGTCATTAATAAAGGGTTTGACCAAAGATATTGGCCTGTAATTTTCTTTTTTGTTAGTGTCTTTGTCTGGTTTTGGTATCAGGGTGATTGTGGCTTCATAGAATGAGTTTAGGAGCATTCCCTCCTCTTCAGTCTTTCGGAAGAGTTCAGGATTTGAGGATACTACCTACTATAAACAAAATGGATAAACAGCAAGGTCCTACCATAGAGCACAGGGAACTACATTCAATACCTTGTAACAGCCTGCATGTAATGGTCCTGTGACCACAGCTTTGCCCAGGGCCTGCCAGGATGTCTCTCCTTAGCCCCAACCTGGAGAAGCACTATTGGGAACCCTTATCTCCCCGGGAGGAGGGTCTTTGGCTCCTGTCCTTGATCCTCAAGACATGGACCCTGGCCCCTTTTCTGCACCTGCCAGAAAAAAATGAAACACACAAATAAACAAGAGTAAGTTACTAGTTCAGCAGAGGTGTCCTGCCCACAGTGAAGGTGACCACAGCAGCCAGCTGTCTCAACTTCTAGTCTGTTTTCCAGACACTCTCTGAATTGTCCTCCCTAGATTCTGTGGAAATCAGTGAAGGCCAGCCAAGCAAGATTAGGCAAAGGCCTTGCTCTAGCAAGGGAGACTGCCACCATCACTTGCGTTCTGGCAGAGACTGAAAGGGGGGCAGAGGAGTGGGGAAGCTTTACAGAAGAAAGGAAAGGCTTCAGGTGTGCCCTGATTGAAGGCTGCTGACAATGAGAAGCTGTATGCAGATAGGCTACTAGAAGCAGGGCATCCTATGCGATGGGATAGGGGAATACATTTGGCTTTCTCTAGTTGGTCCTAAGTTGGGAGTAGAGACAAAAATTAGGGAAGCTGTCAGTTCTGAATCAAGTCCTGGTTGTTGGTGGACAATTGTTACAGGGGTTATTGTTTGGCTTCCTGGACTGTTACTAGAGATAGTGGTCTGACTTTCTACAAGTCTGATTTGTAGATAGCTGACTGGTTTCCTGGGCTGGTTACCGTAGATAACATGTTGGTTTCCTGGGCTGGTTGCTGCAAACTGTGGTGGGAGTTCTGTTTTTATATATGGTCTGGCCACTGTCTGTTTGTATACGCAATCTCTCAGTTTAAAACTTCTAAGCGGATGGAGAAAAGGGAACCATCCTACAATGTTGGTGGGAATGTAAATTGGTGCAGCCACTATGGAAAAAAGTGTAGGTGTTCCTTAAAAATCTAAAAATAGACTTACCATATGATTCAGCAATCCTACTCCTGGGCATATACTGGGAGAAAACTTGAACTCAATGTTCATAGCAGCACTATTTACAATAGCCAAGACATGGAAACAACCTAAATGTCCATAGACAGATACTGGATAAAGAAGATGTGGTATATTTATATAATGGAATATTACCTAGCAATAAAAAGGAATGACACAATGCCATTTTCAGCAACATCTAGAGATGATCATACTGAGTGAAGTAAATCAGAGAAACACAAATATCACTCATATGTGAAATCTAAAAAATGATACAAATAAACTTATTCACAAGACAGAAGCAGACTCACAGACACAGAAAACAAACTTATGGTTACCAAAGGAGAAAGACAGTGGGCAGGGGAGGGATAAATTAGGAGCTTGGGATTTGTAGATACTATTTATATAAAAGAGATGAACATATTCCCCACTGATTACCTTCATTTCCTCTAGCATAACAGTTAGTGAAAGGAGTACATTATAGAATAGATAGCCTTAACTAGAAATGTCTTTGAAATGTGTCACTTAAAAGAACAGAGCAAATCTCATAACAACTGACCTCTGGAAGTAAAGCTTCTGTGAGATGTCCAATCAGCCTCCACCGGAAGAGAATATCTGGACCCCTCAGTTTCACCAGGAACTTCAGCTACAATTTCCTTTAGATGAACCGTGACCCAGCAGATCATAGACAGTTTGAGTCCTGTGAGTTTTATAGTTGCCTCCGGTTGCTCCGTGTGTATTTTGACTGTGGACATCATTTATACTTAAGAAATTCAGGCAACTGGATTGTGCCCTAACCAGTCTAGCTGAAAAAAACATTCATAGAAATCTCCAACACACCATGAACCACTGCATTTTTAAGATCCATATAGGGTTGATATATCATAGATTCCATCTGAGGTGGTTTATTCCCTAATTTAACAAAAGGACAAAAAAGTATGCAAAGAGCCTGGAAAAGGCATCTAAAAATGTGCTCCTTGGTTGCCACTAACTGTGGTCAGGACAGAGCACAGAATCTGGAGGTGAAATGCCTTGCTTTAAATCTCAGCCAGATATGTCTGGAGGGAACTCTAATTTGAAAAGATACATCCACCAAAATGTTCACAGCAGCACTATATAAAATAGCTAAGACATGGAAGAACCTAAATGTCCATCAACAGATGACTGGATAAGGAAGTCGTGGTACATTTATACAATGAAATATTACTCAGCAATAAAAAAGAATAAAATAATGCCATTTGCAGCAACATGGACGCACCTGGAGATTGTCATTCTAAGTGAAGTAAGCCAGAAAGAGAAAGAAAAATATCATATATCACTCATATGTGGAATCAAGAAAGAAAGAAAGAAAGAAAGAAAGAAAGAAAGAAAGAAAGAAAGAAAGAAAGAAAGAAAGAAAGAAAAGAAAAGAAAGAAAGGAAAGAAAGAAAGAAAAAGGAAGGAAGAAAGAAAAAGGAAGGAAGGAAGAAAGAAAGAAAGGGAAGGGAAGGGAAGGAAAGAAAAAAGAGGATATTAATGAACTCATCTACAAAAGAAGCAGACTCACAGACATAGTAAACAATCTTATGGTTACCAGGAAAGAGGGTGGGAAGGGATAAATTTGGGAGCTTGAGATTTGCAGATGTTAACCACTATACATAAAAATAGATTTAAAAAAACAAATTTCTTCTGTATAGCACTGGGAATTATATTCAATATCTTGTAAGAACCTTTAAAATGAAACAGAATAAGAAAATGAATATATGTATATATATGCATGACTGAGGCATTATGATGTACACCAAAAATTGACACACTGTAACTGACTGTACTTCAATAAAAACAAATAAAAAAACAAAATAAATCTCAGCCAGCACTGCCACTCACTGGCTGGGACCTTGGGCAATGGAATCACTATTCCAGAAGAAGAGAAAACCTGGAGAGGTTAAGGTACGAAACCAGGAGTGGGACACTTTTATATGCAGGGCACTCTCCTAAGTGAACGGGGCAGGGAGCTAGGGATCAGAAACGCGGACCTGTTGCCTAGAGGCTTCTTTAAAGGTCTAAAGTTAACCTACAGTTGGCCTTAGGTGATACTTTTGCTTGAGGAATGGAAAAAGCTACCTAGCTGAAACATAAAGCCCTGACATGATCTTATTTATCCATATCGTTTAAGGAGCCCACTTGTTGACTCGCTGGCTGAACTAGTGGACCACATTGTTTGAGTGTTCCTAGTTACCTGATCTTGTTTTTCCAGTGTTTGTTCCACAGAGCAGAACAAACTGGAAAGCAAGCTGGAAAAGAGCAGTAATGAGAAGGAGACAAGAAGCACCAAAGAAAACAGATAAACGGACCCAGCGGGAACCCCAAAAGCCTGAATTCTTACATCAAGCCACCTGGCTTCCATCTTCCCTACTCGAGTGTCTTTCCCTCTTTTGAGCAATAAAGCAGCTTTCACTCGGCCCCTTTGTCTCCACTATGAATTCTTTCACGGCCGGAAGACAAGAACCCACTCTTTGGGGTTCTCCCCCTTTTAGGGGGCTTCCCCGCCTGCTAACATAGCACTTAGAAATTTTTTTCATAATTTTCGAATATTCATTCAGTAAAGGTTTGGACTAGACCATCTTTCAATCGATTCCAACGTTGACATGGAAGACTGAGATTAAGTGCAGATGTGAAAGGTGCGAGCGAGCCGTCCCCGCCGGGGGCGAAGCTGTCCGCACCCGGCTGCGCCGGCCCGGGGGACAGAGCGGGCTCGAGCCCCAGCGCCGCGGCCACCAGGGGCCCGCCGGCCCTCCCCGCAGGACGGCTCCGGAGACCGCCCGCCGGCCGCTGGCGGTGGCAGCGCCCTTTTCCTGCAACTCTTTCTCCAGAGCACCTGCCACGTGGCAGACACTGTCGCCCACGGTCCCCACGAGGCAGGGGTCACAGCTGAGGAAACTGAGGCGCTCGCCTGGCCGCCTAGGGCCGAGCCGGCCCCCGAGCTCAGCTTCTCTTCGGAGTCTGTGCGGGTCGGCCTCCCGCTCCGCGTCCCGCACGGTCCCCCGGCGCCTGCGGCCGCTGCTCCAGGGTCTCCCGGGCCCCGCCGGCTCCTCAGGCTCGACCGCAGCCGCCCAGCTCAGCAACACCCGCGCGCGGGGGCCCCCGGGCTCTGCGCCTGCGCGGTCTGCGCCCTCGGCCGGCGCGCAGGAGCGGCCCCTGGCGTCGCGAGCTCCAGGGACTGAGATAAGGACGCCCCACAAACAGGTCGCCGCACCATCACTCAGCACCTACCGTGCGCCGAGCCCTTCATCCAGGCTGGGCCACAACCCCGGGACGGAAGAGCCGTCGCGGTGCCCGCCTGCAGCTGAAGTGGTCCAGCCAGGGCTCCAAGCTGTTGGTGATGATAAAGTGATCGCCTAATTAAAACAGTGTCCTCTACATTTCTCCATGGTGATGGCACCTTTTGCAACATGTAATTAATAAGTAAGCTGCTGTTTTCGTATACTGATAACACGCAGGTTGGTATTCCACAGAACCCAAGTATGGATCCGAGAAAGAATTCCTTCCATGACTCTGAACAGGCAAAGGGATGGGAATGTTGGATTAGGATGTGGGCTTTGACATAGTAATTCTGGGAGATTTGTGCCCATCGGAGACTGTAGTTGGATTGTGTGCTGCCTGCATAATATTTCTGCCTGAAATTTGTCATGGAAATGACTTCCTGAAATACAGTGATTGTGAGAGAAGCTCTATCAGATGTGAGAAGTCCAAAATCAGTGGAACATCTAAAGCAATTCTGCTTTGTCTTTCTTCCCGCCTTTCCCCACCCAGCCTAGGCATTTGAGGGCATTTGTGTATATTTGCTGGTGAATATGTTATTTGGGAGACAGATCAGGACACATTTGCTGAGGATAGTTTGTCTCATTGCCTGTAACCCTAACAGATCACAGCTTGCAGACAGGGGCAACTTAGACACATTCTAAAGCAGCTTAGTTTTTGCAGAATTAGAACTGAGAAGGTAAAATTGAGTATGTTCATCAAGTAGTAAAACTTAGCTTTGGAGGAACAGATAATAGTAACTGAATTATTTATTGGCACAACTGGCAAATGCAAACAATAAACAGTTTCACTTTTGACTCTATTCTGTGTTACATGTCTCATTCCTATGTCTCATAGAAGGTGTAGCTGACTTTGCTGGAAATTCACACATAGATCTGTAATATATTCCTAGGACCCTATGATAAGTGGTCTCCCCCACTTCCCCTTCTGCGTAAAGGCATTTCAAAATTTGTTCAGACACTGAACTATTTAAGACAAAAAGACATGCTGTTTTATAGAAATCTGTTATGTTTTACTCTAAAATTCCATGAAATCTTAATGTATATAAGCCTTTATTTATATATAAATATATAAACATTTGTAACAAAATATGAATAGATAATAAATTCATAATATAGTTTAAGTATATATAATATACAAATCAGCAGGGACTATCTCACCATCAAAAACTACAATAATTCAGTTGTCTTCAAATGTGAGAAAGTTGAAGGACTTGAAACGTAAGAACAGATTATTTTTCCGTTTATCGAGCACTGACAATGATGTTACAAAGATGGACACTCAGCTTGAGACACTTCTACATACGGATGTTTCAGTGTTTCCTGGTCCATTATGACTGCACAATACAGGTGTATCTGCCTTTTAAAGATATGCTGGCTTAAAACAATGCCTCACCTTACATCTTCCACGAATGAAAATAGTGTAGACCTGGGAATGCAAATATATTTAGGCGGCCTCTACCAGAAGAGGGCAGCCCTCTTCTCACAAATTATCTGCATGGTGGGCGCCAAAGCACGGTGCTGGAAAAAATTTTAGAACCTTTATTTATAGCTATTATTTTTACCTTAACTTTAAAAAGCTTCTATTTGGTGGCGTGTGCTTTATAATAATATATAAATACATATGAGCATGCCCTACACTATTATAATTTGTAAATAAATAAATATATGTGTATTTAAAGTGCAAGAAAAAGAAAAAAAGTATTATTGAAAGTAATGTACCATCAAAAAAAGTTTAGAGGCCATGATTCTAAACTTGTCTCCACTAAGGCAAACTGCGAACCTTGCACTTTCCCAGAATCAAAGGTCTGTAATCACATCTTTGAAAAGTTCTTTCCCTCATTCAATACATATTTAGGGAATATCCACTATGTCTCAGCTCCTCCTAAGTTCTGAAAATACAGGGTCCTGCCTTTATGAAACTCACAGTCTACTAAACACAGGCATTGAACAAATAAACACAAGACACATTTTTTAAAAAAATTGTATATTGTGTTAAGTGCCAAGAAAAATAAAGTTTTGAGAGAACAGCGAAAGCCCTTCCCAGGAAGTGACATTCAAGACGAAATCTAAAGGATGAGAATGAGGTATGCAGAGAGGAGAAGGAATCTTTCAGTCATGGGAAACGGTGCACAAGCCTCAGCGGAGCTGAGAGCTCATCTCCCTGAAGGACCTAGGGTCCCTGTGCCTGGAGCCCACGGGGAGGGAATGAGGCTGGGTGGGGTCAGACCTGTCCACTGGGGACAGGTCACTCAGAGGCTGGGGACCCTGTAAGAGTTTTACATTGCATCTACAAATCTGTGAACCAGTCACAGATTCTAGTCAGGGGTAAAAATTCAAGTTCATTTACGGAAGCTTCCATTTCAATTTATCATGCCCTCGCTTGCCTAAAGCGTGTCCGAGAGTCATGACAGACACACTGCAGAGGAAGATGTCAAAACAGAGTGAAAAAAAAGAACGCGAGCCATCAAGACTTTTCTGGAAATCTGACAGCTCTGGAGCGCTGCGTCTGAATGGCCGGGGCGTGTGCGGCTTTGAACAATCAAAACTCCAGCTGGCGAGCAGGGCGGTCGCGGGCGGCGGGGGCCCAGGGGCCCAGCCAAGGACTCGCCGCAGAGGGGCGTCCGGGCTCTGCGCGCCGCCGCTTGGACCCACCTGTCAGGGCGCGCGCACGCACGCAGAGGGGCGCGCGTCTCCGCAAGGCTCGCGCGCGCGCGACCGTGGGGACCGTGACGGGGCCGCACTTGAGGTTGGGCCTCCTCGGCCGCCGTCGCCCGATCGATCGTCACGCGTGTCGCGGCGCCCCGGTCCCCGGACGTGGGCGGCGCGTGAGGATTACGGACGGTGCGTCCCCCGCGGCTGCAGCGCCGGCGCGAGGAGGGCCAGGGAGCGCCGGGGAGCGACCCCCGCGTCGCGGCTGCCGAGGGCCTCGGCTGGTCTGAGGTTCGTGGCCGGACCGTTCGCGGGCCACAGGCCTGAGGACCGTTGGTCCCGCCACCGAGGGCGCCTCTGGCCCCGGCTGCAGCGTGGGGGTCCCAGCCTGAGGACTGGGAACCCGGCAGGAGACTAACAAGAAGGGGAGAGGCCTGGAAAACTAGGCCAGCCCAAGAAGGGGTGAACGTGTGGTGGTCAGGCAAAGCCGAAAGCCTTGGGGATGGCGGAAAACTGAAGTTCTCGTGGTGTCTGGTTCCTTGGTACCAATGTCAGCTCTGGTGTGCCGGAAGTAGCACACCTGTCAGTTTTCTGATCTCGGTTAACTTCTGACCTCTCTGAACCACATGCACCCCACCCTTCCCTGCCCCCATCTGAGGGACTGGTTAAAAAATGTAAATTACCCCATTTCTTCTCGGGGTCCAGCAGTGTTGCATCTCTGTGACCCTTCTTCATATTATCCTCTGACTGAGACCTCAGCAAGGAAAGGTTCTCTGATTTTAATGACACGAGTGATTAGATTGAGCATCCCCCACCCCCCACCAATAATCCAGGATAATCTCCCCATTTTAAGGTCCTTATATAAATCACATCTACAAAGTCCCTTTTGCCTTGTAAAGTAACATTCACAGGTTCTAGGGATTAGGACATGGAGATCTTTCTTGGGGTGGGGTGGAGAGGGGTGCATTGTTCTGCCTACCCTCTTCTGTTAGAGGGAATCCCCTGACAGATGCCCCTCTAATTCTGAGTGCTTCGACTGATGAAGAGAAGCCACTACTTTGAGTCTGCCAAGGGTAATGTTCAACTCTACCTCTAATCAACTCTAAACTAGAGGTGATTATCAACTCTAAATGTCAGAAAGTTTGTGTATTCAGTCCCAATAGTTCCCATACATAGGTCTTTGTCTCAAGAAGCACAAAAGAAAGTCCCCACCCACACATGCACCACGTTGTTTTTTAAATATTTGAAGACAGCTATAAGATTTCCCTTTTATTCATTCGTTGAACATATTGAGAACCTATTATGTGTGGATGCTATTCTAGGCTTCAGAGATACAGTAATTAATCAACCAAAGTCCCTAATCTCATAATGTTCCTTAACGGGTGGATAATCCAACAGATAGCATTAGCATTGCCTTGAGTACCATCAAATCAAGGGTACCAAAATAATTTTTGAAAGAAATTTGCTATTTAAAAAAAATCATCTAAATAATTGCAGGGAGCAGTTAGAACCTTTGTACATGTGTCTTGTATTTTAGAATTGTTTTTGTTTTGAATTATAAAGAAGGAGCACTAAAACCTTTTCACACCCAATGTCCTCTGAAAATCTTACTTGAACCCCAAGGGAGGTGCAATTTTAGTGAGAGAGAACAGTTTCAATTAGAGTACACAAAGATGGCTTCCTGGGAAAAGTTGAGTCTTCCAAGATGAGTAGATTCAGATAAATAATAAAGGTTAGAGGCGAAGGCAGTCTGGAAATTCCTGCGGACACCATGGCAGCCAGATGGGAGGACAATGGGGGCAGATGAGACTTTTGGCTGTGGGTAGGGCATTCAGCATGTTTTAATCAAATGTTAAATAGAGTCTTCTCAAAGGCACTGAGAAGACTAGGAATTCAGTGGCAGTTGGGTAGCACAGCTCTGGCAGCTCCGCATACTATCTGCAAAGATCCTGTAAAGCAAGAAAGGACCGGCTCCGCAGGCTACAAAACCCAGAGCTGGACGCCCTTTAGCTTGCTGTGACTGAGCTGCCCTGAGTTGCCTGCAGAGCTCCAGGCTGTGGCAACCTGTAAGCAAGATCTGGAGGATGCTCCGGTGGGTGAGAGTCATCAAGGCATTTGTTCTTACTTAAATTTTACCCTTTTCTCTTGATCTAAATTCAGCCTCGTGACATGCTTTCTGGGAGCTGGTAATAGGGAAGTGTAATTTGCAGTCATATTCTATACCACTGCTTCCAAAATACAGGTGTAACTCAAATACTGTAAAAAGAGCTAACCAAATTTCACTCAAATTTTCTGACAGAGAATGAAAAATTTTTTTCAATTCAGTTTTCCTAGAGGCTCTGTTGCTGACTTTGTCATGCTGAAAGTTAACTAGTGGATTGCATTATCTGGTAGCACCTTTCCATTGTTTGGAAAGTGATGCCTTTTGTAATTAACATTAGAGGTCTTTCCTTCGACTGGACTTTCTTATTTGAATGCTTTGTTCCAAAATTATCATTGAAGTTTATGTTTTTATTTTTTATTTGGCATGTTTGCCTTTAAGACTCAGAATAATTCTGATTTGACTACAGATCAACTTCAACCATATTTCTGAAGACCCTCTTAATCATTGCTGGAAGTGTGTCTGACATGGTTTTGGTTGGAACCAAATTTGTATCCTGTGATGATACAGTCTTACTCTCAGTGATTCTTATGTTTAAATTGTGTTGGGCCCCTAAGGGGGTATACTGAGTTGCAACTTGAAATTCCAGTGTAAGCAGGCAGGGCCTAAAATGAGAACAAAAAGGTAGCACAGTGCTGGCAGGGCTGAGTAAACAGCGGTATGAGATTGATATCTTACCCGATATCTTATCCTTTCTCGGTTCTCTGTAAGGTTCTGGAGAACGCTGATCACCCCCTTCTTTTACTCTCTGTATCAACTCAGAAAACTTGGGTACAACTAGTAGCAGAGGTCAGTGGTTCCATTCCCGCTGGGCAGGATGTAATCTTTCTGGGGCGAGTGTCCAAAACTTGTTTTTTTTTCCTTATTTGGACACAGGTTTGGATGTTTAAACATGCAACATGATTGAGACAACCAAGCCCTACCCATTTAATGTCCACAAATGCTATAGAAAATAACCTACCCCAATCCTCAAAGCTTACCATGTTTTTTAGATCTAAGATGTGGCCACTGCGATATCAGATCCTTACTGATACTGTAGCTGTAGACAGTGAGTGGGACCTGAGAGAACTTGTTTGCAAGCACATGTGAGACTCACAGAAAGCAGCAAGAAGACTTTGAGAAGGGCTGGAGGTCACAATAGCCAGTGAAAGTGAGTGCTGTAAAAAGAAAAAAAAGTTTCCTACTGTTAATTTTACCTAATTTGTCATTGTTCACCATCTTTCTTCCCCAGAGGATGTCATGGCTGGTGGCTTCATGGGTTCTGAACCAGCACGATCAACACCATTCTGATTCTTTGATCATTTAGCATGAAACAAAAATCCAAAAATCCAGAGAAACCCAAGGTCTGTTTCTGGCACTGCCCCTGGCCTCCTTTTGGTTGATTTGGGCAAATTACTCACTTCTCCGTAGTCCAGTTACTTCAGCATAAATAATTCTTATCCAGCCTACTCTCAAGTTGGTTTGAATATCCAATGACAATGGCATGAAATCTCTTTGGGCAAATGAAATGTCATAGAAAATTACAATGATCAGTATTAGCGGCACTCCAGAGTGGGGCTGGCACCCTCTCCTTCCCTTCCAGATTATTGGCTGTGAGAGAGGATCAAATTAGGATCACAATCAGATTTGGGGGATTCCCATTACCTTTCAATATATTGCTATTCATAAAATGCAAATCAAAGAGTCTTGTGGCTATGCCAGCTTCCTGAAAACCTAGGAACCACTACGAATCCAGAAGAGGCATTAGTTGTTAAAGCTCAGAGATGGAATATTTTATCAGTGATACAAGGCAGTGTCTTATCTCTTGTCTCATGGCATCACTAAAAACAAAACAAAAATGAAAACCTTTAACTGATTCCCAGAAGCACAGACTTTGCAGAAAAGCTGGAGGAGAGACAAAGTCAATGAGCAAGAATAAAAATGGTAGAGTACATTTAAGAAAAGAAAAACAGCCATCAGGATCACACTGGCAGATACTTACTGAGAACAAATAATGAACAAAAGTACCGCAGGCTAAGCCAAATGGATTGCAAATTGGATATGAATCAGCAACAAAAGTGCTTTTATTAATTAAGCTCAAGACTGGGTACAATGTTAACATGTTAAGCTGAGGTTAACGGAGTCCTGTGTTGCAGGGACCTTCACCGTATACATGCATTACTTTGTCTGAGCCCACTAGGTAGGTGTGATTGTTATGCACATTTCTCAAAGGAGGAAAATGATGAGCAGAATGTTGAAGTTCTTGCACAAGGCCTCCCACCTATCATGTGGCAAACTGCCTGTCAGAGAGCATCCTGCTTGTGTAGAACACAAGTTGCACTTCTGGGCTTTAGCAAAGGGATTGGCCAACCGTAAAAGGACTCTCCGGGTAGCGGGTAGCGGTGAAAGGAGTAAGATTATTTAAACTAGGAAGCTAAGATGTGACCCATAGTGATGTTCATTTATCTGATGGCGGTTGGGATCAAGGAATAGAAAATGGTTACAGGTGGTTTGGGAGAGCAACAGAGGACTGACAGTAAACCAGGATCAAACCGTGACTGTTTCTATATGTGAAGGATGCTTCGTATTTGCAGGAGTCAGGCAGGTGCATGCTCAAGAGAACCTGTTGTGGGGGCATGACTGACAGCCTCCCGTTGTCACACCTTCGGGCCTGCACTCAGGCCCTCAGGCCCAGGCTGTGCTCCCCCAGCTGTCTCTAGCCCATGACTGGCCTGAGCAGGCAGTTTAGAAACAGAAGTTTGCAAGAGAGCCACACTACACAGAACAAGCTCTAAGGACGTGTCATGGGACACCATATTAAAAGGAAGAATTTTGAACCATTTGTTCCTTTCTCTGTTGGAACCACAAAGGGTACAATCATTGCTAAGTAGAAGCCATATAAATAGATAATGAACCTCTGTATTTGTCATCAGCCCGGTTTACCGGGAAATGAATGAAAATATTAAAGAAAATACTTTGTTCCCAACTAGGATACCAGTTTACAAAATGTATTTAGCTTTCCTGCTGCTCTTGGGGAATTATCCACGCAGGGCACGATCTAATTCCATTTGAAAGGCCCAGCTGGGATCCCTTCACATGCTGGCCCTACCACGCCTTGCAGTCAGCATGCTTTTATTTCTTCTTTATCCCTGCTTTTTTCATTTCCCCTTTTCTTTGTTCTCTTCTTGATTTCCCTAACTGGTCAGACCAAGGGAGGAACTTCCTGAGGAAGATTCCACATGAGCGGTAACTGCTGACTTAAGTCTCCTGTCAGGCTGGGGACAAACCTTGACACTGAAGTGAGTGTGATACGTGAATAAGGCTGTGTTTCAGATAAACATCTGACTTGGCAAAGCTTGTAAATTGCAGCGGCGCTCCCTCTTCCACTCAAGAGATTCTCCACCTGCGACAGATGACTCCGCCACCTCTTCATAGGGAGCTGGAAACCAAATGATGTCTTTTTGCCCCAGCACTTTGATACACTTTTCTTTCCAGTTTCATTGTCACCACCCTAGATTAGGTAATAACTGATGATGGTGATGATAACTGATAATAAAAATTCATCACCATGGTGCCTTTATTGGTTTTCTGGCTTCCTCTCTCCACTCCACTGTGTTCTCAACACCGCCCCACACCAATCTTCCTGCAACACAAGAAATGATCTCACTATTCACCACTAAAATTTACCGAGAGACATAAGTCTGTAAGGTAGCAATTCCTTAGTCTAGTATTTAAAGCCTTCAGATCAAACTTCTGAGCCCTATGCCCCATAAGTGACCTACATGAGCCAGTGATTCACAACAGAATCACCTTCACTAAAACCTTTCACTACGGTGTTAAATGCCGCCCCCCACAGTTCCCGTGCGTGCATCTTACCGAATGAACTGCTTAGAACCACTAATCAGAAGGAAAAACTAAATCCTGAGATACATCTATATCTCACAGAATCTGGCCTGGGGGTATTTGTTCTTGTGATTTTGCCCAAGCACAGGAAACTGTGTCATTTATTCATAAACAAACAACGAAAGTCATACCAGTAACTCATCAATCGATTTTCAATTTCTAAGAGCAAGTATGTCTTTCCTGTGAAGGTAGGGACGTTGTCTGTTTGTCCTTTACTGAATCTTTCACACCTTTGACACTGCCTGGCCTCTACTAGGTGCGAAATAACTGCTTCCTTGAGCGAATAAACCACAGTGAAGCAACAAAGAACAGTTCACATGTTTCAGTATTTATTGGTAGAAACAGATCTTCAATGCATATTTCTGTTTATATAAATTCTATATTCTCTTAACGTTTTGTTTGTTTTGTTTGGAGTTTTTTGGCCTCCAAGTGAACTTAATGTATTATCTATGCATTTGATTCTTTACACTTTTTTTTAGATTTTAAAACGAAACTTGAGAAACCATGCATATTGTATACCTTACTTAATATAATCCAAAAATTGTTTGCACTTTCAAAAAAGTCACAAAAAGGCAGAACTCAAGTTAAATAACCTATATAGTCTAAAATATCCATGTTCCATTTCTGAGTAAAGAAAAGCTTGCTCAGTGTTATATACTGCTTGCTGTCTAATAAGTCAGATTGTCAGAGACGCTTCATAAATTATCTCTGTTTTTAAATATCTTAATCCCCTTCCTCCCAGAGATGATCCTGTAAATGTTAAACATTGTGCCATATGCAGTCATAGCCCAAAAGTTTAAATAAGAACCAAACTGGTAGCTTCTAGACTGAATATTTTAACCTTAAAATTATACATCTAAATATACATATATGATATCTTGCATATTAAATTTAATATTTCAAGTAACAAATACATTTAGCAAACATTCAAATACTCTTTCATGAAAAGATACTGTCCTTAGAATAAAAAAAGAAAGGTGTATTTACACACCAATGTCTGGACATGGTATGAAGCCCATGGAACTTAAAAGTCCAAGTGAAGTCTGTGGTACTATTGAGAAAAAGAAGACTGATTTTTAACCTACTGAACTGTGCAGATACAAAAGTGCTTAGCATGACAAAACTTTCAAAATAAAAACATTTTAAAGGTTATTTGGTTCTAGCAATATCAACTATTTTGCACTTTAGGATAATCTATCATTTGTATTTTAAATTTTATATAAATTTTCTCTTTTCAACAAGTTAAAAAAGCACACAAAAAATAGTTCAAACTATAATAATTTGTTATTTTTCATCCTGGTTCATCACAGATAATTCAACAAAAGAGTGCCTGAATACTCGTTCTACTAAAATGTGGTATTTGAATAGACCCATCACGCGTCACCCATCGTTTGCTATACTGGACCCCAAAACCGGCTGCCGACAGATGGGACAAGTGCAATTCTCTGAGAGCCACCGGTCAATGCAATGGATGTGAAACTCATGCATGCAGGGTAACTGCCTGAGCTTGTTTCCCGTGACGTAGTCGCTGATACAAACGCTGCAGATTCGGCCCGGTTCGCTCTCCGCACTGCTGTGCTCATAGTTCCGCGTGGAAAGATTGTCGATCTGCTCTTTGGTTAAACCTCGTATGCGATCCTCATCATCGCCCTCGTTAAGTAAGAAGAAGTGAGCGAGGCGGAGAATGGGTAGCGTTCCAGTTTCCACTAAGTTATTTGAATTTCGCACCTGCCTGCCACCTGTACCGTCACTGCTCGGGGCGCGAGGCGGGGTGGCCTCGTTCCCACCACGCATCTCGGGGCTGTCTTCCTGCTCCTGCCGGCCCCGAGAGGAACCGTCACTGTGCTGGCCGATGGCATTACCTATCCCCAGGTTACTCATTTCCGGGTGCATCTCTGGCAAATGCTGGCCACTTCTCTGAAGCTCTGACTCAGATTCGGCCTCCATTAGAGAACTCAGTTCTCCAAATCCAGTCATGATCTGCCTTAAAATTGACCGAAGAGCCACTGATGATGGTTCAACAAGCTCATTCTCAGAAATCCTACGAAGAGGAACGATTATGGTGCTCACGTAGGTCCGCATCCCTGAGCGCTCTAAACGAGAAATGGTTCGGCGAAAGCCCCCACTATTGCTTTCAACGGTGACTGTGTTTTCTGCGAGCCCCACCCTAGACCGAGTTCTGTTTGCAATGCTGTCCCAATCTCTGTTTTCTCCAGGCCGAATCCTTCTCACCTGAAGGTCCAGTGTGACTGTGGGGCGGCGGCGCACGGCAGAGGCCCTGCTGGGCTCCGCCCCTTCCTCTACTGTTATTCTTGACACAAGTCTCGAGTTAGAGAACGGAGAGTACCCACCGCCTCTGCGCGCTCTGTCTTGCTCTAAAAAGACACGAGTTACACCTCTCCTAGCAGACCTCCTCGTGGTCTGCTGTGAAGGTCTACTCTCCCTTTGTGAATTACGATAAACGGTGCTGCCTTGCCTCTGAATTGGTGATCGGCTTCGGCTATTGAACGTAGACCGTAGTCTTATTGGCTCTAATCTTTGGTTTGTGTTCCTCACTGTTACATTAGTTCTAGCCCCATTTTCCCAAATGTGTGCTGCTCCAAACCGCTGCCCCTCCCTTTGCCTGAGTTCACTACCACCTGACTGACTGCTAAAATCAGCACGGGGAGCACCAGCTCTAAGAACACCAGCTGCTCCCCCAGATCCACTTCTCAGTCTTCCCAATGAGGACGAAGGTCCTTCTCCTGAATTCCGCCCCCCTGAACTGAGCCTAGTCCTTGGAACACTGGCGCCACTACTGCTGAGGTTCCCTGCAGCCTGGCTCCTCGTTCTCCTGGCCACGGGACTAGCTGATCTCTGCTGCCTGTTTGTGGTGTGATCCCTGCTAACAGCTGAGAGTGGCACGCCCGGATAATCTTCATCATCCATTTCAAATCCTCTGTTCTCGTGATTTATGTGGATTTCCAGACTGAAGCGGAACTCTCCACTGTGTGGGTTTGTTCGACTCACAGCTCTCCAAGTTTGGTTCCCGTTCTGTCCACTTCGAGTTGCGTTTCCTGTGCGACGGAAGGTGTTCAGCCATTCCAGCAGAGAGGCGTCGTTCGGACTTCCTCTAGGGACTCCTGAGTCTGGAAAGCAAACCAAATCAATTTAAGATCGATTCCTAAAATTCATCCTTAGATTTTTATTGAAAATTTGTAAGATAAACAAAGTTTTCATTAAATTAAATCATATTTAAGAACACCTGTGCATTTTAATGAATAAAAAACGGCCAAAAACCTGAACTTTCTAAAAGGTGTATACTATAAGCATACTATAATACATAAAGATCATAAAATATTAAATACTATTTGTGCAAAGATGTGAAGATATCCTCACTCTTGCTTTCTATGTGCCTATTATTGGCAAAATATTAAGACAAATGAGAATTATATCTAATATCAAAACTGTGCATTTAAATTGCTTTATTCATATGGCAATATCAATCAAATACAGTGGCAAGATTTATATATAATTCATCTTGAATTTGTGGAGTCCTTTTGGTAAAGGCAATCCAATCATTTTTGCAACCACATCTTTTGATAACCTTGAAAATTCTATCCTCTTTCTCAGGAACTGCCAAAAATGTACATCTCAAGAAATGTGGCTTTATGAATACAGTGTTAAAACCACACTATGTCTTTATATGAAGATGGAAAGCTTTAGGCATGATACTTAAGGTCTTTGTGGCTGCATCCTTACCTGTAAATTAAAGATAATAATAGTAGAGATGTCAAAGGATTATCATGAGGATAAAATAAGACACTATATAAAATGATTAGTATAATATCTGGCACACTGGAAGCCCTCAATGTTATTCATTACATATATATATATAATACAATCAAATATATTTTCTGTTCATTTAGAATGTGAACTTCATGAAGACAATGAGTTCTGTAGTATGGCTTTATTCTCTGTTAAATCCCTAACCTCTACAACAGTACTTGGTACAAACCATACTCTCAATTAACATTGCTGAATGAATCAATTTGAAAATAAACATGCCCCTAATAAACTTCTTTGATTATGACAGTGCTACTGTGTGAAGCTTCAGTATTCCATTTTTAATCAGTGGATTATAAAAAGTACAAAACTCAGTGAAAAGCACTCTAATGCACATTAACTATATAGACTTTAGACTTAAAAGTTTGTTTTACTCAAAAATAGCTATTAAATGAAATTGCTTTGATTTTATTTCATTACTGCAATCTCTCAAAAAACTTTTCTAAATGGTAAAAGTTAAACCTGTTAATCAGCTGCTGGTATCAATAAAATAAACAGCAACTTTAGCCATATTCTAGAGGTATAAGCTATTTCACGTGTGATGGGTACATTTTCCATTAAAACATATTCAAAGGATCAGTATTACCAGCTATACCAATATAGTACAATTTACACAACTGAATATAAAGAAGAAAAAAGGTTAATATTCACTTTCCATTTTAATTTGCAAAGACGTATGAGTAAAAGGCAGGTAAACAATAAATCCTTCTAAATGCTACTTCTTTAATCACTAGAACATAATGCTGACAGTGTGTGTGAAAGAGTTCACTCATTAACAAAATCTGTCCCAGCTTCGTCCACTGTAAGTGCATTGCAATGGTCCTGTGAACAGCCTGGCAATTGGGTGTGGCCATGTGACTAAGTTCTCATCAGTGGAATAAGTGTGGAAGTGATGGATCTCACTTTCTGGCAGGTGCCTGGACCTCGTTCTGGAACCTGGACCTGCCAGTTGGAACCCAGACATGGTGGTGATTTAGCTTGATCACCAAGCAGGACCCGGGAGCAGCAGTGTCCAGTAAACTCCCCGCACTAGTGGAGATCTCTCTACCTGTGCTGTCCAATTCAGAAGCCTCTAGCCACACGTGATTATTAAATGCCTGAATGTGGCTAATAAACTTCTATCTTATTGAGCCCTTGAATTTTAGGGTTTCTAGTAGTCTTCACCCTACAATACATGACACTACTACTAATGAAGACTTCTTGGGAAGGAAGCAGGACTGGAAGAGGGACATGAAAGTTGGCTTTACTTTTAACTCTAAGTACTTCTGCTTAGTTTGATTTTTTTTTTAAGAGGATTTGTTTTTTTATAAGAATTCCTTATGGTATGCCTTAGTGTTTTTTCAGTAAACAACACTGCAACACACAAAAACAACAAAACAAAGCAACAAAAAAATAGGTTTCCTAACTCAGTCTTTCTGTATTGCTCTGTATACATTTTTAGAAGCTAAGTTTAGTTATATTACTTAAAAAAATAGCAGTGTGTACCTTCTAAGATTAAAAAGAACTCTGCTAGAAATTAATGGTACACTATTTCAGATACGTGAGCTCCCTGAGGACCATCTGTATGTGAGACATCCTGTCCTGTATTGCCTAACATACTATACAGCTCTGCACATAATACATAAAGACTATGTGGATGAGTATCACATTAAATCTGGAAAACATTAAAAACACAAGATTGTACAACATGTCCTGTAAGTTCAAGTCTACAGTTGTTCCAGTCAAACCTGCTCCTTACAGAAAGGAGTCCACGGTACCTCTGGTATTTGTCCCATCTCTCAAGTCGGGCTGTGATGCCAGTTGTTCCTTGACTCCATCTAACCGCTGTTGTAATTCTTCTGATGTTATTTCTCCTAAAACAATGGAAAATTGCTCACTGAAGTTAAAATGTTTTAATTTCTAAGTTTTATGAAAACTCACAAAGGGTAAGATGAATCTTTAGCAATCTTAGAAGATACTCTATTGTTTTCATGTTCTGTAAACTGAAAGTTAAAAATGTTTAATCGATGCAAGTACACATCACTTTCATTGTTTCCTTAAAATTAAGATTCAATATGAATAATTAATAAGTGCAGTTGATACACTTAGGAAGTTATAAGCTATAATTCTGTGGATTTTTACCAGAGTTAAAAAGAAATTAAGAAAGGAGTATTTCTAGAGAAAACTTCACATCTTTATTTATTTGAATTTTACCTAGTTCATTATGTGGGTAATCCAATATACAGTATTCAAATATGCAATATACAATATATACAAACATACCAGGTCCCGTTAGTTCATCTGTGAAATTAATTTGTAAAAAATGTATGGGAACACAATGGACATTTTGGGAGTTACTAAATTCAGTTATTAATTCATTAATAAATAACACCTCAAATGAGTTAGAATTAAGTTTTAAATAAATAATATTTTATTTATACAAATATTATTTAAGAGAAATAGAACCATATATGTAAATATATGACACTATTATGAGCATTAACCTGTTGGTTAGTTTGGCCCTTATGTAACAGTACTGTATGTCCAATATTCTTACTTAACTTATAAAACACAGAAGTAAGCCAATGATTTCCTATGTTGTTATGTTAAAAAGCTCTTAAGGTTAAAAAAAATAGTACACTGTATTTTGGGAGAGGGAAGACAGGGTGAAAAATAAAAAGACTCTCCTTATTTTCAAATTCCTCCTTATAATGCTGAAAAGGGTATTTCCTTTTTCACCCATCTCTTACCAGGGGTGCCTAAAAGATTATGGTCTCTCATAAGCCGATAATCTTCATCATTAAGGTCATTTATAAACTGATAATAGGCTTCTTCTCTGTGGAGACGCTCTTGCTGCCATCTTCTCTCATTTTCATGATGATTCTGGTCTTGAGATGAGGCTTCCTCACCACCATCATCTGATCTAGATCTAGCCCGATTCATGCTGAGATTCCTGGCTTTCTGTTCAAACGACACATACAAAATTCAAGATGTTAGTCATGGACTACACATGGCTTCGTGTTTTAACTTACAGTTTTTTTATTTTAATTTTTAAATTTTGTCCACTACTGAAATACTTCACATGCCAAATCTTATAAATAAAATGAAAGACAGCTGCTAGGAGGTAGAACACACTTAGACCTACTTCTTTGCCTAAACCCGTCAATTAAGTTAGGCTGGATGGTTTTGCCACGCATTTTGAACACCTGAAAACTAAAGTGATTATCTCTTTTTTTTTTTTTTACCTCTTTGACTCTCCTGCAAAGTTAAACACCCTCATTGATGTTTCAAATATCTGGACACCTTGTTAGCATACAAATTTTAAGTCTGAATTATTCAATAATAAAAAGCAAATAACAAGCAAAGAGTTATTGGGTAGTGGGAGGGTATCATTTCTAATTCCAGCAAGGGTATTCTTCCCAAAATAAAGCTTATAAATATCATATTAACCCCCTTGCCCTTTGTTGAGGTAGAAATAATTTAGTCTACTATATCTGCTGAATACTCCAGACTTGGAGTTGATCTGTCTTAAACCTAAGAGGAAAAATACTACATGCACAGCTCTGCGGACTGTGAAAATGCATCAGAGCTTGTGGGTCTCCCTATACAGAACCTCGTGCCTAAGCCTGGAATGGTTAGTCCCAGAGGTTTCTGGGTGCCAGGGAAACTTCCTAATCTTGCCAAGGCAAACACTGCTTTTAGGTGATACTTAAATGTCATTCATGAGAAGCTTACTTTTAAGCTGTAAGGAATCAAGGGAGAAAACTATTTGTTTCATAAATGTCTTAGAATTTCTTAAACGCATCTATTGATTAAAGCTACAGTTCTCAACTGGGAATGCACATCAAAGTCACTTGAGGAAATTTTTAAAAGTACACATGCCCAGATTGTACCCCCAATTCTAGGTCAGAATTTTGCAGGGTAGGGCCCAGGTCTAACTTTAAGACCTAAACTGGGTGTTCTGTGGCTGAAAAAAACCATTCCTGGACAATTTCTGGTATGCCACTATAGGGTATGTGTAATATAGCAAATGACTAGGGGGCCAGTGAAGCAACTGTTTTGACTATGACTCAGTGTTTAATGAGCAAACTACTTTAAATACAAAGTGAAATGAGTCCACAAGGGTAAACTATTGAGTGAGTTAGCAACTATCCAACCTCATGCACATTCTAACATTAAATTACAAATTCAATTATTTTTCAAGTGATTACTACGTCTTTTTTTAAGGAAAGATCTAGTAGCATTATCTAATCATGTGCAAAATAAAATCATTGAAAACTCAAGATTTCTTTCCATTTTCAGAATAATCAGGACTAGACCATCATTAGCAAAGAGCATTATCTGGTAGGTACAGTAGTAATATGATTTTTGTATTACACAATTTAAAAATGTGAAACCTATCATAAAGTCAAGATACCTTGACGCTAATCAAAACTTTAAGAGCTTCTCCTCAAAAGGTAATATTCTCATATAATTAACCACAATTAAACCAAAGTGAATACCTTATCAGCCTTTCAACATGCTTTTAATACATGAAATGGTTTCCATCCTTCCGTTGTTTGTGCTTTTTTTGACAGCTGCCCATCTGAAGCAATAAAAGAGAGTTCAATTATTCAATAAGTTGTCTCTTCGAAGGCCCGGATCGGCTAGGAGTCTCCCAACTCCGCTGCAAAGCCAAAGCAAAATCTCCACTGGATTCTGTTACAAACTCACCTAGAAAATTAGATCCCAATTAGGTCATGTAAATCTCCCGCAAAGCCCGTTTCTCCCCCAACAGAAAGTAGGCCTACCTCCCACACTGTCACTGCTCCTGGGATTACAACTCCTCTCTAAGAGGCCTCCCTCCCAATCCCGCTCCCCTCGGGTGCTGCCCGGGTTGGGTGCCCCCGCTGACTTCCACGCCTTCACTTTCTCGCCACCCCCACCCCCGTCGCGGTACTGGTTCCCTTCCTGGCCGTTGCGACAGAAGCTCGCGCCAGGGTACGATCCCCGCCACAGTAAACAAACTGGGCTCAAGGGCCCAACCAACCTCTTCCCAGCCGGCCCTGGGGTAACGCTTCCCTTAGCTACCTACATTCCCACCCGGAAGCAGGTGACAGGCGGGACCTCGGAGCCAATCACCGGCGAGGGGAGCGCGGGGCGAGCGCTGGGAGCCAATCAGAGGAGGCGCGGGGCCCAGGGCGGGCCTGCGGACCCCGCGTCTCCCGGAAGCGGCAGTGTGGCCGGAGCGTTGCCGGAGCTCACGTCGCGGGGGCCTTGGCCGTCCTGCCGCTGTGGGGAGACGAGCGCGCGGCGGGCGGCTGTCCTCTCGAGCCCCGGAGGCTGCGACTGGCCGGCGGGCGGGGCTCGCATCCGCGCCTCCGGAGGCGGCGGCGCCCTCTAGTCGTCTGCCGGAGAGAAGCCCGTGCCGCTGCGGGACTGCCCACCGGAGAGAAGGCTCTGAAGAAGGGACGGCCGGCCCCACCCGTCTTCCCTGCGGTCGGGCCGCCCCTGCGCGACGGCAGACGCGCCGCCGCCGGGCGCTCGCCGTTGCGACAGGAAACTGCGTCCGGCGGGATCCAGGAGGCCGGCGTCCCGCGTTCCGGCCCGCAGCGCTCGCGCCAGGGCCGGCGGTCACGGGGCCGCCTGCCGCGCTCTCGGCGGCCGCACTGTCGCCGGGACGCAGCCTGCCGCCCCTCTTGGGAAGTCCCGGCACCTCCTCTGCGCCGTGGTGTCGCTCGTTTGCCGAGCGGGCTAGAGTGCAACCCAGCCGCCTGTTCTTACTCCTCTGCTGCCCAGTGTCAGGTGGCTCCCCAGCCAGGCGATCTCCCCCGCTGCTCCACACCGAATCAGTTCCCCAGCGCTTTTATTCGGGTTCACTCACTTTCCCGCTAGGAATGCACTTTGCAACTCCTTCACAGTCGCGTCTCTGGTTTTATTTCTGGATGTGACACTTACCGAACTCACCTCACCACTAGTGAAGCCCTTGACTAAGTCTGGCCAGCCTGGGAAAGGCTCCCTGACTTCCCTGCCATCCAGAGGCCTTAATCATCGCAAGGCGCTCAAACTGCTGTCATTCCTCATTGGTTCGCTCCTGCCGGAACTTTGTAGGAGCTGTTAGTCCCCGCTGTTATGCTGAGCGCCTGGGTAACAAACAGATGTTCGTTAGCATCCATGAGCTACCAGCGCAGTAGGGGTAGAGGGGCAAGTTTGTTCTCTTTTTTTTAATCAGCATGTTGTTAGATACTAACATGGAAGTATATAAATAATGCAATCTACAAAGCCCTTCAGGATCTCTCTGCCGCATAACTCCAGACTGAACACTTATTGGCACCTCAGAACTATGAGAAATTCCTCAACAATCGCAATGAACTCCCAAGCAACCCCCAACCCCATTTTTACATAATTTCCTTTATCTCTTAGGACTCACTTCATATCTCATCTTCAAGGAATATTTTCTGATAACCTCTGAAGTGACACCCTCACCTCACCCTCTAGCCACACACAAAACACACATAGGCAGATATTCCCAGTATGGGGGCTCCTATAGCTTCCTTTGTATAACTATTGTAACACCTATTCATTTACTTAACAAATACCGAGTGCCACTAGGTATTAGGTGCAAGTGATAACAGCAGAAGATAAGACAGACAAGGCCATTAGCCAGAAAGAGAAAGAAAAGTACCATATGAGATTGCTCATATGTGGAATCTTAAAAAAGGAAGGAAGAAAGAAAAAAAAACATAAATACAAAACAGACTCACAGACACAGAATACAAACCGGTTGCCAAGGGGGTGGGGGGTGGGAAGGGACAGACTGGGAGTTCAAAATTTGTAGATACTGACAGGCATATGCAGAATAGCTAAACAAGATTATACTGTATAGCACAGGGAAATATATACAAGATCTTCTGGTAGCTCACAGCAAAAAATAAATGTGGCAATGAATACATGTATGTTCATGTATAACTGAAAAATTGTGCTCTACACTGGAATTTGGCACAACATTGTAAAATGACTATAACTCAATTAAAAAAAGAAAGAGAAAGACAAACAAGGCCCCTTGCCTTCCTTTTCGATGGAAAACGATAGCCACTGAACAAGTACTTACATTGATTTTCTGTTCATTTGTAGGTCTCTCCCATGTAAAAGTCTAAACTCAAGTTCCAAGAGATGGTTTTATTCATTTTAATAGTCCCAGGACTTAGCACAACACCTGGCACAACACTCCCCTTAGCCAGCTGCGTAGATGAGCAGAGAAAAATGCAAACTTTTCTCAAACATGATCAATGCATATTAGTATAAAACCTAAGAAATTAGAAATTTGTGAGTACAAGTCAGAAAATCACATGTGAGATATCCAAAATTCAAGCAGAAATCCTTTAAAATATCTATACGTGTTTTAGTGAGTATGTAACTCTTTCAAGTGCAAGTATTTTTAAATGTTAAACTGAAAGCAAGTATTTTTAAACGTTAAACTGTATATATCCTAAGAGTCAAAAAATATGAAGTCTGATCAAGTGATTTACTTTGTGGAAAGCGGCAGTTTTCTGTGAGTAGATAGGTAATGCATGTAACTTGAATCTAACATGCTGCTTCAGTTTTTGTAGCTTAGGACAGAGTGACTATAAAAGGGTTCTAGATATGATCATTGGAACAGAGGGATGGATCATTCTGGATATCTGTATTTTCAGGTCTCATAACCTGCCTAAATCTCTGGCCTAATTAATCTCATTTACTGGGATGGTACCTGGCCTTTTTAGTGTGTATGCGTCTTTTAACTCCAGGACTTTTTACAATTAAGAATAAAAAGGTATAAAAGAATTAAAACCAAAACATTAAAAGGATCTTCTGTATATTTGCTATTTTATATACTTACAATGTTTAAATGATTTTGGCTTCTTAGACTGACAGCCTTAATTAAAATTTAAAATGCATGTAAGTAGTTGATTTAGACTTCTAAGTTTAAGTTGAAATCTTAATAAGTTTGTGGACATATAAGAACAGCTAAGAGAAATTTAGGCTCATCATATTAAGTGTTATGATTAATTTTAACATGATTATTTAAAGATTCAGGAAAGCAATAAATCCAACATTTGAATTACTTATTAATGAAATAAAATATTAAATTTATAAATAATTTAAAATGTTTCAAGATGATTAAATAAGTATGTGAATGAGATCTAGTTAGTAGAAGTCTAATTCTAAATCTGTTAAAGTTTACCATACTTATTACTAGAATAATAAGAGCTGTAAACCAGATTTAAAAGCCTAAGTTTTAACTAGGACACTGAATTGGAATTTGCTAAATTGAATATTAACTGTTTAAAGCAAAGTTTTTACAGAGTATTTTATTAATTTCATCTGAAAATATCTTTTATATGGCTTTACTGAGCTACACAATTCACATACCATAAAATTCACCCAGAGTATACAATGCAGTGATTTTCTGTATATTTACAGAGTTGTGCAGTCATCATCAAAATCTAATTTTAAAATATTTTCATCACCCCCCAAAAAAACCTCACAACCATTAGCAGTCATCCCATTCCTTGCCACCCTACCCCTAGCCCCTGGTAATCACTAATACACTTTCTGTCTCTGTGAATTTGCCAGTTCTGGACAGTTCCTATAAATGCAATCATGCAATAGGCAGCCTTTTACGCCTGGCTTCTTTCACTTAGCAGACTGTTGTAAAGCCATGCTGTAACATGAGTCAGTACTCCATTCCTAAAGAGAAACTTCTTTATAGTCTTTCCCTGCATAAGAAAACCACCTTCAAGGACACCCTCTGTTATGGGTTGAATTGTGTCCCTCCCCCATTCATATTTTGACACCCTAACCCCCTAGTATCTCAGAATGTGACTTCATTTGGAGAGAGGAACTTTAAAGTGTTAAGTTAAAATGAGGCCATTAGGGTAGGGTCTTAAACCAATCTGGCCAGTGTCATTGGAGGAAGAGGAAATTTGGATACAGGAAGAGACACCAGGGATGCACATACACAGAGGAAAGGCCACGTCTGGGCACAGCGAGGAGGCAGCCATCTGAAAACTCAGCAGAGAGCCCTCAGAAGAAACAACTTGCTGACAGCCTGACCTTGGATGCCCAGCCCCCAGAGCTTTAAGGAATAAAGATCTGTCGTTCAGGCCCCTCAGTCTACGGTGTTTGATTATGGCAGAGCTAGCAAACGAATGGACCCCCTCCCTCGACAGCTTAGGAGTCTCACTCTATCAGAAACCCTTCAGACAGATGCGTGGACCCAGGGAAACGGGGGGCTCAGCCTCTTAAACCTGTGTTTGAGAGAGGTCCCCCATTCCTTTCAGGACCCCTTGGAAGGGGTCCTTCTGGACCATGCGATCCCACCTCTCTGGCCACAGCTATTTGAAACAAGGTACCTGTCTCGGATTTTCAGGGAGTTTGGAATTATGTCACAAAGACCTTGTTGGTTAACTGTAACAGAACTGAAATGTCACGTAGACTGAAAGGCTAAGACCTCTCAGGTGGAGGCCATGGGCAAGAAAACTGTAATTAGAGAAGAAAAGAAACAAAC